>NC_062217.1:35242699-35549499 GCF_902686445.1 Sciurus carolinensis
TCCTATAAAATTGTTCTTGTTGAGTATTTTGGTGACAGCAGCAAAAAAGCAGACTAAAACATGGGACAAGGGGTAAAAATTCTAAGGCTTTATGGTTTGAGTTTTACTCTGGATAGAGTGAAGCAGAGAAAGATGGCAGTGCCGCCATTCACAGATCGGCTCCACCAGTGTTTTAAAATCAGGTCCAGCGGCCCTTTTTTTTTCCAACTTCAACTAAACTCTCCCCAATAGAGTACCTGACGGAGGGAATTTCATAGCACTCTCCTAACCCTTCTGGAAACGTGGTATGCATTTATGCTCACCAGTTTACCTTAAAACAAACCAGAACTAGACAAAGGTGACTGAGTTAATAATTCCAAATAACACAGAAAACCAGAGATTTGAATTTTGAATTGAGTGGGCCAACAATGAGAGTCCCATGACTCTGATGCATGTACGTTGAGGTGAGAAAACTACCACTTCAGAAGAGAAGCAAAGCAAAACAAAACAACAACCACCAATCTTACAGCTTTATTCACTGATGCACAATGAGTGGTAAATCTTCCTTGAAAAACTATGGCAGGGCTGGGAATGTGGCTCAGGGCTAGAGCACTTAACTAGCATGTGCAAAACCCTGAGTTCAATCCCCAGCACAGTTTTAAAAAAAAAATGTGGTAGAGCAGACTAAATCTTAGTTCCTAGAGAAATCTGTGTGTGTGTGTGCATGTGTGTGTGTGTGTGTGTGTGTGTGTGTGCATGCGCAAAAAAGATAGCAAATGCATTCTTATGGTTGATTCTATAATTTAAATACACCATGGAATCTCATATATTGACCATCTACTACAGATTTCCCAGGATACTTCTGATTTAAAAACATTTACTTCCTTTAATTGTCCCTAATAGAGGCTGACTAAATGGGATTAATGTACATCTTATAAAGAGTAAGTACCTTTACAATTTTAAAAATATATCCTTTAGCCAGATAATGTGTGCACCAATTTGAGATCTAGAGAATATGATAGCCATGTTTGTAGAATCCATGATAACATTCTCTAACAGCTTAACCATATGACCAAAAGTAGTCTTCCTCCTTTAAATATCAGAGTATGAACTCCCAGTTTCTCAGTTCAGGTGCAAGGCTTGTTTTTCTGCAATTGCTCTGCACAGAATTAAACCCACTACCACCTCAAGGCAGAAAGTCTATTGAATTAATGAAGGCAAGAGACCTTAATGTCATAAAGAAGGCTAATCAATTCTTCTGGTTGATCTGTTGAACTAAATGAAGACAAGAAAAGGAAAAGAAAAAATAATAAAAGTGTTATGGGAAAGCTAAACTATTGTTCTAACTGCTTAACTTACTGCAATTTTCTACAAATTCCAGTCACATTAAGTATAGGAATGGATCTCGTAGAGAGGTGATCGGAAAAACCAAAGGGGTACACCCAAGGGAAATCTTATTATGAGGCATGGAGACAGCAACTCTGGGTGGTCCCTGTTTGATTTATGCAATTATGTGGTACCTAAATGACACAGATGACGATGTAAATCCTGTGTCAGAAACGGCTCCCTCACATTTCACTTTCCATGAGAAACTTTGCAGAATGTTTTCCTGTTCTGTTCAGGTGGGTAATTTGTAGTAATATTAGACCTCAATATCCATGAATCAACCTTTCCCACCCCCATTGAACATATTTAATTATCATGTCCTAAAAGAAATGTTATTCTTAAACCTAAACATTAGAAAGATTTAACTGGAAAGGGGATAGGGAAAAGGACCAAGGAATAAAAAGTGATCTATACTGGCAGTTTTTAAAGTATGTTCTATTTTGAGAAAACATTTTACGCCTGTCACTTGAAATAATACTGCACTCAAGTCTAATAAAAGCTCTGAGCTATCCTACAGCAAAAACATACATTCTTGGATTTGTTTTTGGCTCAACATTTCCCAAACATTTTATTGGTAGAACCCTGTTTGTATTATACCTCTGTCTTTGTTCTGCTATAACAAACTACCATAGGCGGGGTGATTTATAAATAACAGAAATTTGTGTCTCAGAATTCTGAAGGCTGGAGGTTTCATATTTATTAGAGTGCCAGACGGCCTGGGTGCTGATAAGAACTGTCTTCTGGAATACAGGCTACAGGCTCACAAGGCAGAAGGACAGCCAGAGGGCTGGTTGGTGTTACTTTCATGAGGGCATGAATCCTATTCAAGAGGGCTCCAGTCTCACAAGCCAATCAACTCCCAGAGGCCTCCCTCCAGATGCACCCACTGGGGATTAGATGTCAACACATGTACTGGAGGTGGAACACAGACCGTAACAATCCCTGTTAACATACTAAGAAATTTGTGTTCTATAGCCCACTTCTTAAAATGTCAGGTATGTCATTTTTCAGGAAAACAACAACAACAACAACAAAAACTGAGTTTTCTTCTCATGTATACCTTCGTATAACAAGAATACTTCTTCAGACCAACAAGTTGTAAAGAAATTGTCCATGTCAGTTAGTGAGGTCATAAGCAAGGGATTGGACCCTTGGGGTCATCAGCACAAAATATTTCTGTTCAGGAGAGAAGGAAGCAAAGCTTCCAGTTTCAGCACTAAATACTAATACTCCCGGGATGGCATTATGTCTCAGATTCCAAATTCCAAATGACAAATCATACCTATGGGCATTGATTTCCTTTTCTGAGGAAGTTTTACTACCTACCACATGTGCTCCATCTTTATTGTGTGTTTGGTTATTGAATTATACTCCATAACTGTCTTCCTTGCCAAATTATTTCTAAATACATAAATTCTCAGTAATTAACATTTCACCCCAATCTTTTGCAGCAATCCGCAGAACAGGCAATGAAAGGAATGTTGCTAATGTAGATGTAACTGTATATTTTAAAGGAGAAGATGGGCCATAAAGTTGATGCTGCAGAAAGTGGGAAGAGGCTGACTTGAAGGGTTTCCTCACTGAGGTTGATTCTGCTACCAGCAAAAGGATCTTTCCCTCCCATTGCACTTGAGATGCTCCTCTGATCACTAGTGTTCGAGTTTCTGCCTCTGTTACTTAAGTGTCTATCTAGTAAATTCTAGGGAAAAGAAATGTTTGAAAAAGGAATGGGTAGAAAGGTCTATCCTGCAACTATGGAGGGAGCTCTGGAAGGGAGCCCAGACATTACCATGGAGAGAACTAAGCCCCAGAGCAAATTTGCATGAGTTGGGGCTGCTGCAAAAGGGGACTGGCATTTCCAAAAGGAAAGCCCTTGGCTTCCTGGTAATTGTCAAGGCCTTAGTAAGAAGGGCAGGTTCCTGCACCCCCTGCCGACATGGCATGGCTGTGACTGTAACAGGAAGCACAGGTCTCAGGTTGGCTAGAGAGAGTCTGTAGAAGCATCTCTTTCTAAAAAATGGTTCTTTCTACCACCAATATGATGGGCTCCTGGGCCTAGATCTGGTCCCTTCTAATGGATTACTCTGCTCTGGTCATCCTCCTGCCATGCCTCACCCTGGGGGAGAATTCCAAAGCACCAGATCCACCTTCCTAGAGACACCTTCCTCTTCTCCATCACACTCAAGGCACCTGGCATCATGGAATCCCCACCAAGGGCTCAAGTCACTGCCAGGCTCATCCTAGACAAGCCATCCTTAGACCTAAGAGATGACCAAGGGGTGGCTATATGCAGGACTAGAGGTGGTATGTGTTTGGACAGAGCTTGCACATTCAAGCTAAGTAACACACACTTGTCTGGGTGGGGTATTTTGCAGTAAGGGACAGAGCTGAAGGAGGGAGGAAAGTGGAGTGAGCCACATTTAACTCTGCAAATAATGAAGGTGGCCCTGCTCACAATTATCTTGTCAAGCCTTGTAGGACACTGGCCAGGAGACAGGAAACATCTCCATACAACTTACAAAAGGCCTCTTGCTTTGTTGGACATGGTTAAACAAACAAACAAACAAACGAAACAACAACAAAGTTTACTATAAAAGCTACAAGACTTTGCTGTGTACTAAACTCTGAGCTAAGATGCTTACATATATTACCTTGTGGGGAGTCATTCATATCTAGCAGAGTCAGACTTGGCTGAGCCATGGGATACAGGTCTGACTGCCAGGAACTGGCGGTCATGGGAGACTGTTTCAGACAGCTGGGGGTAGGTGGCTTACTGTCTGATGATATGCTAGTTCCCTAAGCAAATGGCTTCCCTAACTCCAACCCACCCTCTTCCTCACAGAAGAAGCCCCTCATGGTCAGATCCCCTCTACCTGTGTAACTATAAATAAAGGTGAAGGTGGGATTCTCCATCTTGTTAGAGGCTAGATCTGGTATGGTCCAATCTGTCGTAACCCCTTCCTTTTGAAAACATTATTGGCTCTTGTGTGTTTATTGATTAGATAAGTTTATTGGTAATTAATTGGTTTATCCCCAGCACTGTCCTCTGACAGTTAACCCTTCCCTCATCCACGCAGGACATGGCTGAAACCCCCACATTACCCATTTAATTAACTACAGTATCTTAGAAGTAGTATTATTCTCATAGTACAGATAAAGAAATCGAGAATGACAGAAATTTGTCCAGGCTAACATGGGTTCCAAGCAGTGGCCTGGGGTTCATAATCCAGAATGAGTGCATGATATCACTGAGCTACATCCTCGGCCCCACATGTGTGGGTTTTGGTTCTTCAAGATGGAAAAAAAATCTCTAGACACCTAGGAAGGGGTGAAGGCAGGGAAGAAACATAAACATTCATAGAAAACAAATGACTTACAGAGGGGAGGAACAAGTCAGAGGCCAAAGAAAGTGCTGCCAAGAGTATACCAAGGTCTTGGGAGGGCTGGAGAAAAATTCCAGACTTCTCTGTGCAGAGCCCAGACTCCACCCACAAACTGTCTTAAAGCAAATTATTCAGTTAATTACACAGCGGAAGCAGTTGGGTCACAAATTCAAAGAAGCAGGTTTTAAATATCTGCATTTGGAGGAGTTGTCTTTTTGTCCTTTCCCTTATTTATTTATTTATTTATTTATTTATTTATTATTTTACTAAAATACAGTTAGAAGAGCTGAGAGGTCCTGGACTCCTTCACATAGTTCCAGCAGCTGAAGCTGGTTTTCTGCTTGATGTCTAGCAGCCCTGGAGGATTGTAGGGCTGAATTTGTGAATTGCAGGAATCAGAAATTGTATCTAGGCCCAAAAGTTTGGGATGTGAATTTTTTTAATTAAAAAAAAAATACTACAGTAACACCGTCACATTGATGTTTATAGCAGCTCAAGTCACAATAGCTAAACTATGGAACCAACCTATGTGCCCTCAACAGATGAATGAATAAAGAAAATGTGGTATATATACACAATGGAATATTACTCAGCTTTAAAGAAGAATGAAATTCTGGCATTTGCTGGTAAATGGATGGAGTTAGAGAATATCATGCTAAGTGAAATAAGCCAAACCCCAAAACACCAAAGGTCGAATGTTTTCTCTGATATACAGAAGCTAATTCACAATAAGGGGGGCGGGGGGGCAAGGATAGGGAAGAATAGAATTACTTTATTTTAGGTAGAGGGGAGAGAAGGGAGGGAAAGGGGTATGGAGGAAGGAATGATAGTAGAGTGAAACAGACATTATTACCACATGTACATATATGACTGTATGACCGATGTGATCCTACAATATATATAATCAGAAAAATGAGAGGTTACACTCCATTTATGTATGATCTATCAGAATGTATAAATGCATTCTACTGTCATACACAACTAATTAGAACAAATAAAATTTTTTAAAATTTCTAAAAAAGGAAGTTTTTCATTAAGATCCATTGAAATCAGCTTCCTGAACTTTGGGAGAACTAAAAGGTAGTTTTAAAAAATTAATGAAATTAATTTAAATGTGTCTGCTATCTCCTCTCTCAAAATTATGGGAAAGGTTTAGAATATACCTGTATAAAAATGAGTAAAAAGTAAAGGAACACTTGATCATTTTTTCAAAGTCATTCCAAATTTTAGGACTACAAGTGAACAGAAGAAAATTACATTGCATCAGTGTGTATATAATGAAAACAAAGGACAAAGTACATTATATCTCTGATTGCTTTGAACTTTTGTTCTTGCTCTTCTCCATTAGTGAGATCTCTATGCAAAAATCCTCTCCAACTATGCAGACTGACATTCCCCTCTGACCCCTGTAATTGCCAAAAATAAAGCAAAAGTCCCTGTCCACCAAGGGAAAAATTTTTTTTTTCAGAATAAGAAATTATTACAGCAGAAATAAAGGAGTTCTGATCAGAGTGTTCCAGCAGGCATGTTGGCACCTGCCCCATAACAATCAAGACCGCAGCTCTGTCTGTTGGCTCACTGTTCCACCCACTCAGGCGCTTTCTGTATATTAGTGCCATGAGAATCTCACACCAACCCACTGACATGACTTCCCCCATGTTATGGATAAAGAAATGACTCATCGATTAATGTATTTGACATCATTTAAACTCTTTAAAGCTTTCTCGAACTTGAACTTTTATTGTTATTATTATGATTTTTTCAAACGTGCCAATGCCTCACAATTGTTTCATTACTGTGTGAAAATAGCAATGAAAATAAAAGCAATAGCACAACTCAGTATAACTTCATAATAAGGAAGAGTGAAGAGGTCCCCAGGACAAACCTAGAATTTGACTCTGCATGTGTTGTGAGAGTTAATTTATAACTGAAGATTTTTCACAAGAATCCAAGGAAAGGCCACTATTCAAAAGTTGAATTTTATTGACTTGTCTTTTATTGGATCTGAATTCTTACTGTATTTTCTAAGGCATTAAACCCATTGATACTGTGTATTGTTTTTCAAATAAAGAACAGTTGCTTTTATGGTAAACCAACTGAGCTTACCATAAACTTTCCAATGCAAAACTGATGCTTTTGCTGTTGCAAGGGAGAGAAGCACAAGTTTTGAACAGCACTTCCTGGATGTAAATCCCAGCTCTATTTTACCAATTTTGTTACTTCACACAAGTTACTTTGGATAGAATGTCACTTTTTCTCCTTTCCTTATGCATACAGTGGGGCCAATAGGTATCTAATCATATAGATCTGTCAAGAGAATGAAAGCATATAGAAATCTGAGATCAATGAGTGGGAAATAGCAAATATTCAATAAACATTATCAACTACCGAAACAGAGTCCAACATCACAGAACGCAGCCTCAGAATCACACTTTTTTGTGAATACTCAGTACAAATGATGAGAACCTTTTTTTAACTCTCTGAAAATAGTTTAGAAAAAAAATTCAAAGTAATACAAAAGGAGAAATGAATGGATTATTTAACAATATTTCTTTTTTTAGATGACAAATAAAAACTGTACCTATTTATAGTGTACCACATATATTTTGACATATGTATACATTGGGAAATGGTTAATTCAAGATAATTAAAATATGTGTTGCCCTACAAACTTTTTGTGTGTGGTTAGAACATTTAAAATTAACTCTCAGCAATTTTCCAATATGTGATACATTGTTATTCACTATAGTCACCATGTTATACAACAGATCTCCTAAATTTCCTCCTGTTTAATAGGAATTTTTTATCCTTTGATCAACATTCCCCAGGACCCTGGGTTCCTGGTAACCACCATTCTAAATTCTATGAGCATCTATGAGCATGACTTTTCCCATTCCATCAGTGAGAACATATATATTTGTCTTTTGTATCTGGCTTATTCGCTCAACATAATGTCCTTCAGGTTCATCCATGTTGCAACAAATCATAGGATATTCCCTCTTTTAAAACTGATTAGTATTCTATTATATATATACATAGATACCACATTTTCTATTTTATATATAATATATATAAATATCACATACATATTTTATATATGTGCATATATATCAATATATGTCACATTTTTTTCTTTATCCATTCAACAGTTGATGGATACTTAGATTGATTCCATATTTTGCCTCTTGTGAATAATGCTGAGTGAATATTATTCTACACATATCTTTTAACCTGATTTCATTTCCTTTGGATAAATACCCAAAAGTAAAACAGCTAAATCACATTGCAGTTCTATTTTTAATATTTTAAGGCACCTCCATAACAGTTTTCCATAATGGCTATGCTAATGTACATTCCTCCCAACGGTGTACAAGTGATGCCTTTTCTCTGCAGCCTGTCAACACCTCTTACCTCTTGTGTTTTTTTTATAGTAACTGTCCTAACAGGTGGTAGGTAGGTGATATCTCATTGTGGTTTCACCTCGTAGTTATGTTAAACCTTTTCTCACATACCTATTGGCCATTTGTATGTCTTCTTTTCAGGTCCTTCGTCTATCTTTAAATCAGGTCATTTATTTTCTTGCTATCAAGTTCCTTGTGCATGTAGCCTACTAACCCCTTATCTGACGTATGGGTCACAAATATCTCTCCCATTCTTTACATTGCTTTTCACTTTGTTGATTGTTTCCTTTGCGGTGCAGAAGCTTCTTAATTTCAACACTGAAGCTCAAGTGTGTTTTCAGGTTGGTGAATTCATTGGTAGTTCAAAAGGGTGATCCGCCTGATACTGTAAGGAGAGAACATGAACTACATACTCAGGACTGTCCCAGACCTTGCCTGTATCCCTCTTCTTTGAGCTGGTCCTGATTTGTATTCTGTATCATAAACTGTAAGGTAAATAATGTGCTTTCCCATCTGTGAGTTACTCTAGTTGCTCATCAAAATTGAGGGGCTTATATGGTGAGAGCTCCTGAATTTGCAGCCAGTTGGTCAGAAGTACAAGGGATACCAAAGCTAGTATCCAAAGTGAATGCCCTCTTGCTGGGGACCGTGCCTTGAACCTGTGGAGTCTGCACTAACTCTGGGCAGTTGGTGTCAGAACCAAATTGCAGCATGAGATTGTGGGAATCAGCTCCTGGTCTATGTGGGTGAGAAGTTGAGGGCACCCTGACCTATCCAGCACTGAAACTGAAACAGGGTCCCTTTGAAATTCAAAGCCACGTTCCAACTTCCCGATAACTGCTTTTCAGCCATCAGAGTTTCCTCATGCTGAGAATGGAAACTCAGAAGCCAACCCTTGGCCCCAGACAGATGCCAAGGAAATTGAGACTGGTGACATGTTTCTGACCAGCACGGCCTACCTAATCTACATATGTATATTCTCTGCCTTTTGTGCAGCTGTGCCCCCTCTTCTCTTATAAAAGCTGTCCATGTCCCTGAGCACCCTGAAGATGGAGATTTGAGACAGAAAAGTTCTCTGTCTTCCCCAAGATGGGCTTTCAATAAACCTGTTTTCTTTCACCAACCTCCATTTCCTGAACTTCAGTGGTGCCACCAAGCATTAGAAACTTTGGGTCCTAGGGACAAAATCATGTTTTAGGAAAAGAAACTTTTTGAAGTCGAGGATTAATTTATGCTTCATGGTGTCAACTGGAAAACACTTGTAGACATGTGCAGTGACCAAGAAGAAACTGAAGGCACTAGGAGCAAAGTTCTCTGCCCCACTGGGTGAGCACTTAACTCGGGGGCAGGAGTTGGCAGTCAGCAAGGGACTCCCCTTCTTAATACACTGGTCACAGTGAGAAGGGGACAACTCTGATGCAGTCAAACTGAGCCAATGGTGTTCTCATCGCCTTTTCTTTTTTTCTTTTTCTTTTTCTTTTTCTTTCTTTTGGTACTGGGGATTTAACCCAGGGGCAGTTAACTACTGAGTTACGTCCCCAGCCTTTTTTATTTTTTATTTTTTATGTTGAGATGAAGTCTCACTAAGTTGCTTAGGGCCTGGCTAAATTGCTGAGGCTAGCCTGGAACTTGCAATCCTCCTGCCTCAGCCTCCCAAGCCACTGAGATTACAGGTGTTTGCCGCTGCATCCTGCTCACATCAACCTCTGAAGTTAAAATTATGATAAAAAGTCAGCTCATGATGATACTTGTAAGGCTGCTAAAACCATTTCTATAATTTCAGGAAACTTGTTCAAATGTTGTAGTTCAGTGATACACCATGAACCTAAAGAGCCTTAATCTGTCATTCAGAGGTGACATTTCAAGATGCAACAGCCAAGGATAGGAGAATATCAGGATTTTAGATGAAAACCAAAATATGATAGGCTAATTATTGAGAATTTGGCTCCCTCCAAAAAGTATATGAAATGCTTCATTTGGGAAACTTCGTATTAGTTGGTTATATTTTAAAACCATCTCTACATGATGCAAACGAGATTAAAAAAATAATAATAATGACTTTCTAGGGTGGAATGTCATGAGAGCAGATTAGGAAACCATGAGCTGTTTTATCCCAGGCAGAAGCCATCATAATCCTGGCGACTTTACACTTGACAAGAAGCCAGGAGTCATCTTCAGTGAGAAATCACCCCAGGGATTCTGAGCCCTGGCCATGCCCTGCAAACTAGTCAACAGAGTCACCAACCACTTGCATCTTTTTTGACTTGAGGGATTCTAATTTAGTAAACATAGAGAACAAGAAAAGAAACATACTGATACTAAGTCTGACTTATGGATAATATTTTCATCAATCTGGATATAGTAACTTGGGAGAGTATTATTCATTTAACTGATGTGTATGTATCGATTGTAAAGCATTTGAAGTTATTTTTATTAATAATAATGATGTTAATTCTTTTACATTTATGGAAGTTGATAGTGAGCTTGCCAGATGCCAAATAATTTATCCTGAAATTTCAAAATACTATTAACTGCCTCATTGGAGAAGGTACTAGGGGAATGGCCATGTCAGATTCTAGGTGGATGCATGTAACTGGTTGAAGATATAAAGACAAAAGTGACCACTGTACATTTCTGGATATTTCCCCCAGCAATAAACAGCAAGTGGAAAAATATTTAATCAAGTTCTGCTGAATCTTGATTGTGAACAGTGAGAGTCTGGCATCTGCATCTCGACTGGCGCCATCAGCCCACGTACTACAGCTCCACGTGGTGGAAGAACCCCTCCAGGCAGGCACAGGCAGAAAGGTGATTGCCTGCTTCCCTCTGCTTCCAGGCGAGAACTGTATTCCACCCTGCAAGGTAGGCCACTAGCATCTCTCATCTTCCAGTGTCATGTTGTGAAAACCCTGTCCTGAGCAGGTATGGTGGAGGGAGCCCAACTCCCTTCTCCTGCCCAGGTCATGTTTACAGGGACAGGCTTGGCCCAGGAGCTGCAAGCTGAAAATACTGCCTGCCTGCACCACAGCTTGCTGATGCGGAGGAGGTTCCATACCTGTGAGCCAAGCCCAGAGGGTAAAGGGAAACTAGCTTCCCAGCACTAATAGTTTCAGGGTGACACTTGGTAGAAGTGAGATGTCATCCCCATACCCAGCTCTGATATAGTGGCTCTGGATCTTCCCAGGGAAAGGGACACATGGTGAGAATGGAGAGCTTCACACCTCAACCTGAGGGGGATAACTTTAGAACAGAGCTTGGAGAAGCTCATGTTAATGGTGTCATCCAAAACAATGGCCATAACGGTGACACGTAATTGAGAGGGGACCAGTAGCTCCATGATACTGGTAGCAACAATCAAAAGGCAGACCAGGCAAAAGACGAAGGGAGAATCAGGGAGAGTCAGTCAAGAAGCATCCTGCAGTGATCAAAGTCATCCCTGGGGGTCTGGAAGGCTGTGCACATGCCCTAGTCTGCATCCACTCAGCAATTAAAGTGGGATTCGGGACAGACTCAAAATCATTCCACATGCCATATACCACTGGATCAGCAAAATTTCTTAAGCCTTATTGGAACAAAAGGTTTTATACAACTTCTCATCAGATACTGACTGAAAATAAGCTACTCTGACCCAGAAGTAACTCTGCTTAAAAAAAAAAAAAAATCACTGTCATTCCCGTGCACTGGAAGGCTGTGCACATGCCCAACACTGTGCCCCCTCAGGAGGACCAGGGAAGAGTACGTCAAGCTACTATCCCCTGGATGGACATGAGGAAAAATTATAAATTCCATAAAATGTGCAGGGAAACTCCAATCCACACACTCAAGATATTTGTGAAAACAGGAAGAGAAGAAACTGGATAAGGGCTTCCTTATAGTTTGTGACCTATAACGGGCTTATGCAGACCCAGGAAGTTAATCCCTAGGAAACCAGGGCAAGAGGTAAAAAAAAAAAAGGGGAAAAAAAAAAAAAAAAAGAAAAATTTGAGCAAGATTTTAGAGGCTTAGAGGCTGCACACTGAGAAGGAAATTAATTCCACTGAATTCAACTGAATTCATCCAGCCAAGCTGCTAAAGGACTAAATGACCAATCAAAAAAGAAAAAAAAGTAGCCCCATGTGGTAGCACACACATGTAATTCTAGTGACTCAGGAGGCTGAGGCAGGAGGATCACGAGTTTCAGGTTCAGCCTGGCAACCTAGTGAGACCCTCCCTGTTTCTAAATAAATAAATAAAAATAAAAATAAGGGCTGGGAATATAGCTAAGGGGTAAAACATCCCTGGTTTTAATCCCCAGTACTGAAAAACAAGAAAACAAAAATAAAAACAACAACAACAACAAAAAACAAGTCTTAGAAATGGAAAGGGGAAAAATATGCAGAGATGCAATAACAGATTATCTAAGATACCCAGAATTTAACAAAAAATTAAGAGACAAGACAAAGAAATAGTAAAGTGATCCATATCCCAAGGGGGGAAAAATTGGCAGGCACCAACTACTTCTGAGGAGAAACGGTTTGGCACGCAAAGATTTTAAAGCAGCTATTATAAATGAAGGCTAAAGGAAATCAGGTTTGAAGAATTAAAGGAACACACAACAATGATTCACCAAATAGAGAATATTAATGGAGAGAGTGTGGTGTTTAATTGTGATGGTTAACTTGAGTAGGTTAAGGGATCCCCACATGATTTCTGTGTGTGTCTTTGGAGATTACCATTAGAATTAGTGGAGTGAATAAGGAAACTTGGCCTCACCAGTGAGTGTATCCAGCAAGAGCCTGGTGGAACGGAAACATAGAGGAACAGTGAATTTGCTGCTTCTGTGAACTTGGATATGCATTTGCTCTGCCTTCAGGAACCTGCACTCCTGGTTCTCAGGACTTTGGATTAAGACCAGAATTTACACTCCCAGTGCCTCAGTTCTCAGGTCTCAGATCTGAGCTGCAAATACGCCACCAGTTTTTCTGGGCCTCCAGCTTGCAGATAGTAGATCACGAAGCTCCTTGGCCTCCATAATTATGTGAGCAAATCCCTCATGATGAATCTCCACATGTATCTTTCTGCATATGTCCTATTGGTTCTATTTCTTTGGCGAATTCAGATTAAAAACAAGAGTGAATTTTTTTTTAAAGAACCAAGTAGAAATTTTAAAATTAAAAAAAAAAAAGACCCAAGCTGAAAATTTTGAGTGAAGAGTTTATATATGAACTGACAAAAACAAAACAAAACAAAAAAAAGAGCAAACTTGAGGAAATGCCAGTAGATATTATGCAACCTTAAGAACAGAGATGAAAACAATGAAGAATAATAAACAGCCTCACAGAACTGGGGACACTGTTAAGTGCACCAACATACATCTGGGAGAGGAGAGAGAAAGGAACAGAGGGGAGCAGGCAGAACTGGAGATAGAAACACGACTGTCATCAGTAGCTCGGCGCTTGTTCCACTCACTGGCCTCCGACCTCTCTGGCTCTGCTTTCCTGCCCTAAGGAGCCATTTCCATTTCCCCAGAACTGATGGGTATCCACCTTCTTGTCTTTCCATGCTATCCTTTCTTCTTGGAGTGCCCTCTCCCTGCATCCATTTGGTGAATGAATAGCTAGCCATCCTTATTAGTGGCAAAGAATGTACAAGTGATAGCACTACATATGGTACCAGTCATTTGCAAGTTAGTCGCATCTTTTGCATAATCTTTGCTCACCTAACAATTTTCAAAAAAGAAAAAGCAGACATCACAAAACTTATAGAAAGTGAACATTTATGTGCTTCACTAAACCAAAGTTGAGTCCTAAAGAGCTGAACGCAAAGACTAAGGCTCCCTGTTAAGCCTATTAAGGCTGAGCTGAATTATTCTTAAGTTTCTGTGAACAACTTTTTCTTATTCTGCCTAAAATCCTGCTTTAAGGAAAGTCTATTTCTGTGCTTTCCTGTGTGTGTGCACCCATGTGTGCACATGACTGTAATAAAATCTGACAAGTGTTCAGTATGGTTGCTGCTTTTTCTTAAACAAGAACAAAACTCAAGCGACAACTCCTCCCTGTAGCTCTTCCTCATGGTCAAGGTGGAATGACCACTTCCCATTCAATTCCTCACAGGACACTCTGCAGCTTCCACTCCTGTAGCTCTACTTAAGGACATGTCTGTCTCTGTGTTAGACTGCTTCCGAAGGACGGGGACCTTCTCATTATAGTATATGCTCATACCCAGCATAGTTCTTGTCATTTAAGAAGAGGAAGAAGAGCCAGGCATGGTGGCACAAGCTTGTGTAATCCCAACGGCTCCAGAGGGGAGGCTGAGACAGGAAGACTGCAAGTTTCAAGCCAGCCGCAACAAAAGTGAGGCACTGAGCAACTCCGTGAGACCCTGTCTCTAAATAAAATACAAAATTGGGCTGGGGATGTGGTTCAGTGGTCGAGTGCCCCTGAGTTCAATTCCCAGTACCCCCCACCCGGCAAAAAAAAGAATTAAAAGAAGGGGAAAGGAGGGGAGGGGAAAGGAAGGGAAGGGACAGGGAGAAATAAATTGTATATAGCATGTTTCATAAAGTTATGTTGTTCCTAATACTTCATTTAATAAATATTCATAATTATGACTTCCTGTTTTTCTAGAAAAATTCACAGCTACAATCAAAATCTCTCTCTCCCTGTCTCTGTCTTGCAATATGCTATAAACAGAAATCATTTAACAAGTCATGACAATGTTTCCTCTGTCTCCTTTCTTTCCAAACAGTTCAAACCCCACCCCCTCTTTTTTTTTTTAACTAACTGAATGAAAATCACTTTCCAGAGGCAGGAAAAAAAAGTGGAGTGCCTAAAAATGTCTGCTTGGCAACAAACACCCAGTGAAAGCAGTCGTGGGAATGAGTCCTCCTGTCCGGGGTCACCTGAATCCATGGGAATTACTGTCTGCAGTCTCCAGAGACAGAGGAGGGGGCTGGGCTCTGGAGAAACATCCACCGTTCTGGGCTCAGGCCGCAGTGAAGGACTCATTCTAGTCACCAGTTCCAGGGGACTTGGGTTTGTGCTGAACCTGGCTTATTCACACTGGAGCACACCAGGGAAGCATGAGGACACTCAGCTTCTTGTAGGCATCACCTCCCAGCACTCCGAAGGGTCCCCTAGCTCCTAGTTTTCGTGACATCCTTTGGCTACTCCTCCTGCTGGCAGATTTCTGCTTCCAGCCTCTGACTGAACACACACTGGTCTCAACTTTTGCATTTTCAATTGGGAGATGTAATTTAAAGCAAACACAATGTCCGGTAAGATGAGTGCTTGGGTTATTAAAAATCTTCCATGAAAGAGATGTGCAGCATCCTTATTAGGGTGGTAACTGTAGGCAACGTAGGGAGTAGTTAGAGGAAGGTTGGTCACTGGGAATTATATTTGGAGTTTATATTTTGTTCTTGGTGAGTGGAACTGTCTGTCTGCTCTCTGGTCACCATGTCCTGAGCTGCTTTCCTCTGCCATTTCCTTCCACCATGATGCTCCACTTCATCCTGGACCCAGAGTTATGAAGTTGGCCAACCAGGTACTGAGCCTGTTAAACCGGAAGCCAAAATAAACTTCTCCTCCTCTAAAATTGTTCTCGTCAACAATTGTTCAGTCCTTTGTTACAAAGGTGACAAAGTTAACTGAAACAAGGGAGAAATGAGTCTCCAATCCAAGTCTGTTTTATACTGACATACAATTCACTTTCTATGGTTTCAACCTCCATGCTTAGTTAGAGTTTACAACAAAACAGAACACCAAAAGACTTACTCCTGTAAGGAACTAAGAAAGCCAAATCAAGAAACAGGAAAGGCCAAAGCAATCTTGTCCAGGACCCTGAAACTCAGCTAGTAAGATCAAAGATGAATGGTCTAGAGAAATGTGAACCGTTAGCCTGAATCTGGTGTTACAACCAGAACCACCGAGGAACAAACATCACATTAGTGACATGCAGCATATGATTAAGAAGATCAAATACCTCTGTCAGACACTCAGAAGTCCACATCATGAGTCTACCTTTGTGATTCAAGATTTACTAATAAAATTGGGATTTTATTCTCAAATTCTTCTGATTTAATCTTGCCTCTAGAAAATTACTTAGAGAGTCTGAAGATTTCCAGTAGGTTAGAGGAATTACTAGGCACCCTTCAACAGATCCACAGTGCTAATTTTCAAATTAATCTGATATATATGTTCTTTTCCTACCACCCGTCTTGGTCTCTGAAACTTGGCTCATAATTCTATTACATATTTTATTGACATGTAAGAAATAGGCATTTATAATGAATAATTTGCTATATTTTATCTTTGTTACTTTTGTATTATAAAACTGGGAACATATGTAAATATTGAAAAATACTGACTCCTATTAGCTGTAACTGCCTATACCCATCACTACACTTTTGTGTAAGCTTGTACATATATAAACACACACCTTCCCTCCCTGAACACGCATCAAGTGTGGTAGTTTTGGGTCAAAAAAAAAAAAATTGGAATTTTTCAATTCCCTCTTATTTTCCAATTCAATGTAAGAATTCGAATTTCATTTATATTGCCAAGGACTCTCAGCAGCTTCCTCCCGGTTTCTTTTGAAAGTTCTGCTCATCTGAGAAATCTTAATTAAGAATATGGAATCCTAGGGAAAATCTGGGAGTTGAGGGATCTGAGTTCTCTGCTGGCAGGTTCCAAAGAAAATTGGTCATAATGACTTTTAAAAAATATGTTTTTGCAGATGAATGTATTTGCCTTTTTTTCATTATTTTTTTTTAATATGCTGCTGAGAATCAAACCCAATGCCCCACCTGTGCAAGGAAAGCACTTTACTACTGAGCCACAACCCCAGCCCTAAAAATGATGACTCTTAATTATGTGGCAATTCAATACTATCCATTCCTGCCCCTAGTCAATGTTATCCTCTTCACTCTGCATTCCTACCCCCAAATCAAACAAAACCCTTACATTTCTATTTCATAGCTTCATGCCAAAATGTATGGGCCCTGCATTTCCAATAGTAGCTCTTTTCCAGAATCACCAGCCGACCAAATTTTTCTTCTTTTCCTTTGAAAGTACATTTACAAATGTCTCTTTCTTTGGAAAGTAGGTGTGTACCTGAGAATTGTGAGTCAGAATATTTTAAGGACGTTTATATACTTAATGTATTAGAGGAGCATGCCATTTAAATTATTATCCATCCCTTATCTGTTGTGGAAGTTCAGATTTTTCTAAAACGGTGAATAAGTCACATTGGTGTCAGTAAATTGAGCTGAAATGACAATGTCATCCACTCCTTGGAGAAAAACAAAAACTGCCTGCTTCCTGTGCCCTCACATGCAAAAATATTCACTTACATTTCAAACTCAAGGTGCCCCTGTTCCCCAGGAGGATATCCACGTGACCCTCCAAAGTCGAGACTCTTTCTAGAAGGGAGGGATTATAATGGGATGGAACTCTCCATAGCAAATAAAAGGAGGTCTAGCTGCACAGATAAGGTTAAAATGTGTGTTTGTTTTATCTTCCTTATGGCTTTCCCTATTTTAAAATAATTTTGTTGTTTTTTGCAGTATTGGGGATTGAAGCCAGGGTCTTATGCATGCCAGGTGATTGCTGTTATCATTTAGGTACACCCCATCCTTCTACCTTTTAATGTCTTAATGTACATTTAAAGTACAAATTTCTGGGCTCTGTGTCATACCTCCTCAATAATGACCTCTGAGAATTAGGGCCAAGGATCTCTATTTTCAGTAAGTGACACAAGGAGAGGGAAATTTTCTGATCATTGTAATGCCTGAGAGGTTATTAGCAATCTTTCAATGCATAAATGATCTCTTCCATTGCCTCCAAGACACTACAGAATTATCCCATAAAAAGAAACCCAATACTTGCAATGCAAGCAAATAGACTTTGCACTTTGTAGGCTTTTCCCATATGGAGTTAATTCATAGCATACTTTTCAAACTAGTTTGCTGGGAAAAATTCTTTTGACTTTCATTTTAAAGGTCTTCCTGCACTCACCTTTGACCCCTCCTATACCTTCCTAAGGAAGAGCATGAGAAAAAGCGATGGGGAAACTCTTCCCAGACGTGGTATGCAATTATCTATATTCCTTCTTGTTCTGAATGTTGTTTTTGCTTTTCAAAGACTGTTAGGAGCCATCAGATAAGGAGGATTTAGGATTTAAATGTCGAAGGGCATCAGATATAGATCTTATCTATATTTAGTTTGAGTAATCAATGTGTCATGTCATTTTCCAGAGAATATCATTAAAATGTCTATACCAATTGGTGCTCTCAGACATCATTACATAAGACACATGTTGCAAGAGGAAGCGAGATGGAAGCATCTGAACTTCCTTGGTACAAAACAGCCATTCATTTCACTCAGTCCTGCAGCACATACTTCCTGAACATGAACTGAGACAAAGGCAGTGCAAAGTGGATGAGAGAGACACCATCCTTCTCTCTGCAGTGAGGACACTCCAGTGAGAGACAGTCATTCTACAATGCACTAGTTACAACTTTGGTCACAGGAGGTTCTACCAGGATCTTACATCATGTGGAGTGGGAGGAGTCAGCAATGTTTCCTTAAACCATGACCCTTCAGGGGTGACCTCAGATATGTGCAGAGCTAAGACAGGTGGAGGGTGAGGCTCTAGGTGGGGAGGACAGGAGTGCAAAAGGAACAAAAGGTCATGGCCAGTGGAAGGAAGAGAAAGGAGTATCATGCAGTCAAGTACAAGAGCTAAGAAGAGTGTTAAAAGGTAGAGTGCTAGGATACACATCAATCAAGTAAGAGAAGTAACAGTTCATGGAAGTGGAAGAATGATGAGATTTGTGATTTTAAAACTTAATTACTTCACTAGTGTGGAAAATGGGTATAGAGGAGAGAGCAAGAGAAGATGCAGGAAGATGAGTTAGGAATATGGGGATAAGAAGGGATACATTTTTAAAGTAATATATAAAATATGATATATAAATATGCATGTATGTGTTTGTATATGTATGTATTATATGTGTAACTACAATAAAGATGGTTACTTAACATTCAATATACCCTTATCAGATAAAGTAACTCCAACAAATGACTTCAAACATCACCAGTAAATCTGTACCAGTTAATTGGCAGAAGGACTGCTAGAACGTTTCATTGGTGCAATGAGTGGCACTCAAAATTAATGAATTGACGCAAGTCAATCATACAGCCACTTCTGTCACTGCATGGACAGAGTTCTGAGAATCTGCAGAACCTAGCAGCCTCCTGCCTTTAGGAGCGGTACCCTAAGCCTGGGACCACTTGGTTCTGTGTCCCATTGCTTCCAGAAGATTTGGCTTCAAAAGGTGTGCAGAATCTTACAGCTAGACTATTGTTATATGTGCTCAAGCAAGCCTTTAATTATGGGTACTTTTCAAAGTACTTAAAGAATAGATAAATGGAATGGACTAAACGGCAGTTTTTGTGCTTGCTTGCAAACAAATGTTTGTATCTGGGGTAGAATCTGGTCAAAGCCTTGCTCTAAATGTAACATCACATCTGGTGGCAAGTGTGTGGAGATGCTTACCACCCTCCAAATATCCTAAGCTAGCAATATGTGCAATAAGAACCTGAAAGTGGAATTGGCCAAGTTGACTCAGGTCAGTTAATGATGACTGGACTAAGATAGTATTGGTAGAGATGGAGGGAAGTAGATAAGGACCAGCGCAGTATCAAGGATGACAACTTTCTACCATGAGCAACTTGGTCCACGGTGGTAAAATACACAAAGACAAGGAACACTACAGACAGAGTTGGTTTAGGAAAAAGGTGACAAATTCCGTTTTGGAGAGATCAGATTTGATAGATTCGTGTGTATGCTAGACGAAGATGTTGTATATGCACATGGATGCAAGAGTTCTGTGGATGGAGATGTGCCTCTGGGAGGCTTTGGTAAATAGATGTAATTGAAGTCACAGGGATCCAGAAGAATGCCTGGGTAGATAGTGTTGGAAAAGGGAAAAGATCCTGAAGAATGCTATGACATCGATGTTGTGTACAGAAGCACATAAATTTGAAATGATTTTGCATTGTGACTTTAGCATATTTGTTTTGTTTTATGTAATTTTAAGAACTAATAAAATTCCTTTGCAGGTAAGCTGTCTTATTTGGAAAAATGTCTTGGTAAGCCAAATGAGTCAGAGGATACTGAGTATGCTTCATGGCATTCCTAAGCAATGAAATACAATCACAGAACTGCTATGCAGGAGATTAGAATAATTTATTTTGCATTTTGAAGGAAAGAAGAGAGCAGAGGAAGTAGCCCAATGGAAAGAGGTCAGGCTGGTGGGGTTATTGGAATCTCAGTAGAAGGGTAGGAAAAGGAAGTTAGTCTACTGTTTACTTATCATTGTTGATGATGTGGCTTGTTTGTTTTTTGGCTTGTTTGTCTCTTAAACCAATGAAGAAGCTGAGTTTCATGTCAGAGTCAAAGATATAGAGGCAAAGGTGGTATGTGGAGATATCAGCACACAGTGGCTCAGGCAGCATCTGGAATCATCCCCCTAGGTACTGGGAGAAAATTTGGGGATGCCTTTGAAAATAAGCTGTGTGATGGAAGGGTTTATTTTCTATAGATATTGAGAGATAAATATATCTAATCTCTTAACTGAGCTATACATTTAAAAATTTCTTTGTATTATTTTAAAATTATTTTTGAACATATGTTAATAGTTACAAGTTCAACAATAACTAAGAGCACTTTAAATAAGTCTCCTTCCCAATTCTTATCTTTATTCAGAGGCAACCATTATCATCTGACTCTTTTTTATCTTTCCAGAAATAGTTCATGTGTACGAAGGAAATATATGTGTGTTTTTTTTTAAATGTTGGCATTCTTGATAAACTCTTTGACATCTTCTTTTCTCTTTTAAATAGACGCTGCTGCTGCATTTCAGTATAGAAAAGCAGCATTTTAAATAGCTCTAGAGTTTTCTATTTATGGATAGGCCATAATTTATTTAAGGAGTTCCCTACTTAGGGTCATTTAAGTTATTTCTAGACTTCTGCTATTATCAAAAATGCCTCAGTGGAAAATTTACCCATAATCATTTAGCACATGTACAAACTGAGATAATTTTTCTTGCCAAGAGAGTTCAAAACTCCCTTTTCCTTATGACAAGGGGCAGATATGGAGGAGGCAATGGCAAAAAGAACACAGATACATGTTCAGCTAAGCTTAGCTGAGAATCTCAGACAGCTAATGCTGCAAAACCACAGTCATGTGTTCAGGGCAATTCAAAGAGAGCAAAATGTCACAGAAAAGTGAACTAATGAAGAGCTGGACTCAAGATGTGTGTTTTAGAAGATGACATTGGACAGAACAATCACAGAGAAGACAAAGTAAACTAGTATGACCCACTCCCTTAGCTTCCTTGGAAAAGGATGGTCAACAGGAGAAATGAAGATAGGAATCAGAAACTGTCAGAAATGATTTTGTGTCTGGACACAGAAAAAATACCTAGAAACTTTTACGATCAAATATATTGATATAGTATTTGTAACAAACCTTTTCAGATGTGCTATAAAATCCTGGAGTACTTTTGCTCCTCTTAATATTGTTACAGTTATTACAGTGCACATACCCTCCTTTATATTAGTCAAAATTCTGGTGCACAGAGTGAAAGAAACCAACAAATAAGGATAACAGAAGCTAACATGTATTTGATGCTTACCAGGTGCTCAGAACCACAAAGATTCTCCGTGGATTATCTTGTTTATTCCCACAGAAAATAAGATTTATTGTTCAGAAAGGGCTAAGGTGAAGAATCTTGCTCAAATTCACACAATGAGTGCACAATGAAATCAAGATCCAAACTGGGCCACTCTGACTCTGAAGCCCTCACGGGTGAATGCATGAAGTTTTAGCCAAAGAAGAGATTCCTTGCTCATTGCTGATAACTAGCCCTAACATACACATGACCTTCTATTAGCTATGTCTTTAATCCCAAGGGTCCCTTAAAGACAGGGTGTTTGCAGTAAACTGGCTAGGAAACTAACCACTTACCAACGTGCCTCAGCAAATCCTAATTCATTCCAGATAAGTGCAGAAAAACAGCCTTCTATAAAAAGTCCCTTATCACAAGGCTTATTTCTGTAAGTGCTACAAGTTAAACATTCATTTAAAAATCATTATGGGCATTATAGTCTAATTTTGGTTTAAAGAATTGTAACAAAGAGTGCTTATTTCAAATGATTAAAATGAATAGAAAAATTTAAAGGCCAATAGTAAAAGGTAAAATATGTCAGTGGCAGATCCTATTATTGTATCTGGTGCATAATCAGTGATCAGTAAATACTTTTTTAAAGGAATAGATCATTAAAAGAAATATACAAAGTTATCAGAAGCCTGATGAGCCTTCTGGGTGAGTCCAACTAAAAGCTGGATGATCACATATAGAAGGCACAGAAGAAGCTTCTGAATGCCACAGGCAACCTTTCCTCCCCATATCCAGAAATATGACAATTCTGAAACTCGTTAAGAAAAAATATATGCTGAAGAGTTTCCAGATCCAGGTGCTGGTGGCTGTGCAACACTCGGCTCTTTCCTTGCTCCTGTTCATAAAGTAAGCTCATTTCTCATTATGGCCAAACATTTATTCTCAGATGTAATATTTACTTTTCACTTGAGAACAAGAACTTGGAGAGACAAAAATACGGCATTAATAATGACCCGGATGGTGAGACTGTTCTCTTTCTAAACAGGTGAACTCTTCAGGACAGTCGATTGTTTTTTTTTCATTGACTCCCATTGGCGACATGTTGACAGTGATGCAGGTCCTGACATCCTCGTGCCTTGATCTGGGCAAACAGCCCAATTCGGGCCCCCCCAATGGCTCTCAAGGTTGCAGGAAGCTTCGGGGACCTAATGTACAGTCTAGTGGGCTTCTCTCCATGAAGGCTCTCTGGAGACCATCCAATTTACCAGAGAAAGTCTGAATTAAAGAAGGGCACAGGAGCATTTGCAGTACTGACAAATGAACTCCAGTCACCAAGAAGTGCAAAATATAGTTTTTACAAAGACGTTATCTTTGTTATTAATGAAAATGCAGAATAAATTCCATTATTCTCCTTCCCTTCACAGCCAAGTTCTTGAGATATTATTCTATAATTGTCTTCTCTTTAACTCTTACTCATTCTTCGACCCTAACAATCTCATGGCCATCCCTACCACTATACTAAAACTACTCTTTTCCAACGTCATTATTAACCTTCCAGTTACCAAATCAAATATATATGTATATATTATGATATATATATATAATTTATATATATCATAATATATATATTTATGCTATGATACTCTTGTGATGCTGGGTAATGATGGCAAGCTACAGCTTCTGGTAACTCATGCAATCACTAGGATAAATAGCTTAAACCCTACAATGTACTGTGTGGTTAAGTTAGGATGCTTGATAGGTTAAGTATATTAAATGTATTTTTGTGGGGATATGTTGGGGATCAAACCCAGGGTCTCATGTATACTAGGCAAGTGCTGTACCACTGAACCACATCCTTAGTCCTTAAATATTTTTTGACTTAACAATATTTTCAACTTTCTGATGGGTTTATCAGAATGTTACCCCGTCATAAGTTGAGGAGTATTGTATACACTTTTCACACACTTGGTTATTATTTCATGAATCCTGACTTTAATTTCAAAAGCAGCATACATAATCCTTAATAATTTAGATGCTTCTCAAAAATATCCTGAAGAAAAAAATATCCTATAGTTAGCTAGGACTTACAACACAAGGGATTGCCATTTAACTTGATTATGAAAAGTGATCAGCTTTTTATTTTAATGAGTCTCTCTGATGTTTAAAATCACACAGACTATATAAAAATGACAATGCCATCATTAGGTACTTCCAAGAAATTAGACCTTGGTGAATTCCACAGAGAAGTCTGACTGGATAATGGAAGTTAAGAAGTCATAATACTATTCTGACAGGAAGGTGCAGTTACAAAAAAAATTTGAAAAGCACCAACAATTCATGAAAATGATGGGCTAATTGAGGAAGCAAAGTGCAATCTTCTCCTCTCTGCAGGAAACCACAGAGTGGAGAAGCCCTTGCTCAGCAGACAATGAGACACAATCAAATGACATTCAGCACGTTATGAATTAAGCATGTGAGGGTGGAATGACTTTCCCTATACCAATAGAGCCTCAGAAAATCCAGAATTTTATTGGTGAGATTCTTACATTGTTCTTCCAATGCAGCATGGATCTTCGCCCTGAAATGACTGAAAGTAATTGCAGTAAGTTTGATAATCAGATATTCAAGTTAAAATTGATAAATATGTATATAGAGCATAGAAAATGTAGTTACATGTGTAAATAGCTATAATGTTTCATTTCCAAATATGAAAAGTATGTAATTTAGAAACCAGTTGAAACTGAATTTGTAAGGATTTGCTACAACTCAGACTTGCTTAATAAAGAATGTACCCATTATCTAGTATGCGATATTTGCTCCTGGTGGAACTGGTTCTTTTGGGGGGTTGGGGGGGTTCATGAAAAGATCCAAACTGTGTTCCTTAGTCAAGGCTTTCTGCTGTGAGCAGGAACACAATATAATCTTTCTTAAATGGCCAAGATTACTAAATCCTTTTGAGAATTTGATTATGATTAAAATTCAATGGATAGGAAGTTATAATTCTGGTTGCAAAGAATTTAAGCTGAAAGCAGAAACAGTGTCTTACCTTTAATATGCTGTATGTCTAGAACAATGCGTGGTTGGATAATCAGTGAGTGAATTAATGGGAAGCCTTAAGAGAAGAGGAAGATTAAGAAGACTGTTGCAATTCAAAGACTATATTTAAGAAATTAAAGACGCAGACCAGATAACTGAATTAACACTCTAGGGCTCATGTAGTTATTGAACAAAGAGAGAATTTATTCACAGAGTTCTTCAAATACAAACAAAATAGCACTTTTTTTTTCTTTTTTTACAAAACGAATATTGAAATAAATGTGGTACAGCACAGTACAATAATGGATGAAAGAAAACATGATCTAATGACTGGAAAATGTCTCTCACGACTCTCATCTCTTCCATTGAAGTCTCTCCTATGGCGGGCAGAAATTTGCCCCTTAACTTCATAAGAATATCACAGCAGAAGCTACTCAGAGAAATATTGCATATCTTTGAATAATATTGAAATATGAAGGCTTAACTCTAAAAGTCTGCACAAACACGGAGAACATGTGGAGTGTCTAAAGAGTTTATGCAGGATATACAAAATACTGATACAGTGGCATCTTGGTCCATTTATTAGATTTAATGTAATTTTTATAAAGGGATAATACTGTGTTTTCAATGTATATTAAAAAAGAAAACAGAGGAGTAATGTGCTATGGAACCCCCCGTACAGTCTGTGTGATGATTTGCGTGTTGTGTGGGTATGCGTGGGTATGTGTGGATGTGTACCTGCCTGTGTGCACGTGTGCTTTCCGGGGTGGCATTACCTACAGGGAACATCTGTGGGGTACCCTGCTTCCCACATCATACTGTTTCTACTAGCCCTTTTGGTTCTCCCAAGTCCTCACCATTAAAAAAAAAAAAAAAAAAAAAGCAACCCAAATTCTTGTTTGCATATATAGATTTGCTTTGCGTGTGTATGCGATATAGGCTGACAATACTCTGTGGAATAGAAACACCCGATACTTTGCACCATTTTTAGCCTTTGGTCCATTTTTTCTTTCCCCCTCCACCATTCTCCATTTCTGCCTCCAGTTTCCCACCCCCACCCTTCCTATATAATGTCCCTCATTCCATCGGGTTTTACTTCATTAGCACTATATTGAATCAGAACCACTATTCCACCTTTTAGAAGTAGCTGGAAGCTTTGGCCCCTTCAGGCCCCTGTGGCCCGGCTTCTCTTCTGTTTCTCCTGATGGCTCCATCTCAGTATGGGTAGTGCTTCTGTTTCTTGCCCGAGAAGCAAGCCAGCCACGTGCACAGCAGCATGGCGGCAGCCGCACCTGCTCCCGTGCAGTAGTAGGCCCAGCCGATTTCACACTTGCCTAGGGACAAAGGAAGGGAGAAAGAGCAAGAACGGGTGAGGATGGCTTTGAAGAAGGTTTTGTTTCTTCCGATGTGTGTGCTCTGAAATGCCTGGGGTTCTCACTCAAGTGGAGTGATAATGGGCTGAAAGCCATCTAGAGAGTGAAGAAAGCCATAGTGGTTGGTTGTGTGCATTTCAGAAGTCTCTCGAGGTCTCTGACTCATGCCAGCCAAGAGGACAGAGCCTCTTGCCTTTCACCAATGCTCGCACCCGTGGCTGAAGGCGTGGAGAAATAGCAACACCCAAGAAGTCAGAAGAAGTGGATTCTAATTTAACACCTTTAACCCAAATGCATGTGCATAATAAGGTATTGGAGAGGAAGAATACAAGACACAGGGACAATCTTTCTGCAAAAGGTGCACTTTAAGGAAGAGAATCATTTGAAGGGCAATACTAAAATGAATCCCGTATTTACAAGAAGTTGTCAAATGATCATACTCTATTACCTGAATTACAGAACAAAACTTCCTGACTCTCCTGGGGTCAACACCTTTACAGTGTACCCTAAATGAAAACCACGACAAGGGCCAAATGGCTTCTGCTTTCTCAGTTGCTTGATTATTAATGATAGTAACACACTCGCAATTCTAAAAATAGATTTATTTTTCATATATGGTCTTTATTGATTCTTCTGAGGGGAAATGCTGTTGAGAAGCAAGCTAGGATTCAGAAAAGTTAGTGGTTAACCCCAAATCACATGCTTACAATCGTTAACAAACTAAACCAGGATTCAAACCTGGGTTGCAGATTCCAAGAATAAGAAGTCATTTACCAAAAATTTCTTTTCTGAGTTCATGAAAGTGCTTTCTGCATTTGCAAAGTTTTTTTTTAAATGGTATCCAAGTTATTCTTTTTGTGTGCTGAGTAATATCCAAGTTATTCTTTTTGTGTCCTTTCTGTTCCAATTCTGATTCCTCTTCCCTCCAGTCTTACCATCTTATCAGACAATGTTCCAACAGCAACCATTTTCCTTCCTTTCTTTTGTTCTTGCTTAAACATCACCTTAGACACAAGCATAGATGCAAGGACATTTGGATTTCAGTCACATGAACTATGGACTAAAAACCGTGTCCCTTTTTGCACAAGTCAGTCAATCTTGCCTTGTTCATTTGTGATAAAAGTAACAACTTCTCTACTGAGAAATACAAATACTGTTAGATTTAACTTGCAATTCAACTTCATATCCATTATGGTTTTGATAGGAGGGGTTTCCCAAAAGCTCATGGGTGAAAAAATTCAGAAATATCCAGAGGTGTTAGGATTATAAGATCAGTGGATTAATCCATTTGACGGTTTAATGATTTGAAAGGACTACTATACTGGGCGGTAACTATAGGCAGGTAGGGTGTAGCTTGGAAACCTCTCTCCCTGGCCACCATGAATGGAGAACGTCATGCCCTTCCACCATGACGTTCTGCCTCATCTTGAACCTTGGGCCATGATGTTGGCTGACCATGGACCAAACCTCTGAAATCAAGCCAAACTAAACTTCTCCTCTTCTAAGTTTTTCTTATTAGATATTTTGGTCACAGTGGCGCAAAGCTAATTAACACAGTACCTTCACTGGAAGTCTACAGGAAGGGTAGTCATTATGAGCCCCATGTGTAGATAAGGCAAGGTGAGACAAAGTTAAGTGAGTTATTGGCCTGTGGTCAGCATGAAAAGCAGCACAATTAGATCAAGAGCCTCTTCATCTTTAAAGTACCCAAGGACATTACCATGCCCACAGACAGCAAGCAGTTCAGTCTTCAGTCTAGCTGTCATCCTTGATTTATCCCTTCTACATCCAATAATAGTAACAAAAAATTATATATTTTTATTACTATTTACACAGAATTATTATGAGAGATTTATGTGAAGTGAATATTAATGCATTTAACTATTTACAATAGCAAAAATATGGAATCAACCTAGATGTCCATTAGCAGATGAATGGATAAAAAAAATGTGACACTCACACACAGACGCAATGGAATATTATTCAGTCATAAAAAGAATGAAATCCTGTCATTTGCAGGATCATGGGTGGAAGTGGAGGTCATTATGTGAAATGAAATAGGCCAGGCATAGAAAGACAAATACCACATGTGCTCATTCATTTGTAAAGACTAATAAGTCAGTCTCACTGAGAAAGGAAATGGAATAGTGATCACCAGAGATGGGGAAGGTCAGGAGGCAGGGGAACATGAAAAGAAATTATATAAGAGATAACAAAATACACAAAGGAGGAATTAATTCAGGTTTTTCTATAGCACAGTAGGGTAATAATTGATTAAAACAATCTATGGTATATTTCAAAATGACTAGAAGAGTATGAAATTTCCAGTCCATAAAAAGATTAATCTTCAAAGAGATAGAAATATTTATTATCCTGTTGTCACACACCGTATACATGCATTGAATTGACAATAATATATCCTATAAATATGTGCAAACACTGTCTCAATAAAATTTCTTAAAAATATAGTGATGCATTTAATCCTCATGAGAACACAGTGCGGAAGGTATGTGAATGTCATCCCCGTCTTTCAGACAGAAAATCTAAGGCTGAGAAAAATTCGATAGCTTATGTCCCTTTCCCCAGTGCCTAGAGTGTCCCTTGCTACCGGGTCTGCCACCATTGTCAACCTGTCTCTCTGCTTCTACCTGCATCATCACCACCAGCAAAGCAGGCAGCTATCTTTTAAAAAATAAATCAGACCAAGTCACTTTTTGACTCAAAACCCTCTAATGAAGAGCTGGAGTTGTAGCTCAGTGGTAGAGAGCTTGCTTAGCACATTTGAGGCATCGAGTTTGATTGTCAGCACCATATAAAAAAATAAATAAAGGCATTGGCATTCTCCAAAATCCATCTCTTCCCTGTGGCCTGTAGAATGAACTGGTATTTGCTGCTCTCTCTGGCCTCATGGCTACCCGTCCCCTGTGTCTCCCAAGCCACACTGACCACCTTCTCTGTCGCACATCCAGCTAGTTGCTGATAGGAGAGCTCATTATTCCTTCTACCCAGAAAATTCTACATCCAGACTGTTGGAGAACTAACTGCATCCTTCTCCAATGGCACCTCCAAAGAGATACCTCCCACCCACGGCAGCCTCTGCGGTGCTCTCTTGCTCTGCTCACTGTGTTGCCTCTATAGCACTTTCCACGGATTACAAATTCTGTGTGTGTGCACTTAATTTCAGTCTCCATCTCTAGAATGAAAACTGCAATACGGGGAGACTTCCTATATTTTATTCCCAGCTACACCACCACCACTGTGCCTGGCCCACAGTGAGTACTCAATAAATGACTGAGGAATGCAAAGCAAGGGAAAATAAAAACAAAGAAAGGAAGCCAAGCAGGCAGGCAACCAGCTCTGGGAAAACAGTACATCTGGGATTTTATTTTAAGAATAACTCTAATCCTATTTTGGAAATAAATGTTTGGAAAGAAGTTCCCAAAAGCAAGTATGCATTTCCAGCCTCCTACAGAATGTGTTAAATTTAACAGGAAGCTCAATTCTGAAGGATCACATCTCCACCTTGGGTAGGTCTCACAGGTACAATGACCTCCATTAATTCTGATAGACAGCATAAGCATTTTTCAAGGGTAACAGAGTCCCCCTTCACAGACCATGTTTGCTAACGTGGTTGTGAGTCTTGGGAACCATCTCCACTTTGAATTATTCTTTACCTTGATTAAATAAATCTAGAAGGGAAAATTAAAAAGCAGCTAAGAGATGGTCAATGGTTAGACCCTTGCAAAGAGTCAGCAGAATGTGTGGTCTATCTGTTCCACACAGAGCTCCTGACATGGAATCCAAGCCATTGCTCATTATTAAGAAGGTATTGACCGACATGCAGTTCCATGACCTGACACAAAAAGCAGAGTATGTAATTCTTTATTAATTATAGGACACTTTCTTGAGAAAGAGTAGCTGGCAAGGATAATTATTTGAGAATAGTATATGTGATAGCAGCTCCATGTATTAAAGATAAGAAAAGGAGCTACTAAGCATTGATCATCAGAGGGTCAAGGTGAGAGGGGAGAATATTTTTTCCCCTACAGTTAAATCAATAAAATATAAGAAATTTAAACTTCAGTGCCTGGAGGGGAAACTAAGGCAGATGGTGCAGATGTTCCCCCAGTTCCTCTAGATCCCTCTGATGGTTCTGGGCTCTTATTCCACAATTTCTGCTTGTGCTTTGTTCCTAACAGCTCTTACTTGAAACCATCCTCAGAGGACTGATGAGAAAATGGAATCAATCTGCCTCTACTCTCCAACAGCTGAAGTGGTCCCCAGCACGACCTGTAGCCAGGGTCGGGACTCAGGACTGGGGCACAAGTGTGAAGACACCGTGACTTCTTGCCTCCAGATGGGGCAGACTGTGCAGTGTAAGGAATGTCCCGGAGCACCTGTGAGCTTAGGCTGGGACCTCACCTCAGATTGCACCTGTGCCTGGTGTTCAGTCCTTCATCACCTTGCTTTGAAATTTGGCTCATTTCCTGAATCACTTGAACACAAATCTTCACCTCAGCATTTGCTCTGGGGAACCAGATCTAAGATAGCAGCATGAACAAAGCTTTCTTGTTTTTCTTTATCAGATGGCCTTGAAGTTTCTTCAGTTGTCCAAGACTTAAGCACCCCACCCACCTACCCACCCAAGCCCTGTCAGTCCCTGGGAGACCCCAAGTCAGAGCCAAGCCTTCAGCACTAGCGGCCTCTCAATCTTCCTTCCCTGCCATCTTCAAGGCAAGTCCAACTCCCGTTCAGGCCAGTGTGTAATGACAGTTTCTGATCATTTTTATGTTTCTGGATCCATTCTAGTTTATGTCACAAAACACACGGTCGGCTCATCAGACCAATGGTCTATCAGATGACAGCTGGAAGGAAACTCAATACAAGTTCTTAAAATGTTTGACAATATAAGAAAATATGGTCCCTGATTACACATCTATGCAAGTTCATATATTATGATTTATATATTTCTGTGGTTAAAATCCAGTGGTTGATTAAGGACCAAATGAGCAATTCTTGTTTGGTGTGATTTAAAATAAAAATATTCCACCGGGCAAGGTGGTGCACACCTGTAATCCCAGCAGCTCGGGAGGCTGAGACAGGAGGATCATGAGTTCAAAGCCAGCCTCAGAAACAGTGAGATGCTAAGCAACTCAGTGAGACCCTGTTTGTAAATAAGATACAAAATAGGGCTGGCGATGTTGAGTGCCCCTGAGTACAATCCCCAGTACAAAAAATAAAATCATAAAAAATAAAAATATTCCCTTATTTCAAGATAATTAGGCAATTTGTGAAAAAAAAATTAAATCAAAGGTAACTTTGACTTGTTCTAGTATTTTGGATTAAATAGAAACAGAACCATCTCATCAAACTAACCTCAAAAATACATACAAAATACACATGCACTCCCATACACATATCTTTAGAAAAGCAAGAAAGAATTAAGATCAGTCCAGTAAGATCAAGATGTATCAATAGGATTCAGGCAAATCTGAAGAAACCTTAAGTCTACAAACCCCTGGTTCTTTATTCCCTCCCCTCTTCCTCTCCTCCCCTCTTTTCTTTTCTCCCTTTTTCCTCTCATTCATTGATTCAACAAATACGTATCGAGTGTCCTGCAAATGGGGTTCACTTGATACTTTGATTATATCCCTTCTGGCTTTGAATCTTACATTTTTTCTTTTTCCCAAGCTTTTCCCTGATCTTCTCCCTGATCTTCTTTTCCCTAATTTTCTCTTCCCTGATCTTAATTTCCCTAAACTTCTCCTTCCATGATCTTCTTTTTCCTAGCCTTCTCCTCCCTAATCTTCTTTTCCCTGATTTTCTTCTTCCTCATCTCTCCTCCCTAATCTTATTCTGTCCAAATCACCTCTATAAAAGCCCCCTGTTCCTGCTGATGGGTAGAATCACAGTCATTGGGACCAGAGTTCCCTGTGTTTCTCCTTTGCTAGCAAAGCAATAAACCTTTTTATCAAAACTGTGTCCAGGGGGCTAGGGAGATAGCTCAGTCTGTAGAGTGCTTGCCTTGCAAGCACAAGGCCCTGGGTTCGATCCCCAGCACCCAAAAAAAAAAAAAAAAAAAAAAAAACAACTGTGTCCTCATTGTCGGATTGGCACTGGGGACAAGGATCAAGCTTTCCAACACAGTCCTACGAAGTTGGTGGGGAATAATAATATGATCCCTGCTCTTCATCTTATCATCTAGTCAAGGATATAAATACTAAACAATATTCTGATAATTACATAGTAATGATGATAGGCTCTTGAAAGAAAAAAAAATGAAGATGCTAAGGCAGGACATCTCAAGAGATCTAGATAGTGCGGTCAAGTCAGTGAGGGAATGCCTTAAATTAGGAGTGAAATTCATACTGAATCCTGGCAGATGAGCAGGAGCAAGCCAAGCATGAACATGGAAGGCCAGGAAAGATGTGCTTGGATTAAGGGAAAAGGAACCATCCTGGAGAAGTGCAGACAGATTCAGGTTTTGTTAAAGTACTGCTCAAATAAGAGATGGATGCTATTTGGGGTGTAAAGCAAAAGATGAGGTAAGGTATGACTGTTATTGGAGTCCTGGTTCAGAGGCCTGACTCTGGGAGGGTCCCAACAAATCCAGTCCAGCTACTCACTCGAAAAACCAAATGGAAAAAGTAAAGGTGAAAGTGGGAAAGGAACTCTAGTCATAAGGTGATGCAGGAAAGAAACTTTAATCATATAGCTATAATGGCTTCCCAAAGGGGACCAGTGCTTCCAGTCTTGTATGAGGGTTACTGACATGAGGTCCCAGATTAGATGGACAAAGAGGACCAGGTGTATGCAGAGTCAAGCAGTCTTTGTCAAACTGTGGTCTGGTTCATACAGGACTGGTCAGGCAAGGCCTGGTCAAGTTGCTCTTGCCTGCAGGGTAGTTTCCACTCATCACCAGATCTTTAAGGAGTCCCAGGTAGTTCACTTGAAGCAAAGGACACTGAAAAATAGAGGTAGAGATGCCAAGCTTTTTATATCTGCAGGCCCAAGTAATATGTCAGTGTTTTTAGCAAAATCAGGCTTTTAAGTCCTTGTTCCATGATCACTTCCTGAGTTCAAGAGCTTGAATTCTGAAAATTTCCTCTTCCTAATTTTCATTCGTATTGCTGGATAGAAATATGAGATGCTCCACAAACACAAATAAATCTTAACCACCTATTATCTGTTTTGCAAAGTTACAGGAACTGGAGACACCACAGTGAATAATACTGACAGGGTCCTTGGTCTCAAGAAGCTTACTTTCTAGTACCACATTAGCTGCATTATTTAAATACATCCCATGTTTATTATACACAAGTTTTATAGAAATATATTTTTTTCATGCAACTATAAAGTGAAACACCTACAAGTCTCCGAGGGACTGGATTTATGAGTCACAGACTTGATACTATATCTTCAACTTTGGCAAAGGAAAGGGAAAGTAGATTTTTCTTTCTGAGCATGATTTCATTGTTAGAATCCATGTACTCAATGATAAAAAAAAAATTAGGACCATGTTTTACAGTCATGCACAAAAAAAGTCTTTCTGAATACTTTAGGCTATTAGAAAACAGGATATGTTTACATTAATATGTTTGAAGTAGCACAGTATCCCATGAATTTTAATAGAACTAACTGGAACCAGGAAACTTGGTGTGTGTGGCGGGGTGGGGGACGGAGGAAGGGCCTCTCATGGCCTCCCTCTTTCCCTGTCATGGCAATAAATGTCTGTTATTATAATGCAAACAGAAAGCATTTTGCCAGAGGGCAAGTTTTGTCTGTGATCCTTTCAGGAAATTAGAGAGGCAAATCTATTTAAACTTTCCCTTTTGCTCTCTGTAATGCTCCATCAAACAGGACTCCAAGCTTGCTTGGTTGGCAAATTGCTGCTTTCAACAATGGGGAATACTATTCTTGACAGATAAAATAGAGGTTAATGGGACAGAAAGCAGCATACCACAGCCACATGCCAAGTCCACAGACAAAGGCTCCGTGGCAGCATTCCAGGGCAGCGCCAGCCTGGGGACAGCGGTGAGGAGAGGTGTGGCTGATTTTTTTTTTTTAAGGGTTGCTTAAATTAGATTTTAGTGTATCTTTTGGAAGCAATAGAGAAAGTGGTGCTACTTCAAATAACAATGGAATTCCATTGACCTTTTCATCTTTTAAGAACACTGCGGTTTAACCTCTGGCCTTTCATTAATTTGTTCGGTTAATGTTGGGTGTCTACGAGGTGCAAATGCATGTGCCTGTTTCACTTCTGTGTTCTGTTGAAGACAACTGACACACATTCAAGTCCTGAGTGGACCTCAGAAGCTTGACTTGTGCTGACAGCAGAAATCCAACATTAATGATTCTACAGTAGCTGTCATGTAATCACTGAGCAAGGGGCTAAATAGTTAAGAAGCAGCACCTCACCTCAATTAATCATTTGTGTCTATGATCCTTTTAGGGTATTAGAGAGGCAAATCTGTTTGTATTTTCTCAATCTGATTCCCACCTTGAAGTCACACAAGAAACTCTTTACTTACCTCAAGTAAATGGTGAACTTGAGCTTGAACTTGGGTCAAACTGATTGTAGAATTTTTTCCCTGTTCTCAGATAATGTGTAAGGGTGATCTAAATTAAATGCATTCTTCTTACTTGCTAGATATCTAGCACTTAATCTTTGCTTGAACTCATATGCCAAGAAAAAAGTTCATCTCAACCTTTTAACTTGGTGAGTCTTAAAAGACTCTACATCCCCATGTCCACCTTGGAAGGTTCTAGTTATCAAAGGACCATATCACAGACTTGCCCCCTGCCCCCCAGTTCCTAAGCCAATGAAACCAAACTTCGTACTCTAGAGCACGTAGGGAGGTAATGTCTAAAACAAACTTGCTTCAGGGATTCTGATAACCCCTGTTCCCTGCATGAGAAGCCAGCTCACCATTAGCCTCCAAACTCAGTGTGTTTGGCCTGCCTGGCTCTGTCTGAGCCCTACCTGATGAAGGGCTCCAGGTCTTGGGCATTCTCCAGTTCCCCTCTAGGGCTGCTTGGAGATGATGAAACTTTTGGGGACTGGGGTCTTGAGGGTGGTCCTTAGTTCACTGGAGGAATGCCCTAGAAGGAGATTGTGGGACCCAAGTCTCTTCCCCTTTCTCTGTGTTCTGGTTCAAGCTATGATTACTTGCTGCTACATGTGTCCTGCCAAGATGTTCTGCACTATCAGAAATCAAACTAATGGAGTCACCTGATCTTAGACTTGAATTTTCAAAGTTGTGAGCTAAAAGAACCTTTTTTGTTTACAAAGTTAGTTGCTTCGGGTATTTGGTTGCAGTAATGCAAAGCTGACTAATGAACCATCTATAAGAGAACCTTCATTTTCACTATGTCTTCTTGTCTCTATATTTGAACTTGAGCTCCATGGATTCCTAGTTTACTTCTCTTTCCTCAAAAGGGCACTGCTGAGCTCCCAGCATGCCTTGTAACCACAAATGCCTGAGTCAGGATACATTAAGCTGATAGACTTCATTTGTCAAGGCATATTTTCTACCTATGATATTTTGAAATTGTTCATGCCCTAATGTATAAACGTAAAGTCTAGGTGGAGAAATAGGCATAATAGGTTTTGTTCTTCTTGCTTTATAAATAACAAAGGCAGGAAGGTAAAAGGATCAATGTAAAGAGAAAAACGTCTTCTGTAGTCTTAACCACCCTGCCACAGACAAAATTTGATAGGTCTTTCTACTCTTGAATAAATTCCTTCATGCTTCTTCATATTCAGACCTTCTTTACATATGCATTAAAATACAGAACAAAAAGAATATATCATGGAACCAATTCCACTTGCTCTTTTGTGAAGTTACTGAACAAAAGTGTCACTAATAAAAAGAAAAAGTATTGAACCTTTGACCTAAAACTTATGAAGTCTTTAATTCAAACTTTTAATGGAAGAAGTAGTAAAAATCATACTTCAGGTGTCTGCAAAGAGAACTCACACACTTGGTTGGTGGGCAGAAAAGACAGAAGTAAAAAGGCTGAGAAGAATGTGCGGTTTGGCTCTTCTTCAAACCTTTGCTTGTTTCTCATGTCTGCTAATAACTGGAAGTATGAATTCAAATTGATTATCAGGGTTGACTGCACGTGACTCTAAGGGCTCCATTTATGTTATATTTTTTGCATCCCCTATGGATGGGCCCCAGGGGGTGCTGTCCTCAAGCAAATATGGGAATGGGACCCCCCACCATCACTCCCATCACCAGTGTATACCCTTAAAGAATAGGTGCTGAGGCAATATGGGTAGTAGTAGAATCCTCCCGCCCCCATCCAAGCACCGAGTCTATTTACAGAATGTTCCAGAAAGTGGCTGTCTTGGTGCCTCTGGATTCACCACAGTGAGGGGCCCAGCATTTCTCCTCACCAAAAGCTCTCGACTCTAATGTGTAAGACTGACTAAATCTTTCTACCTGTCCTGCCCATTTCTTCTCAGGTTTAAGGGACCAAACAGTAGAGATAGGGTCACTCATGGACATCTTTCATTTGCTGCATCCAAGGTTCACCTGGTCTGGCCCAGTACAGTAAGATTTGGACTCCTTTTGAAATAGAATGATCTTTTCCCCAAGATGTTTTAGCAAGACATTTAAAAAAGACACCCCTATCATACACCTTCGCTGTGTGCCCTACTTTTCCCACAGAGCTAAGGAGGATGTTGGAAGTCAGAAGGTATGGTGCGGATATGCCGCAGCATTGCTCAGTATTCTCCATATCCACACGTTAAAGGGAGCACGGATATTTAGTCTTTGGAAAAGATATGTATCTACAAACAGCTCATAACAGCACTACCTCTAAGGAGATATGTTAGGGGGTAAAGTTTAATGAAAAAATATTTATCAACCTTGTAATTATCCAATGCAGTTTAATTCATTCTGTCACCAGAATGGAAAGAACAGGAACAGAGTTGGAACATTAGGGGGAATGACCATCTGTTCAAACACTAAAATATGAGTTTATGTCAGATAGGTCTCAGCCTTTAAAGGAAAGAAAAAAAGAACCCTTTCTGAATAACAAAGTAATTCTATTGTATGCATGGTATGAGTTTTCCTTTGGGTTCCCACAGAAATTTTGCTGAATAGTCATAATTTTAATTTGCTTGGTTTTGTCTCTTGCTCCCAAAGAAATGTTTTAGTTCTACCCTTGGTATGAGAGGCTGAGGAAAAAGAAAAGAAAAGAAAAGAAAAGAAAAGAAAAACCCACGAAGTTTTAGTTGTTTTATAGTATAACTTATTGTCCACCAAGGGACATCAACAACACAGGAATTTACCAGAAAGTTCCTATCCAAGATCACACACTCGCACAGCTGCTTAAGCTCAGGCAAAGAGCAGAAGACACAGAACAGGAGCTGAAATTGATGTAGGGTTCAATAGCACTGAGCCCAACTTATTCACTAGGGGAGAAAAGACATTGCCGTTCATCAGCAGCATTGTTATTACGATTATTAAAATCTTCCCCAAAACTTAACAATTTCTAACAAGAGTATACAGGTTTGGAAAGCAAAATTTCTTTTTTTTTTTTTTAAATTTTGAGCATCAGGAGATTTTATTTTATTTTATTTTATTTTGTTTTATTTAGTGGTGCTGGGAATTGAAACCAGGGCTTTATGCATGCTAGGTAAGCACTCTGCCACTGAGCTACATCCCCAGCCCTGAAGATTTTAAAGAGTGCTTTGTGCGTATTATATTCTGCAAGTAGAAAACCATAAAACACAAAGAAAGTCCACAAGAAGAAAATGGAAAATAAATCCCATTTATTTTATTAAGAATTTTGCACTTAAAATATATCAATATAAAGTCTACATATTGGATAATAGTAGAATGTCAATGTTAATCTCTTAATTTTGATAATTCTATGGCCAGGTCAGAGAATGGCATTTTTAAAGGAATTACCTAAGTAATTTCTGAGAATGGGCAGGAGGGAGGTAGAGAATAATAAGCAAATGTGAGGAAATTTACCTTAAACTGGGAGGACAGTAGACAAGAATTCTTCAAGCTATCTTTGCCACTTTTCTATATATGTGACATCATTTCAAGATAAAAATTTAAAAAGTTTCAATATGTAAACATATATTTGCCTATATTTATGTACATGTATCTTACAAAATCAGTGAAGGACTTTTATGCTTATAAGTGTAAGAAACAAGATATCAATAAAGATGTGGGTAATATGGCAGGCAAAATGAGAAACTGGGATAATGAGACTCTCTCTCTCTGCTTCTTCACTGACACGAGGTGAGCAGTATTGCTCCAATACACCCTTCCGACCATGATATTTTGCTTCACTATAAGTCATAGCAATAGGACCAAGTGACTGTGAACTGAAACTTCTTAAACCAGAAGCCAAGATAAACCTTTACCTCTTTGAAGTTGCTTTTCTCAGGCATTTTGTCACAGTGATGGAAAGTTGGTTAGCAAACTTCTTACATCCCATTTGCAAGTGTGACTTTATAAAGCACTACACACAGTGCTGTTGTTCAGGTGGTTATTGACCTCTGGCTGCACCCCATCTACCACAAAACCTCATCCCATTCCTGCCAACCACAGCCAACCACAGTCAAACAAGCAAACAGCCTAGAAACTAAATCACTTAAGTAAAGATGACCTTCTAGCATTAATCATGTAACCTAACAAATGATATGTGAGGTGGATATGTGTGCAGGACCCCTGTGCCCAGGTGGGACGGAACAGAGCATCCCTCCATCAGAGCACTATACAGGGCCAGGGCAGCATACAGGGGCATAGAGGACCCACTTTCCTCAACAAAAATGCCTCTGGGCCTGGCAAGATGAAGTGGTTGTATATTCCATATGGGAAACAATTATGTCCCACAGAAGGAAAGGAATTTTTCCAGCTGATACATTTGAAGGATTTTATACAAGCAGAGCATGTGCTCCACAGAGAAAGACTACAGGAATTTTATGTGCAATCAAAGTCGTTCCAGGCAACTCCAGCTGTGAATGCTTCAGGCAAGACAGAGAGGCAGGAGGGATGGGGAGTCAGGGATTACTGTGAAGGGATTAGACCTGAACAGGGCACAGCCTCTTTTAAATTCAAGCCTCGTCCAGAACCAGCTCGCCACACCTCTATTTCCATGTCCTTTTGACTTTATCCTTCTCTCACTTCTCCAGCCACTGAGCACATCACAGCATCACAGATTTTAGACCCAAGGGGATCTTGCAGATAGTCCACGGAGGTCAAGGGGTTGGCAATCTTATTCTAAAAAGGGTCAGACATTAGGTATGTTAGTTCAAAGGCAACCACAGACACAAAATAAATGAATGAGCATAGCTGGGTTCTCATAAATATATATATGTTTTACTTACAGAAACATGCAGATCAGATTTGGTCTCTGGTTTGCCAACCCTGGATCCAGGTGACCTCCTGTATTTTACTCATGAGGACACTACTGTCCAGGGCACTGGAAAGGCTTTCTAAGATCTCTTGAATGTGTTCCGTTCAGTGACCATTTTCCTTTGCTTACAATTTATAATTTCCTGGTTGCCAAAGTAAAGCAGGATGGTGTTGCTGGGTTATTTATCCTTAATAAAAAATCTAGTCCCATTTGGGTCATCAGAATAGACACCACATAATTACCTGTGTGCATTTTTAAAGGTGAGTTTGCATACCCAGAGCAAAGTACAAAGTTATGAGGAAAAAATAAGCCAACAACCTTTTTTCTTTTGCCAACAAATCTGGACATTTGGAGAAACAGCTGATGCTCAGTATCTGCTATTTACGCATCACAGAGTCAACCTACTTCAGATCAAAAATATTCACACAGTTCCAAATTGTGCTCTACGATACCTTATAACAAATATATACATGGCCTTTACGTGGTATTAGGTACCAAATGTCATCTGTGGATCATTTAAAGTATATAGGAGGAAGTGTGGAGGTTCTATGCAAGTCATAGGCTTCCTTATAGAAGAAACCTGAGCATCTTCTGGTTTTGGCTTCCATGAAGGATCCTGGAACCAATCGCCCACGGATGCTGAGGGATGACTGGGTGTACTTCATGTCACTATAAGTAAACCATGAGTGTAAGAGTGGTGTAGATAAAACAAAAGGAGTGGGGGGTTATGCAGACAGGAAAGACAGAAGAGATGGGGAAATCACAGTTCTAAGAACCGGACATCTGTGCGATGTCACCAGGCATGAGAACTAAACAGAAACCGACACTTCTTCACTTCCTCTCACACCTAGGCTTCTGGGAGAGGGTTCCACACGGAACCTCATTGGTTTTCCTCTGTACCAGATCTATTCAGCATCCTCCCTCTTAAACTTTACACTGAATCAAGGCTCCGCATCGCCCCCTCCTGAGATTCCAACAAGAGTCGCATAGCCATGAAGGGGGTGGTAAGGATGCTCTGCATGCTTGGCCTCCTCTCCATGCGAAGAGATGCCAAAGAAACAAGAGTACGGTTCTGCTCTTACCACCCCGTCACCATCCCTCATTATGTATCATCATCCGCTTATCAGAGAAAACATTTGGTCTCTGGTTTTTCGGGATTGGCTTATTTCACTTAGCATTCTATTCTCCAACTCATCCATTTACCAGCAAATGCCATAATTTTATTCTGCTTTATGGCTGAGTAATATTCCATTGTGTATATATACCACAGTTTCTTTATCCATTCATCAACTGAAGGACATCTAGGTTGGTTCCACAATCTAGTTATTGTGAATTGAGCAGCTATAAACACTGATGTGGCAGCTTTACTGTAGTATGCTGATTTTAAGTCTTTTGGGTATAAACTGAGGAGTGGGATAGCTGGAGACACATCATTACCCTATGTACGTGTATGATTACACGAATGGTGTGAATCTACACTGTGTACAACCATAGAAATGAAAAGTTGTACCCTATTTGTGCATGATGAATCAAAAAGCAGCCTGTAAAAATAAAAATATAAAAAATACATTTAAAAATTTTTAAAAAGTACCCTGGCTCCTCCAGATACACCATTAAATTTCAGTGAAAGTGTTAAAGGAGCAAGATGAGTGGAGCAGTTTCTGAATTCTTTTGCTCTCTCCAATCAAATGGGCCTCTGTCCTGTGACCCACTGGATACAGTTCTTAATATACACATTTATACCATTTTACACATAAAAAGCAGTTTACCCTTTGTCTTGTCCTGTCAGCTGAGTCTCTGCAAGAACAGTTACTATTAATCCTTGACCCTTAGCACTGAAGCCACCATAAAAGTTTCACTAGAGAGAATCCACTGTTTAAGATGACATTGTCTCTATGTACAGAATGTAGAGTGGTGGCCTTTGTGTTCACACTGTGAACTGACACAGAATCCGCTCTCCGTGTGGGGGTTGCTAAGATAACCAGCAGGGCTTCACTCAGTGTATGGAGATAAAGATTATTCTTTAGTGTCCGTCTGTAGCTGCTATTTATAAAGTCTAGGACTACCTGAAACTCAGGTCTTTGATTCACAGATGGCCCAAAAAAGATCGTGAAAAGACCTGGTGTTCTCTAAACTACTGTTCCCCAGTGTGGCCCACAGCTGCGGTCAATTTTCCAGCAAACCTGTGGGAAGAGGTGTTGCATTCCATCTGGATGACATTTCATCTGCCCTCCCTGTCAGGACCCACCACACTCCCCTCTGCTGCCAAGCAGCCTCTTCGTGTTCTCTCCAGGCCTCCAGGTCAACGGAATTGCGCTGCAGCAAGCAATGCTTTGATGTTGGTCAGCGACCCTCAGTCTAGGCGGTGATCCCTGCAGCTCTTGGAAACAGAACTAAATCCAATTTGGTCAAACCCAGCCTTGCATCCCTTTTTGGTAAATTCCAATACCCACTGAAAAAATATGTGAGAGATCATGAGAGGTAGCTATTCTTGCACAAGTTAGAATGAAAGTAAGTCTCAGACCAGACCTGGCTACACATACATTTATTTAACAAACAGCCATCAAAGGACAAGCACAAAATACCTCATCACTCTGCTCTGGGAACTAGACAGGTCTTAACTTTCTATCTTTCTAGGTGTTTGGATTACCAACTTGTATGAAAGAACCGCTAGAGACAAATGGGGCAAGCTTCCAGGGCAGGATTCTGTTCCCATTGACAACAAACAACCAGAAATGCTCACAACTGAAGATTAAAAACAAAATCCTTTAGGGGTGATTTGGCCATAGTTGCCATTTCTCAGAGCACACAACTTGAATGAATCATTATAGCTGTATTGGTTGTCAAAATATGAAAATATATACCTCTGTACTGGTAGATAAACAGCCATGGACCCAACTTCCTCAAATATCCTACAGTGTCCTTCTTCCCTTGAGGACAGTAAAAAATCCTAGGTTCAGGTCCCAGATAACAAAGAGCAAATGGCTGGCCTAGGAGGTGCCTCCTTGGAGCCTGATTAGCCCAGTGGGCAGTATTTGTTTTAGTTCTGATTCCTGAGTCTAGGACATATTGGTTGGTAAGTATCTTGAATATTATTGAGACCTAGAATAATGGCTCTGTGCCTGGATGGATGCTTAAATTCTTTCATGCAAGGATAAGATGTATCTCAAGCTATTTTAGCCAATCTAGAGTTAGAGTCCTAAATATTTTAATTTCACCAATTAAAGTTCCTTTTTAAACATTCATCATGTTAATTAATAAGACACTAATTGTATGAATACAAATCCATTTCTGACAACTGTTATATGAATTAGTAAAGCTTCTGGTGTTGGTCAAGATGTGAATGACAGCAGTACTTGATCTAGCAGCATTGAGTATCTACTCTGGGGTGCATACTTGAGCTACGGTTTTACCTAAATAACACACATACATCATGATGCTCAAGTATTTTAAAATGAATTACAGTCATACTAACTGTGCTGTTGAGAACTGCAAAAGGTCTGAGGTTTAGCTCTATTTGTGATCTAACAAGTAAGATTGCCAAAATTTCAGACTTTTAGAAAAGATAGGAGACTTCTGGATCAGAGACAGAGGACTATGTTACTCACACAGCACTGTAGGCAACATGAGCTTACTGTTTGGGTCTATTATCCTTGCCTCCCACATTTCATAGGGGCTAAAACAAAGCTGCTCAAGTAGAAAAAGCAGGCAATGGGTTTGTGTCACAGTTGAAGAATCCCAAGCTTATGGAATTTGAATCTTTTCTAATGGGCTGCAAGAAAACATGTCCAATATTTTAGCCCAGAAGGAGATAATATATATTATACTGAACAATAAAACAAACCTGGCCCCTATTTTGTCTTCCAAGACTATTTACTACACAAATATCTTTGAAAAGATAGTCCAGAACAAAGTGCTTCTGATCAGAAGATATGCTGAAAAGTGAGATTCATGGAGAGATGTCGGGTTAAGATCGTAAGTGGAAGCATATTTAACTCACTAAGAAGATTGAGGGGTCATTTGTATAGATATGATTCCAAACTAGAACTGTGTATAGTAGTACTTCCTTCCATAATGCTTATTGTAAATAAGGACACTTTCCCCTACAACATTCCTCTGACAAATACTTTCATAGATAATGAAATCAAGTCAAAGGGAGTTCCATGGCTTTCCAGCTTCTTGGGGAAATTTGAGGTTTTTCAGGAGTTTTGGTCTAGCATTCAGTTCCCTAAGCTTTCCAGTATGACTTCCTAATGTTGTTTGCCAGAGGTTCTATCTTCAGGTATCAAGAACCAATTAGAAGGGCTAGGGAATATAGCTCAGTTGGTAGAGTGCTTGCCTTGCAAGCACAAGGTCTTGGGTTCAATTCCCAGCACCGCCAAAAAAAAAAAACAAATTAGAATAATGAAAAACTATGAATACTCTCTCAAAGAAAATCACATGTGCCTACCACATAAAAATCACATACAGTTTCAGTAGGCCCACAAATTCTCTGAAGCCTGTTGATGACCTATGCACCCCTTGAATGGTCTGGAAACATCAAGTTAAAATAAATCCATGGATCAAGGTCACCATAATATTGAACTCATTTACCAGTGTCATCACAGCATCCTGTTGCTAACTCTAAGTAGCATACTTAGCTAGTTATGCAAATGGCATATTCAGCTGTCCGAAGTATGACCCCAAATCAGGAAGTTAAAAAGCACTGGCCAGAGGAAACAAAAGTCAGTGCTTCAGTGGTACGAAGCTCACAGAAACAGAACACTGGACAGTGCATCTTTACTGTGTGACTGCAAAATGATTTATGATGACTAGAAAGGACACAGTTAGAAGTGAGGGAGCGAGGAATGAAAGACATAATTAATAATGGCAATAGATAATAGGAGACAGTGTGACATAAAACTGTTCCAAAACAAAACAAAACCAGAAAGAACTAGAAAGTTCTTTCAGTCTTGGTTACTCAGTGAAAGTGTAACAGCAGTTGATATGTGTCTACAACTCTTAGGAAGGACTCCATAAAACAGTATAATTGCTAATGATAAAAAAAGAGAGGGATTTTGGTTTTGTTTTGTTTTGTTACTTTTTATATATTCTGATTGAAATCATGGGGACGTATATACTTCATCTTTAAACTATTTCCATGTTGCTATCGTCAGCTTTTGTATTGCTGTGACCAAAAGACCTGAAAAGAACAACTCAAAGGAGGAAAAGTTTATTTTAGCTCATGGTTTCAGAGGTTCACAATCCATGTCAGCTGACTCCATAGCTCTGGGCCCAAGAGGAGGAAAAGCATCATGGTAGAAGAGTATGGCAGAAGAAAACAGCTCAGGACATAGACACCAGGAAGCAGAGAGAGCTCTGCTCACCAAGGGCAAAATATTAACCCCAAAGGCACACCCCCAGTGACCTACTGCCTCCAGCCACACCCTACCTGTCTATAGTTACCACAGAGTCACACCATATCAGTGGTTCTTCCAAGGATTAAGTCAAAGCTCTCCTAATCTAATCATTTCCCCTCTGAGCATTCTTGCATTGCCTCACCCATATGAAAAAGGGGACGACTCATGTCCAAACCATAATAATGACGTGATTAACATAAAGACTGTGTTGGTATTTAAGGCAGAATGGAGGACTAGCACTTGTTGTATTTCTTGCATGTGCAAAACAATTTACACTGTCATAGGAAGAGTCCTTTCAATCTTCACCTGAGAAGCAGGTATTGTTATCCCCTTTTAGAGAGTAAATTGAGGTTCTGAGAATTCAGCAAGTTAGCCCAGAATCAAATCGTTATAAGGAATACAAATTCAGATTCAAATCCAGTTCATGGTTGGTTGGTTGGTTGGTTTCCCATTAACTAACCCTTCAGGGGGAAAATACATTTATTCAGAATAATCCCTTCAGACAATATTTTCAGAAAAAATCTGATAAATGAAGTCTCACTATAGATCTCTGCTTGTTTAGTGAGTTTTTTGATCATTTCTCTTCATTCTTTATGTTTGTCAATATATTACTAGGTTAAAAATCATGCTAGAAATCAGATCAGTTCTTTTATCACTTCTGGGGAGACCAATGAATAAAGCTTACAAATGACCTTTGCCTAACTGGGGGACACCTGTTAAGATGAAGTGGCTACTTTCCATCTTTGGTTATAGAACAAAGGCAAAAACACAGAGGCAAATCACTAACACCCGAGGAAGCACAGCAATATGAATTTTCAGTTCTGGAGCAGAAATATTTTTGGGGGGATTAAGAACTCTAATAGAAAGATTTGAAAGAACTCTCCTCTAATGTCATGTAGAGACAGATCTCCCAGCAACATCAGAACAGTGTTACTGGTCTGAACATACATGGTTAGATAAGAGAATATTCCAAGACACATCTGTGAATCTTTTCAATGATAAGCCCCATGAAGGCAGGGAGCAGGCAGGGGACTTCCCATGGGGACTATATTCCAGAAGTAGTCAGCTGGAGTCATGAAACATTATGCCTAAACCCTAACTACCAGAAAATTCTAATAAAATCTACAGATTGAAGCAAGATGATGTTCCCACAATTTGTCTTAATTGTCCTTTCTTTCTTACCTACTTCATTGACACAGTCTCTAGGATAAACTTCATTCCTGAGAAATGATCCCAAACATCAAAAATATCTTCCCAAAACAGTTAAATTTAAAATTAGTGTTTTTCTGGCCCCAGTTTAACATTCGAATGGGACATAGTAGAAAAGAGCTGAAAGCACATAATACAAAAGAATTATCAGAATGGAACTGTTCAGCTTCCCAAATCTCCTTCAGTACTTTATATCTAAAAAGACACTACACTCAGGTAGAGTTTTATTTTTCAAATAAAAGTATTGAAAAAAAAAAATAAAGAAGAATCTTAAGGCGAGACTAGCATATTCTCTGGCTGTGCTTCAAGACATTCTATTTTTCACAAGTTTTCCAAGAGAATTTCCCTCTTTCTTCAATTGCTGAATTCCATTGCCATAAATTGTTGCAAGTTATTGAATAAGGTTTTTTTTAAAGGTATTAACGTAAGGGTGGGAATGATCCTGCACTGAAATAACCTAATCCAAAAAGAAATGAGGAAGAAAAGATTTTAAAGCAGTTCTCTGTTTTCACCTATCAGGGTATTTGGTTTTTTAAACTATGACCCTGACCTTGATTGTTTCTGGGAGAAGGCTAAACCATTACAGAATGATGCTACCATTTTTGCCAGGGTATTTGTGGTCAAATATATACAGAAACAGGATGGCAGCTGCTTTTTTAGTTGTTAAAAATTCACAGTAAGGTTTTGTTCCTCTTTTTCTTCATTTCTTTCTTCCTTCCTTTCTCCTGGCTCTCCTTCCCTTATTCCTTTTAACTATTCAGTGGATAGTAGACATATGGCATACAGGTAAGGATCATGTCTATCATATTCATAATTTGATCTTTGTGGCAAAACTTGGTACTTAGAATATGCTTAATAAAGATTCACTGAATAAGTTCATGCATCTATTGAGCATCAAACACCAAGCTAAGTGCTTTAGTGCAAGAATACTGTCCCAGAGTTCCAGATGACTAGAACTTGCAAAGATGTGTTTAGGGATGCAGACAGAATGAGATTTATGATTGTATAGAATGGGGCACTTTTTCCTAAAGCAGGACTAGAGTCATTTACTAAGTCATAACTTAAAGTGGAAACATTCACATTCTAATTTTGTTATATTGGAATACACTAGAAGGGGCAGTTTGAATAAATGTCCCAGAGATGAATGTGTTATTTTCTCTGTGTTGTGGAATGAACGTAGAAAAACTTTATCACAAGAAAAAGAAGGCGCTAAGAGGACTGAGTGATATGACCAGAATCCTGATTGGCTTTTTGCCTTGGAGGTGCCTGAACACTTCACTCAATCACGTCGTCACCCACCAGCTTGGTTTCCTTGGCCTGTGAAAGTTTCCCAGTATCATGTGGAGCTAAGTTTGCATTGGTTTAACTCTTAGCAGCTTCCTGGATTTCTCTGTCACCCTCCTGCACTCGAGCTCTGGGTGAGGGAATCTAGGTTCATATTGAACCTTCTGATGACTTCCAGTGACTTTGACCTAAATCAAAAGTTTAGAGTAGCTCCAGTTCATAGCCATGTAGAAGGCAAGACAACATTGTTGCTTTAAGGACCTTAAATCTCAATGATTGTTCAATACATTACTATTAAACAGCTTCCCACCTAGCAATCTCATAATAGAATAATATATTGACTTCAAGTGATAACCAGTGAATGCTTCATTTGTCAGGGATCTCTTGTTGAACTGAGTGAGGACCCTTTAACTGCTGCTTGAGACAGGCAAGTCCTGCTCTGGCACAAAACTTGGATACCTTGAAGTCCCTGGGCAGACTGAGCATGAACCAGCCACGGAAGTCCACATGAGCCCTAGAAGTCTTCTAACTTCTGGCCAAAGTGATGCTTGTTACATTAGATGTTATAGAGGCCAACAGTAGGTTCTTCTAGTGTCATCTCCAGTGTCATTTCTAATAATACAGTCTTCCATGTGAATGACAGGAAGATTAGGGTTCCTTAGCTGGAGAAGGACCCACAAACACCAAGTTTGAAAAAACTCAAAAAAAAAAAAAATACTATTTTTGTTCCCATCTTTACCCAACTGTTCTTCCCATAACTTGCAAATCAAGTGTGATTAAATTTGAGGAAGAAAAACATGAGTCAGGCATCAAAGAGCTAAAGGAGATGTGTCCAAAGACATGTGGGCTGGCCACTGTCCAGATGACACTAGAAAGGATTTCTCTCCTAGAGTGAAAATAGAAAGAAACAGACTCTCATTTTCTCCAACATTGTGGGGCTCTGAGTTTAGAGTTTGTGGTACTGTTTGTAAGACACCAACAGCATAATTTCAAGAACAGGAAACATGATGGCTTCTTAATCAAATTAAATAGCAAAATGAAAGCAATAATTACTCAAATTTACTTGGCAAATTAGCAAGACAAATTAATTGAAACACTACTTTTGATCATAAGGGGATATAATTAGAAAATTCTTTGGTGGATGAAAATATCTCTGAGGCATGAATTAAATCAATTGGACAACCTGATTATAAAGACCTTATGCTTGATGTATAAATTCAAATTTGCTGTTATGAAATATAAAACAAAGAACAAAGATTGATTAGCAAATATTCATTAAAAACGGTTCTGTCCAATAGCAACCATCTACCTGACTTTTGTTATGTGTCAGATGGCTATGCTATATGTTATTCTTATCAGTAGTACTGCTTTGATCTCCTAAAAAAGTAATAAATAAAATCACGACTGTTTATGTTTCAAAGCATAAATCATTACTGACCCTTTGTCCACATCCACATTAATGGAAGGAACCTGACAATAAAAAAGATAGACTGATGCCTTTAACCTCACCTACAACTTACAAATCCAACAACTTCGCCGTAAAATCCAGTTCCAGAAAACTCTAAGCACTTCCAAGAAGCCAGTCACCACATGACATTCCCCTAGCAGCAGCTTCTGTTCATGAACAAACATGCAACAAATTTGGCCCAACTTGACGGAGTAGAAGAGCTGGGAGAGAAGCTTGTCCCCTCTTTAGGACAGTCACAAGCGCCAAATGTATTTATGACCACAGAAGAACTAACTTCCTGATGAAGCCAACCTACAGATGGCAGACGGTAGTAGCCAATCTGCAGATGGTGCTTCCCAAACATGGACCCTGGACGTCTCTTTGAGCCCCGGGAACCGTCAAGTCTGTAGCTCAACCCTGCTCTGACCTTGCTGTAATGAAAAATTTTAAGTGTCTTCTTTGTTTTATTCCAGTGTATCAGGCTTTTGTAACTTAAGCCTAAAAACAATCTGTGTTTAAAACACAAACAAGAGTCATACTCTCTGAAGCATGGAGATTAAAAATCTACAGTCTCAGAGATACAGCCACATCAATGTTCATTGCTGCTCAATTCACCATAGCCAGATTGTGGAACCAACATAGATGCCCTTCAGTTGATGAATGGATAAAGAAACTGTGGCATATATATATACAATGGAATATTACCCCGCAATGAAGAATGATAAAATTATGGCATTTGTAGGCAAATGGACGAAATTGGAGAATATCATGCTAAGTGAGATAAGCCAATCTCAAAAAACTAAAGGACGAATGATCTCGCTGATAAGCGGATGAGGACATATAATGGGGGGTGGGAGGGGTTAGCATTAGGTTTAGGGTTAGGTTTAGGGTTAGGGATAAGGAGAGCGGTAAGAATGAAGGAAAGAAGGACTGTATAGAGGGAAAAGAGGGGTGGGAGGGGTGGGGGAAGGGAAAAAAAAAATAAACATCATTGCCCTATGTAAACGTATGATTACACAAATGGTATGCCTTGACTCTATGTACAAATAGAGAAACAACATGTATCCCATTTGTATACAATTAAAAAAAAATAAATAAATATAAAAAAAAAATCTACAGTCTCAACAGGGTAACTTCTGATTCTAACGCTACAGGTCTAGAGCTACTGTCAAGGCAAGTGACACTTTTAGTTGGAGAATTTAGACATTCATTGTGAAGCCTGTTGGCACTCCAGTATTAAAAATGTGTGAATTCACAAATCCTCCTTCCTTCTTGATAAATAAGCATAATTCTAAGGTAAGCAAGGTAACAATTTTGATTTGTGGAAGTGGATACTTTTGCAAAATTGCTTCAAGATTACACTAATACACAAATGCTTGATAAACAGTAGACTTATAAAAATGTTGAGGCATGCAAAAATCAAAAACAAAACAAATATATCCTTTTTTGTTTTCCTTTCTAAGAAAAAGTTGTTTTATTTTTATTTTTTTTAATGGTAGATTCCTACCACATTGCATTACAACCACAAATATAAGTTTCTTAGGAAATCTCTTCTTGCCTAACTACTACTTTTAGTTTTGGAATCAGTTTAAATGTTCTTCCCCTGGGAGGGTCCTTCTACCCACCCACCCCCAATCTAAATAAAGTATTACTTTGTATCTTGTACCATGACTGATATTTGAAATTAAAACATGTTGAAACAGGAAAGTAGTACAATAGGTACTCCTACTCCTGTGCCCCCTGTAGCCTATCCCTCTATGCCACCCTAAACACACCCATTGTTCATCAGCCTAAATCTTACATATCCTTGAGGGTTCAGCTAAACACTTCTTTTTTAAAAAAATTTTTAAATTTTTAAAAATTAAAAAAAAATTTTTTTTTTCAGACTACATTTTGATTCATTGTACAGAAATGGGGTACATCATTTCATTTCTATGGTTGTGCACGATGTAGATTCATACCATTCGTGTAATCATACATGTACACAGGGTAATGAGGTCTGTCTCATTCCATCATTTTTCATGAAGCCACCAGGCAAGGTCTGATGGCCTTCAATTGTGATCTAGCAAATAACTACCAACTGCTACCAGGCTGCATTCGGTTGCAGGTAAGGGCAATTCTGGAAGGTTCTAGGGTTGGTGAGTTTCATGGATGACTAATTCACAGGCTGATTTCTCTGGCTACCTCTGTCCTTACTCCTCTGTTTACTCCTTCCCTTCTACCTGGTCAGAGGGGACAGCCAAGGAAGGGAGAGCACATTTTCCAGTACCTGTCCTAAGGCATGAGATCCCTTCCTCAGAAACCTCTGTCAATACCTCCTCCAGTCTCACTGGCCTCAATGGGTGGAAGCCTTCCTATCCCCACCAGTGCAAGTGACACTTGTGACCAAGATATATTTACAGTGCACCTAATTTCCCACTATGACCCAACCTGAAAACTATAGCATTTGTACAGCTCACTGGGGTAACTGAACAGGCCTGCTGGGTGCCCTAAATCTGACTGGCTGCTCTGGAGGCCTCAAGGATCAATAAATGAGGTCATTTGAAATGAAACCATTTCTGACATGTCAGAGGTGTTATTTGGACAAAATCAGACATTATCAAACTATGATCCCCATAGCTTGCTTTTGTAAATAAAGTTTTATTAGGATATAGTCACATATGTCCCATATGCCCACTGACGTTATGGCTGCACAATTGAGTAGCTGCCAGAGTCCACATGGCTTACAAAGCTGAAAATATTTGCTACCCGGCTCTTTGCAAAAATGCTTGCCACTCTCTGACTCACTGATCAACGAGTTTGGGATAATGTCAGCAAGTCAGCCACAATGCCCACTGTAGCACCTGACACTTTTCCTGTCCAACATACTTTATATGTGTTATCTTTGTTAACATCTGCCTCCTTGGTAGTTAAAACACCCTGAGGGTAATAAATGGCGTTCCTTGACACTATAAATACTCCATATGTATTTGTTGGCTGAATAATTGAAATGAATTCACTTTCTAATCTACCATGGAGAAACCAAAGCAATTATTTCTTTCAGGATGCTCTGGCCAAGAGAGCAACAGCATTTCAAAACAGGATGCCAGGACTAGGGGGTGTAGCTCAGTGGTAGAGCACTTGCTGAGCATGAGCAAGGCCCGGGGTTCAACCCCCAGCTCCATCAACACACAAACAAAAACCCCAGCATGGCAAGAAAGGAACCTATATTCAAATAAAGGAAGGCGTGAGCTTCGCTAACATGACTCTTTCCCAACCTCTGAGAGGAACATGTACCCACACAGTGTCCACTTTAAAATGAGGTAGAAATAAGCTCACATTCTCAGAAGAGGTGGAGACAGGGTGTGGCAGTGTGCATGTCACTGAAAACTGGCCCCAGAGCTTTCCTTAGAGAGTATGCTCACCATTGGACTCCTGTAGTGTCCCACCAGCACTGGTCCTAGATGCACTCTCAATTTAGTTCTGTAATTGCTTTCTCTCTTTTCTTCTTCTTTTACTTATTTATTTGTTTGTTTGTTTATTTTTGGTGTAGGGATCGAACCCAGGGCACTTAACCACTGAGCCACATACCCAGCCCTTTTCATATTTTATTTAGAGACAGGTCTCACAGAGTTGCTTAGGGCCTCTCTAAATTGCTGAGTCATGAGTTTGAACTCATGATCTTCCTGACTCAGCCTCCCAAGCTGCTGGGATTACAGGAGTGTGTCACCATGCCCGACTAGCTCTGTAATTTCTAACTTCACTTATCTACAAAGTTCATGTAATACAAAGCTGCTCCCCTGCCCTTTACGTTGCATCACAACCTAGCTTGTCAGTCTGAAAGCAGCTCTCCCCGCCCTTTCCGCTGCAGCCATTTCCCAGCCTCCTAACTACTTGTCAGTCTGTGAACATCCTAGCTAGCTATTGATTCATCAGTCAGCTTGCAAGTATCCTTCTCCATTATTGGTCCCCTGTTAGGCCGGTGGAATTCAATTGCTTAAGGATAGCTTCCCCGCCATCTTTGCTCTTGCTTTCTCTCTCCTACTCACTTTCTTTCTCTCTCCTCCTCACTTTCCCACTCTCTATAGTGTGCACCCTTTCTCTTTTCCTCTCATTTTCTCTCTTACCCTGCAGGGAGACACTTTGTTTGCTTAATAAACTCCCTTATGTGATTTCCCATGTCTGGCATGGTTTTCATGGGTTTCTTACAGTTCATCCATCATTGGAGTTCAGTTTTTAAAGGAAGAAAGCATAGGAAGTTAGGTGGGATGGACCTAGTGATACACAGTTTCTCTTCGGGTCTCTTTTGAAAGAAAAGATAACAATGTTCACAAAAATAATAACCTAAAGCAACAGAGCTCAATAAGCACAAAATATTTTTCAGGGAACCTAGAGTTCCTTTTATCTGTAGATGATAATTTTTCACCCTCATCATCCAGTCTAAGAAAAATTTAAAAGCAAAAGGGTACAAATTAAAACAGGACTATTGTTTCTCAAACTAGTTTTAGTGAATTTAATAAGAAATTAGAATCGACAGTCAATGAAAAATCACCTGTCTTTTTAGGTTTTAATGTGATGTTCAAATTTTTAACCCAGAAGTCTGAGATGATACAAAATACTGGGTTACCATAATGAAAACTGCAGTTACAGGACCTGAGTTTCATTATGATCTGCTAATTAATATAGCAATGCAGAATAACAACAGGTCAGCGCAAAAAGGATTCTAATCAAGTTGGGGCCTGTGTTAAACAGCCAGGAATGCTTCAAAGACGAGGGAAAGAAAAATGCCAAACAGCATATTAAAATATCTCCCTGGACACAGTTTGCTTTCCAAAAACAAAACAAAACAAAACAAAAAAGCTGGTGGACAACTTTCATGCCAGCATTTTTTTCTCTTTTCTACATTTATGCCAATCCACAAAACTAATTAAGGCATAGGAAAACCTGTCCTTAAGGAGGGGAGAGCAGGCAAAGGAGAATCTTATTCTTTTCATCCTTGTAAACTAGGTGAGTATTTAGATTCAGTATTAATTTTGAGGAAAGCAGGGTGGTTGTCATCCATTAAGTCAAATAAAATTGCTTTGTTTTGAAATTCATAGACCTCTGATATTATTTCAGTTCTATCTTCCTCATTATCTTAAAAAATTTTCATAGGTGTTCTAACATAAAAATCAATGATTTGGCAGATAGTAATACTGCCAATCAATGAAGAGAACCTTTCTTCTTAGAGTGAAATATTTCATGTGAAAAGGAGAGGTCTATGTTATTAACTGGCTAGATGATAAGCTGTCGGGAATTTTGTCCTTCCACATAGAAAAGACACTTGCTATCGTTGTGCAACAATGGGCTTTGGAACTCAGTATGTGTGCTGCTCCCAAATATATTTGAGAAAATAACAGAAGCAGGAAGGGTGCTTCTCCTGCAGGTCATAAAACTAGGAAGGATTCTATGAACTGCCCCTTGAAGCAAGAGACAAAATCCTCCTGTGAGAGGGGCTCACCCTACACCTGGAGAAAAGGAATAGCCTTAGCTCTGAGGACAGGAACCAGAGGAATCTGAATCAACCACCATTCCATTATATTCCCTTTGTCCAACCACATTTCTCCATGACTACCCTCTTCCTCATTAACCTGCATAAAAAGTACACAAGTTTACCCTTTTCATCATGAGGGTCTCCTTATGAAGGTTCTCTGGTCATGCAAATCTTATTTTTAATAAATATTTACTTTTTTTCTCTTGTTAATCTGCCTTGTGCTATGGGAGACTTAGCCATGAACATGGTAATGAGTGAGGAAAACATACTTACTTTTCCATACAGCAGTAAGTGTTTTGTGGTTCTTTAGTCTATTCATACTAATTCTAGAAAAACACTCTGAAGGAAATAATTCAGTATAGACAGCACTTATGGTCATTAAATGATTTAGTATCATGTCTTAAAACAATAAAAACTGGAACAGACTACTCAACCACAAAAAAAAAAAAAAAAAAAAAAAAAAAGGAAGTGGTTATATAATAGAGGATTAGAGGCTGCTTTTACTAAGAAACACTGACTCTTGGGCTTAAAGATGCCTCATGTAACTAAAAAAAGCAAAACCAAAAACAAACAAACAAGTTGGGTGTGGTGGTCCACGCCTGTAAACCCCAGCAGCTCAGGAAGCTGAGGCAGGAGGATCGGGAGTTCAAAGCCAGCCTCAGCAAAAGTGAGGCACTGAGTAACTCAGTAAGATACTGTCTCTCAATAATATAAAATAGGGCTGGGATATGGCTCAGTGATGTGTCCTTGAGTTTAATCCCTGGTACCCACCCTACCCCCACCCCCCAAAAAAAATCCCAAACTAGGAATCTCTGCCTTTATTTTCTATCTGTCTCCTTTCTACCTTAATCTTTGGGTCAGATTCCTGCTCAACTCTGCAATAGACAAACTATTTAAGGTGTGTCTGCCTAAAGACTAGTGATACAAACTCCATTAAATTCACCTCACTTCTCTTGTGCTGCTTTAAGACTAGCGACACTAAGGTAAAAGCAAGACAGCTTCAAGATTCCAGAAGTGAGCCTTAAAAGCAGATCGCCCCATAATTGAACTGTCCCCCACTAGTGGGAGCAACTATCCCCCCAATACGAACTGCAAATACGAACTGCAGCCCAGCCCCAGAGCAGAAGCTATCATCTCATCCTCAGGGGACAAGGACTTCAAGAGCGTCAACAGGACTTCTCAGACCTGAGTTGATGGTTGGTCTGCTGGATCACAAGGACCCAGGCAGCTTATCTATGCAAACTTCTTGCCCCCACTTTTGTTCCTGCCCATATTTAAAGCTGAAGCTCTTATCAGTATCCCTGGAGGATAGGGCTGAGGACACTTGGTCTCCCCTTGATTTCCCAGTGTGGATAAACTGAAAAAATTCCTTTCCTGCTTTTCACCTTTTCCATTTGATTTTTGGAATAAGTGTCCAGACCTGATCTATTGGGACTCCTTGAAATCAAGACGCCCACTGACCTAGGGCACCAGTAACAACTAAGTAAGTATAGGTTTATCAATCAAATGAAATATTACCCAACTATTACAAATTAAAATGATGCACAGCATGTAGTACTATGCAAATTTTTTATAGGTTTCCAAGTAAGAGTACTCTGTAGCTACATTTGGTAAATATCTAAAACCTCTATATACAGAAAAGCAGGCTGATGAGGCGCCTTCATCAGCATGTGAACTCTTACCTACTCACATCTTTGGAGTGACACCTGTTCCTGCTGATGGGGAGGGTCTCTGTCATCTCCATTGAGCTTTGCTCATCCCTCCTTGTTCCTTTGCTGTACTGCTTGCCTGCTAAGTGCTCTGTCTACTCTTGAGAAACCACATACTCACCTCGCCCAAGACCTGTCTCCATCCTCACCCCTGCAGAAAGGGGTCTACTACCCTGCAGTGAAATGGCTTCAGACTCCTCTGCCCTCACTGTCATGACCTTGATTGTTCTGTTTGCTTTGTCTTCTCAGCCGGACTGAGAATTCCACAGAATTATTCTTAGCACAAGAAATGAGCAATAAATATGTGATTTTGAATGAATTGATCAATGAATATAAACTCTTGAATGCAGGGCCGTTTCTTATCCTTGCATCTACAATACAAATCACTATGCTGGACAAACAGTAGATTATCAATAACTCTTCACTAAACAAATGGAATAAATGAGGATACATATATCATCACACCTGACTGCCAGCGGCAATACCAGGATATAGTTTCCTTCTCCATTACTTTTCCACCCTCTGTTTCTAGGACATATCAGATGAGGTTCTTTTTGTAAAAGGAGTGCCATTTATGAATAGAACTTACCCAGGTCAAACTGGCCAGAAATGTAGCCACAAGTCTGCCGGACTTCCTCACTGTCCCAGCCCAAGGGGTAGAGAGCACAGCCAGCACCAATCAACAAGCCTGCAAAGAGGTAAGATAAGAGAGTTTTTACCAGTGCACCTCTGCATCCCTAGATAAGAGGAGCGAAGGATCAATATTTGCAACATAACAAGACCATGTGCCTGCATTTTGGAAAGCACTACCCTGAACTCCCTTATACAATCTGAGGTCAGTTTAATTCCAAGAACAATATCAAGTCTGCCTAAAAAAAAAAAAAAAAAAAAAAAAGCCTTGCAAATCCTGTTTAGGAAATACAATCCACAGCCCTTTTAATTACTCTTGTAAAAAGCCAACCAATTCCACCATTAATCCATGTAAACAAGTAATTTAAGAGTAAGCAAAATTTCCTAGTAGGTTATCCATCATTCGTTAGATTCTATTTTGTTGTTTCCAATGCAAAAATCAACATAGAATGTTTCAACCTTATCAGATTTTACCAGAGGAAGAAGAAACATAAAGATTTTCATGAACGACTTCAGCACGTTGATTGAACCTCTGAACTGGACTGCCTGTTTCATGCTCCACCGAGAATGACAGAGCCTCCACACCTCTCAGAAACACTCCATGAGACAGACATGTTGTAATCTATGTCCTCCTTACAGTGGAAGCCAAAAGGTTTGAGGATTAAACTGGGGAAAGGGATGGCTTGATTTTCATGTAAATTAAGTTATCATGACAGCATACCATGCTGACAGCTCTTGATTAGTGAGTCTTTAAGTTTGCATCAAAACCTAATATGATTTTACAAGAACCTGAATGAGATTTAAACACTCACCATTTGAATAGTGGGCTAATCTGAAAGTAAGATCTTGTCCTGTCAATCAGTGAGCATTCTCATCACCTGTTAGTACCACAAGCTGCTGAGGCAGTAGGACCAAGGCATACTTAGTGGGATGGGTGAGAAAGTGGGTTATCAGGTGCTAACAGAAGGAGCCCCATGGGAAATCCATTAATATGGTAATGTGGAAGGGGGAAGGCACAGCCCTAAATCCATCTGGAAGAGGAACTTCAATATTTATGCACTGAGTCCCTTCTGTCCCTTTCTGTCCCCCTTTTGTCCTGCTTTCTACCTCCCACAGGGTGACTAAATACAAATAACCTGTTTCCTCATAGGATCTAACACCAAGCTGTTTTCCAGCTTGCCCTAACACCATGCTGAGCCCTAAGGGGAGACATCCCCCATGTACTGACACTCATTTCCTACCCTGGCACCCTTCCTGTACAGTCTGCCCCTTGGTCCCCAGGAAAATGACCATCACATCCAGAACTGCTTTTATCAGAGAGAGTGCTCAGATCATTGTAACTGCAAATCACAAATCCCAGAACGACCTTCATATAATTGCGTAAATATGAATTGTGTTGAAGCTGAAGAACAATCCAGAAAGCAGTGATAGAAAGTTTTGCTGACTAGGCTGTTTTCCTCAGGTTTGTTTTTTGTTTTTTTTCCCCCCATGAAACAGAATTTACAGTATTCTGAAGACAACTCCTAACTAGTTTTATCCACCATCAGGTAAAGAGATAATTAATCAGGATGCCGAACTTTGTGTAAATTGAATTCCATGAATGTTCAATAAACAATGTGGTATCATTTCCAAGATACTCAGTTCTGAAATTAATAAAAACATCCACTTTTTGAGATCTTGTGAGCAATTTTTTAAGGAGGACAAGAGTGGAAAGATGTTTGGCATGGAGAAAATGTTTAAGGGTGAAAAAATGCAAAATAGTAACATTTAAGTCAGTAGTGAAACAAATGGTAGTTGGTTTGCTAATGTTTCTTTTTCTTTCTTTTCTTTCTCTTTTTTGGTTTGGCTGAAAAGTAGGTGTCATGAAATCACAAAAACACGAAGATTGGTCCAGTCTTATGCTGGCCATTTATGGACACTTATTAGAAAGGAGCTTATAAACTCTCACATGTATAACAAGTGGGCCTGTGGTTCTCTAACTGACAAAAGACCTGGCAATCAGGACTCTTTGTAAAATACTGGGCTATCTTTGTGATGCTATGAAATGCAGATTCAACTATATAAATTAGGAATTATTTTATTTTATATTTTTAGGAATAATTTTATACACAGCAAATTTGTTTTATGTGTATACATTTTTTAAATACCATGAGCATATATGCTCCCATTTTTAAAAATGTTATTCAGTAGAAGGCAACTTGTCATCTGAATTTTTATATTAATATTTACATAGTCTTTGTTTTCTTATCTGTTGCTGCTTGCTAACAGGAAATACCACAGTCTAAAGATTTGGGGAACATTTCTGTGAAGAAGGTGTATATTGTAAACCCGTCCAGCTAATTATCTGTTACAATTATTGGGGTCTGCAGGTACACATCAGCAGCATCTCCACTACATACACAGCATGCACGGTGAGAGTGCATCTCAGATTGAATGCCCCCAAACACTCGACTAATGTTTAAGAGCCAGTGAGTATCAAAAGCAGTTGGGAAAACAATTTTGTAAGCTCAAGGAAATCTTGCCTCCCCCAATCACACCTTAACAAGTACCTCAAGTGAAATTTTTGACACACAATGAACACAATACATACCAGATGGAAGGATCAGGGAAATTCAGGTCAAATCAGGGAACAGTATCTTCCATTAAATGGAAGAAGAGAGGGGCCAGGTGGAGGAACAAAGTGAGTTCTCATCTGCTTGCCCAAAGCAGCAGCCATAAGCTTCAGGGTGTTAAATAAAGTTCACTAAAATTAAATAAAACTCAAAAATTCCATCCCTGGGTGGCTCTAGCCACATTTCAAGTGTTCAATAGGGCGCTTGTAGATGGCACAAAAACAAACCATTTTGATAACCACAGGTCATACTGGGGAGGGCTGTTGTGGACCTCAGACATTCTTGGAAAGGATGCTGGGCTTGTCAAATTCTTGTCCTGGGCCCGATATTGCTTGTTAATCAAAATCTTAGCCAGGCACAGTGGTGCACACCTGTAATCCCAGCGGCTCAGGAGGCTGAGGCAGGAGGATCATGAGTTCAAAGCCAGCTTCAGCAATCTAGCAAGGCCCTAAGAATTTCAGCCAGACCGTCTCTAAATGAAATATAAAAAGAGCTAGGGATGTGGTTCAGCAGTTAAGTGTCCCTGGGTTCAATACCTTGTACAAAAAAAATCAAAATCTCCCTACTCTTTAAGCTTCTTCCTTTCAAAGGTAGAACTAAATAGAGGCTGTGAAACTATATTTGGGAAACTCTCCTCCTAGCAGGAGTATTGTGTCAATGAGAAGCTGATGTGTGGGACTGAGAAGTTAAAAGGGAGGATGAACTGTTGTCCCTACTGGCAGCTGCAGCTGGGGACAACCTTTCCGCAGACAGTAGATGGGATATTTTGGGAGTGGCTTCCAGACCCCTCCCCATCACCTACAGGGAATCATCTTCCTTTGATCCCAACACTTCCTGGTTTCCTAAATTCTTCAAAGTGGTTTCTCTACTTTCACTTTCCCAGATCTTCTATCAGGTGCGTAAAAATTCAAATTCACAGGCTACACCTCTTCCTATTTGAATTATCTAGTGTTTTATTTTACTGCTCAAACCTGACCAGTATATACTTCACTCATGCAAGGGCAGAGGGGCCAATACAGATCTTTACATACAATCATATTTCTTGAACATTATTCATATCCTCAATTAAAAATTATCTCGAATACAATTTATGCTAATTATTAAGTCTCTGGGGCAAGAACAGATAGTTATATTCAAAGCCTCTGCCTTTAATATCTCTGTGGTATGGTCTCTGGTTAGGGAATTTAACATGCTAATTAACCTCTCCAGGAGTGCAAATTTCTAAAGAGGACATTTCAATTGTTAACTAACTGCCCTTAGGGTGTGGATTGACATTAACTAGCACTTTATGGTCTGTGCTGAAAGTACTATACGGTAGAGACAATTAAATGTGAAAATGAGAACATCTTTTTAATGAAAGAAATTTGCCACTGCCCAGTTTTAGCAGTGTTAAACCTTAGTCTGTGTTGTGGAATCAAGATTTGAAGGAAGCATCGTTTAAAAATTCCTGAATTAGATTCCAGTTGGGTATTACATTGTATGCTGAAATGAGGTCCACAGAAGAGTCTAGAATTTGAAGCGATTGCCCAAATGGTATCTTAGTGATCCAACACGTTTGAATAGATCTAGTGGCCTGATTTGCTCCTGGGGACTAAATGGTTCAATTAGAATCTCTAGCTCACAAACTTTAATAGTATTTACAGGGATTTTCTTTATGAGATTTATAAACCTTGTCGTTACCACATGAGTTTAATTTTAACCAAGTTCCTTTGACACTGCCATAAAAGACATCATGAAAAAAAGCCACATTATCACACTTTTTAAAACGTTGCCTATGAGAGTGGAAGTGAGAAAAGGTGATGTGAATGCAGACAGCAGCCCAAAGGAGGTGCTAACAGGTGAGGTGCTGGAGGGAGTGTGAGATCATTTGCAGCTACAGGCTCACTTTGCAGTTAAGCAACAACTTTTTTTTTTTTTTTTTCATTCCTACAGAATGCAGCTTTAAGGGGTCATGAACAAATCACAAATTGTAAATCAGCTCAGTCTTTGGTTTTCACTCAATACCACCCCTGAAATCAGCTACCCAGAGGGGAGGCAACAGACCATTTGGTTAAGAGGTCTTAGAATGGCAAAGAGATGCTGCTTCCTTTAAAAAAAAAAAAAAAAATCCAACAGATGACTCAATAATTCAAACTATTTAATAATGCACTGACGATGAGGCCATTTCATCCTGAGTACCCAGGGGTTTGGGGGCTCACTCTGTTCAAAGACAATTAAAATATTTTAAGAGCCCAGTCAGTGGAATGACATTTAAGGAGAAGCCAATGTTAATGGAAAAGAGATGGCATAGATAAATGCAAAGAGGTGGGCCCTTCAACGCTGGGCAATGATACTGTGTTATAAAAAGAAGTCTATTCTTTAGTCCAAATGAGCTCCTCGGTCCAGACCTTAGCCGGATACACTCCCTCTGTCCATAAACCTGCGGGAGAGTCTCTAGTAGTTCTCTTAGTTTTCACAAAATGCTAGAAATATCTGCTATGATACTAATTATTTTTTAGAATTCGAGTGTGAAGACTCAAGTCCGTGAAGAGCTCCGTGGTCCAAGAATGAACGAGGGGCTGGGAATTTTCCTTCTGTAAAACTCTTTCTATTCAAACGCAGCACTTAACACTTAGGCAGCAGAATATTAACATAACAATTGGGCTCCTGCCAAGAAGGCAAAACAAATCTCCAGTCAGCCGGGGCCAATTACTCTCCACAGGTGGGAAGAATAGAGTCCTCATGGCAAACTCATAAAGCCTTATTTTTTTCCAGGCTACTTTTGAAAGTTTTTGTGATCTCACTTTCTTCCCCCACGACTATTGCTCCATTCTTTTTCCACAGTTTATTATTTTTTTTTAGTGTGTGACTTTTTCCACCCATTGCCCCTCAGTGGTCACACCCGTGTTTCCCATCAATTCATCTTTTATGTTTTTTGGATACTTTTATCCGTCCTCCAGTTCCTTTATCTTCCTTTCTGTGGCAAGCACCAAGGGAAATCGTTTTCTTTACTGTTCTCATGAAAGCTGCTCAATCTTGTAGCCTGTTATCTGGACTTCCCTTTGGAAGGGGTTGGCACGTTTCCATCTCCAAGTCTCCATATGCTAATTTATGTACTCGATATCCGTCTTTTTTCATCTCAGATAAGGGCCCTTTTACAAAATGTAATAACAAAATAAATCCAGTGGTGGGGAGGGAACAACAGCAAGTAGAACCATGTAAATATTCTACTTGGAGCCTCGGCGAGGTCTGATAAACCATACCTCCTTTCTGGAAACTGAGGCACAAAGGATATCAGAGGCTTGACAAAAGATATAGAACCCAGATTGAGCCCAGGACCCCTGGATCCCAGTTCAAGGATCTTTTCCAACTACCATGGTCCCAATGCTTGGGCAGAAGTCTACTCCAGGGTCACATACCACCCACGACTGGAGGTCAAGTGGGGACATGTTGGCTTTGGCCAGCATAACATTTTACTCTTCAGTTCTCTAAATTCTGATGTCTCATGTCTCTTGGATAACTGATGGGCCAGTGCTGAGCCCACAAGCAGCTGGCTAGAACCGTGTTATTAAGCTGCTCTGAAGCCTTGGTCAATCTCAAAGGCACTTTTGACTGAGTTCCTGACTTACTGCACCTATTGCTGGTTCTCTGCATATGTCTTGAGCTTTTTCTCATCTCTGAAAGTCAGATTCCTTCTCTCTGACTGAGATCCTCTCTCCCCCTCCTTACCTTAATCCACCGTGACATACCGTTAAGGTCTAGAAACCTCACCACACAGCCTTCCCTGGGCATCCCAGCAGCAGCGAGCTATGGATTTGACTCCTCCCTGAACTCCTATGGTGACACACTCTCCGTGATTTATTTGAGGATTACCATTTTGCACTGTAGTTATTTATATAAGTCTTACAGCTCCTGGAAGACCAGAAACTCTACTGTATTTGACTCCAACTCACTCATTCATAATATTTGTCAAGTAATAGTAATATTTATATGATATTTACAAAAGCTTCATAAAAACATGTAATAGTTTTATATATATATAAAATTGCCTCCATTTTATACACAAGGAAACTGGAGCTCAGAGAAGTAGCCTATAAATCTACTTAGTGTAACAAACATCCAGGTCTGTTTGAGGCCTAAGTCAATGTACCTCCATCTTCCAATGTCTCCCAAATTCTAAAGTGTTTACTGTCCCAACCCTGGGCCTTCCATGCCCACGTGTTCTGAACCCTCCACGTAAATGGAGAAGGAAGAATGGGGAGGAAGATCAGGAGAGATTTCAAGTTACCATTTCTCCAAGAATGACTCTGCTTCAGTCATAGGAAACACTCTTACTGTTGCCTATGATTAAAGACTGGGATGGGCTCTTTGGAGCCTACAAATCACCTGCTCCCTAGGTACTGGTGACCCCAGATGTGAGCTCTAGCACACAGAGTTTCTGTCCACAAAGAACACCTACAGGCATCAAGATGAGCAATGAGCTTTTCATCATCAGACATTTATCTTAACACTAAAGTAGACAATAGGAATATGGTAATTTCTTAACCATTGGAAATATTTTATCAAATCACAGTGAGACTATTTCTGTACTTGTAAAGATCCTAAAGAAGACTGTATACATTGGGTTTCTTTGGGTTTTCTTAAAAATGTTTTTTCCACCCCCAAATGGCTCATTGATTCCCATCTTTTTTCCTTTCTCAGCTCATGTGAGAGATGACATCAAAGACAAAGTGTGTTGGGTACCAGAATACCTGTACCTTACTTAGCTCAGAGTAGAAATACACAAGTTAATTTCAGCCATGAGTGACTTGTCATCTTTTTCGAGGGTCCTAGGCAATCATTGCTAGAAAAAAAAAAAAAAGTTGTTTCAAACAATGAAACTTCGGAGGAGATGATTTTGCAATGTGTATGTGACAATTTTCTGGAAATTGCCATCTGACTGAAAGAAAAATCTTTCTAATCTCAGGAGTTAAGAGACCATCAGGTCCACCAATTCACTTCTTTAGGACTTGGTTTTCCTGATCTGTAAAACAGGAGCAACACCTGCCTCTTGGAACTGAGATGGTGTTTGTACAGAGGCAGACATGATACTTCACAGCTCTCATTCAGTGAATGGTCTTTATTATTAAACTTTAGATCTGTGCTGCAGGCAGGAAAAGGAAGTGAATTTGGTTCAAGTCAATGTGTCTTTGTATACATTGACCTAATACTGACCAAGTCCTTTTCTCTCAGAGAATGTCCTCTTCTGAGATGAACTGCAGGGAGGCCCCCAGCAAGAGCATACTAGCCATGAGCAATGAACATTCAGCCTAGCAATCACATCAACCATATTAAACCCCCTTAAGTGGCAATGGAGCAGCCATAGGCTGGTGACCTTACACTTAACAGAGGATCAGTCCATTGCGGCCATGATAAGAAGGTTTTTGCCTGTTCCTGTGTGTTTGTTTTTTGATTTTTAATTGTAAAGGCATCTTTAGCTTTTCTGTGAGACAGGTAGAGCCAGAACTGATGTACCACTTCATAAATGAAGAAATAGAGTCACAGACAGGAGAGGTGATCTAACTGCCAATCATCACATGGGTCATGAACTCAGGGTGCTTGACTCCCATGAGAGGAATAGGAGCTTTGTTCCACTGCCTTCATGAGGCTGCCCAAAAGGAAGCTAACCCGTTCAGCAGTATAGCCACACCTCTGAGATGAAAGAAGGGTTCTGTTTTCACTGACCCTGTGACGTCCCATACCAGGAGAGAACTAAAAATGCTTTCCCAAATTTCCAGCATGCCATGGTCTGGTACAGAGTTGCTCAGACTGAAGTGCATGGGAAACAGTTGGTGTGCATGAAAATCTACATCTAAAATGTAGATGCTGGTTTCTAATTCTGGAACAGGCTGATTTCCTGTGTCTCAAACCAGCTCCTGATGAGGACCAGGATGCTGCCCAGGACCACACTTACTACAGCAAGGGTCTAGGGAAATAATAGCTCAGGCTTTAATGCCCTTCATGGCGGGTTTCAATCGTGATACCACCTCTGTCATCGTGTGACCTTAAGCAGCATGACTTTGACTCCTCTGAGCTCAGATTTTCATCTGTAAAATAGACCTAATGGTTCCCATCTCTCTAGAATGGTGTCTGTATTTTTAGCATTGTTATTATAAATAAATGAAAGGCTGAATAAAAGTACCTAGTTTAGAGCTTGACATATATTAGGGACTCTGTATATTGTAGCTGTGTATGTCAATATTAATAATGATCTTACTGCTTGTCTTAGAATTGCAAACATTTCATTCCCTTACACCTGCCAATTGCAGATTCTTCATTAACAGCTATAGGTGTTCCTGATTTTAAAATAAACACCTTCACAAAAATATTACCTAATCAAAAGCAGAGTCTCTGTCTTATTGCTTGTTTGCATCTTCACAATTAATATATTTTCTGGAATTGACCACAGCTTTACAGCAAAGAATTATTACATCACTTTTTCCCCTTCTAACATGATATTATGACAAATTTTAAACTTACAGAAAAGTTGGAAGAAATTTATAAAGAACATACAGATACCCACCATATAGTTTTTATGATTTACAGGTTTAAAAAAAATTTTTTTATCATCTATCTTCCCATTGTTTTTTATAATCCTCTATGGAATATAAAATCCATCTTTTGGCAGGTATGGGGGTGCTTCTCATAGAAGGTTTCAACCTCAATATATACAAAGTTTCCTGTCACCATTCACACATTATCCTTTGACCCAGGAAGGACTCTATTACAGACCACAGGCAGACCTATGACACAGACACAAACATTAGACCCCCAGAGCCATAACTGGCACAAGAATGCATTCCCAATGCCACTAAACTGGGACACATCAACTTGGAAAGTGATTTCTAATACACATCTAGAGCAATGGATACTTCTAATCATTTTGCATTTCTCAAACAACTATCCAACAACCTAAAACAGGACCAGCTTGCTTCAGCTCTATTCCATAAATACCAGCTCAAACTTGGACAGAACAAAAACAAAAGCAAAAACCCAATGCTAAGATACACTGCAAACCTGCAACACATTCTGGCCTGGCTTTGAAAATACAAGACCAATTCCAAACCAGACTCCATTCAGTGTATATTAGCAAACTGTGGTTACCTGAACTCCAGAGGTAAACTGTCCAGAACAAGAGCTTTGGAGTCAGAGAGAGATCTGTATTTCAATATTGAGTCTGCTAATATGTACTGGCAGAGCAAATTTCAACTTGAGCCCCAAGAATTTCTTCCATAAAATGGATATACCAGTACTTCTTACAGAGTTGTTGAGAGACTGGATAAACCGGGTTTAAAGTTGCAACACAGTACAAAGCACATAAAAGTAATTTCTCATATGAAATAACAGGAAAGGGGAGGGAATACTCTGAATGTTAATTTTTATTTACTTATCAGTGACTTTGTGAAAAGATATGCCCCCACATCAGAGTGAACTGTTTTGTGGAACATGCGGCAGAACGTATGCTGGTCTTTTAGGGCAGATGACACCATGAACCTCAAACCTCCCACAACAGAACTCAGCATCATGAAGCTGAATGCTATCTGCAGCCTCTGCCCAGCATTCCCCTGACATCCTTATGAACCTTGGCTTTGATTCCTGATAAAGCACCGCTAACTCAGTTTCCTTCCCCTCTACGCTGTACAGAGTTGGTCCTGGGTGTGGTCAATAACATCCTTTATACCCCATGCACTCACTCTGGAATCTTCCCAGAGGCCCTGGATGAGGTGACGCCAGGGACACTGGTGATGGGCAGTGCGTAGACAGTTGTTGGAGCACAGGCTCCTGCTGCACACGGCCTCCCGCAGGATCTTGAACAACTTTGGGGGTTCCATCCAGCAGGAATGGAGACGAGGGTGAAGCCCAGCTGCTCCAGTGCTGTGCAGATCATGTGGGGAGCAACTGTCTTGCTAATGCATAGTGGACCCATGGATCCTTCCTCTGAGAGGCCGACTGGGTGGGGAGCTAGTGGACTGTAATCAAATTTCCTCTGAAGAAGGAGAAGCAGGAATGTGCGTTGGGGAGAAGGGAAGCAGGACTTGAACCTGTCCATATGGTTGTGAGAAACATTAATTTACACATTTTTAATTGTTACTTATCACCAACGTGAGTGAAGAAGGGGCATGGTCAGATTGAACAAGTGAGGTCTTGAACTGGGGACCTGTGGTAGAGGAAGGAGAACTAGAGTTGAAGCCAGAAGGCCTGTTGGTGGTGGCCTTAGGGAAGTCACTCACTTTGAGCATTGGCATTGACTCAGGGCCAGTGTGAATGAAGCCACCTGCACCTCTGGGAGACAGTGTGACATCAAGCAAAGTACAAAGTCACCCAAACCCACTAGATGATCTGGTGACTTACCACGTTCACACAGGACAGGGAAGAGTGTCATGTAGAGAACCACTCAGGATGAGTCACAGAGGGCTGACTTCAGAGGACATTATCTCCCTTTTCAGTTCCAATATCCTAGTGGCATAAAATTACCAAAGACAGTGGAGAACTCGGGTATAGGAATCTCCTAGAGGGATGATAAGTTCCCTGGGAGTGTTCCTTGAGTTTCTCTGAATATGTAAGTTCCGTTTTTAAAAAGCTGTTTCAGCTCTAACGTAATATTGATAAGGAAGAGGAAAACCTCCCCCCACCAAAACCCTTGACCAGCACATCAAGTGCCCAAGGATGGACAGATTCCTTGCTGCCAAACTCTCTTCATGTCCATGTCTTTCTAAGGTCCATAAGTAATTGAATCAGAACCCACAACAACACTAAATGAGGACACCAGGCATATTTATAAAAAGTAGTAAAATCTACACTCAATGAAATGGACAGTGAGAGACTTTCTACAAGTGGACATAGAGGAGGGCTCTGTGAAGTTTGTCATCTGCCACAGTGAGCCACTTGAAGTTTTCAAGGGGGAGAGTATTTAAAAACACTTTAAAAATGGAATGCTAAAAATGAAAATCCTATGCTGTACTGAAAACAAGTATATCATATATTTTTTTAAAAAAATTTTTAGTTGTCAATGGACCTTTATTTTACTTATTTATATGCAGTACTGAGAATTGAACCCAGTGCCTCACACATGCTAGGCTAATGCTGTACCACTGAGCCACAACCCCAGCCCCAAGCATATCATACTTGACATGACATTATTTCTTTAAGTTCTGGATATTCTGATGGCAGTCACTATTTATTCCTAGCTTGTAAAAAGGAAATTAAATCATTAAGTTATGTGGATTTTTATCTTGAAAAAGTCCATGGCAGAGGCTAGCCTGGCCTCCAGGTCTTTGCTACTCATTTTGTTGCCTTGTTGAGACATGTCTGTAAGGGGAGTAAGAGCACAGCTTTACAAGTATGGTCACTGCTGAACAGAGTTTAGAGGAGCCCATGGGTTTGGACTGAGCTCCTATGCTAGGCAGTAACAGACCAGACCAAAATGGAGTTGCTCATGCTGAAGCCCCACAGCACCCAGTCGAAACCAACTTGTTATCTGATCTTCCAAGAAACCAGGAGAGAGAAATAATAGCCGAAAACCCAAATAAACCGGTTTTAGCTAGTGTGATACAGAAGCCCTTTTTGCTTTAACCCTCAGGAAAAAGTCATCTGATGTGAACCAGGTTTTTTTCCTTACTGTTCTGTTCCCTTGTTCCCACTGTTCTGCTGTTGCCCAGGGAGCTCTTGCTCTGTTGTAGGATGAAGGCTGCCTAGATTCCTGAATTGCAAATAAGAGCCATTAAGTCTATAACTAAAATTGTTGTAATTTTGTCCTTTGGTACCACATTCCCATCTGGCTTTGTAATGCTGGGCAACATCCTTGCCTTTCTCTTAGCCACGTTTCCTCATCAGTAAAACAGAAATAAAACTCATATCATAGAGATATGATAAGGATCATACATATATATATATATATATGTATATACACACACACAAATGTATACACATACACACATATGTGTGTTTATGCAAACACACATATATGAACCTTACATATAATTATATAAAAATTATGTATGTGGCTTATATTATTTTTTGGATATAACATATACATATTTGAACAGACTATATATGAGATTTATGATAGATTTCGACTAAGTTTTCAACTTAGGATATATAGTTTTCACTACCTTTATTCATCAAGCATCCTTTTCACCACTACCATTTTACAGAATATATAAATACCATAAGATTATTGATGTGTACCATCAATACAGTGGTAAAGGTGGCCAACACACTCAAAATTCTTTAAAGATATTTTTTCCTGCATCCACCTTCTGGGACATCAGAACATAAGAACCTCATCTATTTTCCTCAGGTCTTTTTAAAATACCATCAATTCCACCAAAAAACAGTAAAGCCATCTGGAACAGCTGACAGACAACAATTTGGAAGCAATTTCTTTTAAGACATCTATAACGATTTTCCTTTCTGTTTTCTTTCCATTTTGAAATGTCAGGGATAACTGAAACTCTTTACTTTTCCATCTGTGGTTTAATGATCAGTCCCAAACAAGTTTTGAAAGTACTTGAAAAATTTTTTTTCCAGACAGTTCATTTTTTTAACTTTAACTGAATTTTTAAACTACATATTCTGTCTTTAGTGGTTTTTAATATCTAAAAAGATAAAAATATCTATTAAAAACATACATTGCATTATGTTTACCAAATCTTTCACAATGGGAAAGATTTAAAATACTGTGATGAGAAGTCACAATGAAATTACTCATAACTTTTTCAAGTAGATTATCCTAATCAACACATTAAAAAAAGTAAAATCAAATTCCAATATGAGTAAATGCTGTATCTCACACTGCAAAACAGAATGTTGCAATCAAGAATACTCATTTTTAACCTGATGATTTAATTATCGAAATATGAATTTTATACAAAAACCTGAACCCTGAACACCTGATGTAGAGTCAGGGTTCAAACAATGAGATGTATTTAAAAATATTTAATAAACAGATTTCTACTGTCATGTAGATCTAAAAAGAACAAAAAAAACTAAAAAATTTTTAAATTTTTAAAAAAATTAAAATAGATTTATTTGTAACACATGTAATAAATATATGAATATAAAGTATATTTAAAAACATATTATATAGAGGAAACAATATTAGTAGATCTCTGTTTCATGAATTGAGCTGGCAAGCTTTTGATTCCATGCCCAGCCTGGTGTTTGTCATGTGCAAGAATTAAAAAACAAACAAACAAACAAAAAACTCTGAAAAAATGATACATTTTTTATAGCATCTGAGAGAAAGAAAATGAATGCAGAAACAACACAATTCAAGGTTGTATCAGTGTCCTGTTAGTAAACAAAACAATAATCACCACAGAAGTCAGTTCATTTTAGGCTGCAAATAAAGTAGGGTGGTTTTTATAGGATGAGTAAGTTTCAGTACATGGGCACAGTTGTGTTGGGTGTAGGGAACAGACCCATAGATGGGAAGGCATAAAATGAAAATAGATCAAGGTAGGCATAAAAGAAGTGAAGGAAAGTAGTGACCAGAGGATGGATATGGGTCAACGACCCTTGCAGAGGGTCATTAATTCCGGGCCAAGGAAGTTGGTCTGCTTTTAGTAGGCAAAGGGAAACTGTATTAGTCTGCTTCAGCTGCTATAACAAAACACCACAGACTGGGTGACTCTAACAACAGAAATTAATTTTCTTATGGTTTAGACATTAAAAGTCCAAGATCAAAAAGCGGGCAGGGCTGATTTCTCCTGAGCCCTCTCTCCTTGGCTTGTTGGTGGCTGCCTTCTCCCTGTCTGTTCACATGGTCTTTCCTCTGTGTGTCTCAGTAGGATGTGGCTTTGCCCTAATGGCTTCATTTTCTTAATTACTTGTTTAAGTTAATATAATTATATAAGTTAATATAGTTATATTTGAGATATTGGAGGATTAGAGCTCCAATATATGAATTTGGGGAATGTGAAATTTGGCTCATAATAAGCACCTGAAAGTTTGGGGGTTGAATTCCCAAAAGTAAGAACTGAAAGGCCCCTCAAAGTGATCTCATCTGGTATGTCAAAATATTCCTCAGTCAGTTCTCTTCTGAAACAGATTTTTCTTACATTTATTTGAAAACTTACTGTGGAATTTTCCATTCCATTTCCACAGATAGTCTGTTTTTAATATATAAAAATGCTTTCCCCATAATGTTGGAGTAAAACTGATGCTCCAGTAAGGTATTTGGAGTTTATCCTGTGCCTTCACAAATCCGTAGCACATCATCTGTCTCCCTTTAAGTATATGTGTAGCTTCATGTTAGAAGAGTGAATCCTAGCCGCAGCTCAAAAAGATTAAGTGGCATGCTCAAAGTCACAGTTAGGCAGTGAAAAGAATCAGAAATGGAATGAAATCTTTTGCTTCTTGTCCAAAGCATTTTCTGCAATATCACATTGTCACACAGACAAGTAGAAAGTAGCTGAAGTGATCTGTCTAGGCCACGCCACATTCAAAAAGGTTCAGAGGTTACCCAGTACGGCATGGAATGAGACACAGACCCCCAGTGGGCCCCCACAGACCAGCAGGCCAGCCACTGCTCCACTGCAATGCTGCAAAGAGAACAGTCTCCAGAGGTGCCAAAGAGGTGGCTCAGACCAGGCTGTCTCCGGGGGAACCATCTTCAGTGGCAAATTTCCAGCTTATCTATGAAGGGAGAACAGTTTTTCAGATAAACACCTCCTTTTCCGAGTAGAACTGAGCAGTTGCTAATCAAAGGCTGTCAAGCATGATTTGTTCTACCCAGCGCTTCATGGGAGGCATAAAAAGAAAGACCACAACACCATGTTTATCTCCCTTTCATTGCTGTTTCTGGCAACAGTATTACAGTCAGGCAGCTGAATCAAACAATTTTCTAAAAATATGGATCAGCTGAGACCATGTAAACCCTCCTTTTATAGAGTTATCAGCAGACTCTCCCCTTGGGCTGCTTTGTGTACTCTTTCCCAGAACCACCTCTTCTCAGCATCTAGAAATTATAGTTCTTACTCTGCCAGGGGAATCACAGCCTCCCAGGGATTGATAAGCAGGTCTGCCATCTTCCCAGGATCCTGAGCAACTATAACTAAGGGTCCCATCACTGGGGTGGATGCAGCCTGAGCCTCAGTCAGACTTTGCTTTGGACAGTAATTGGTTTTCTTGGTGGCCCAAGTGGCTCTCAGCAAGTGGGTTTGGCTGCGAATCAGTTTGAGTATTTCTAAGAATGAGTTTTCCACCTTCTTGGTTTTTATAAAAGAAGGATGTTAGATCTCCAGAGTGAGCTATAGGCCACAGTTCTATATGAATCTTAAAACTGAGCAGGGTGTGGGGGAATCAGTCCTCATTCTCTATTAGACTTTTCATCCAGATCTATTCGAATGGCTGCTGGTGGCAATGCTGAGGGGGCATTGGAGGAAGGTTGGACTCTATTTCCTTTATATTAAAACTAATAAAGGAAATGAAACTGCTTTCAAACAAGCATTAGAAACAGGCTATTTTCAGAATTTATGCTCCTTAAAACTGCCTACTTGGAAAAGGAACCCAATGGCACATGGAGTTCCACAGCTTTATGTTGTTCCTCCAAGTCCTGGTATGGGGACAAGGGGGGTCTCTGTGGTGCCTAAAGAGCAAGTGCATAGTCGGGAAGGAGCAGGGAGGCCTTGGAGGAGTGGAGGGTGGAGAAGCTGGGTCCAGGCTGCTCCGGCCCGGCTGTACTGCCCGGCTCTCTTGCAGAGCTGCTGTAGGACAGCAAGGTTGGGCTCCTCCATGTACTTAAAAATGTCACCGGCCTGGTATCACAGGTTTGACTGTGTCCTCCTCTCCCCAGAAAAGAGATATCGAGAGGACCTCACCACCGGTAACTTAGAATGTGGCCTTATTTGGAAACACAGCACTTTTAGGTGTGATTAGTTCAGATGAGGTCAGACTAGAGGAGGGTGGGTCCCCTAATACAATATGACAGGTGTCCTAATAAGAAGACAGACAGGTGCAGCCACACAGACCACTGAAGATGGTCACCCAAACTAGCTTTCCCCAAGCTTGGAAGAGGGAAGGGAAGGTTTCCCCAGAATCCTCAGAGGGATCATGGCCCTACCGACAACCTTATTTGAGACTTCTAGCCTCCAGAACCACAAAAGAATACATTTCTGTTGTTTTAAATTACACCATTGATGGGGCTATCTTCGAGCAGCCCTAGGAAACAAAAACACCTGATTAAAAATACATTCCTTGCTCACTGCTAATTTTTTTTTTTCCATCTCTTGGCACCAAGTTAGCACAGTAAATTGACAGATTAAAAAGCAGAAATTTACTTCCTCAGTTTGCTGACTTGGGTCTCCACCTCCACCTCCAGATGTGTCTTAAGGAAAGTTCTCCAACAGGAGCATGCATAGAGGCAAGTTTCTAGTTTCTCCAAGCACAAGGTCAAAGTTCAAAGAAGTGTCTGTTCTCAGATGCCACACATAGCACTGTAAATCTCTCCCTTAACACTGGGTCAAAGAGGGAAGGTCAAGCAGCGATCTCATCTTTATAACCTGGAGGAAACATAACTTACACATCAGACACAGCTAACCATGCATGCCTGACATGTGAGATGCAAGCTGCATAATCATATTTCATATTTAAATAGCTCCTTTATCCAAAGAGCTTGAAGAAATTTACAGACTTTTACTTAATTAATCCTTGTAAGCCATCCATGACGAAGGAAAGTCAGGTCATCCATCCCTCTTTCCTCTGGCATCTCAAGGTTTAGCCATTTGTTCTTATTCTTGTTTTCAGGATTATTGAATTTCTCCTTTCTCAATACACCTACTTTTATTTTGAAGCTGATAAGTCTTATTTACAACATGCCCCTATTTCTGGGAGCTTCTGGTGAGTCGAAGAAAATAATCTCCTTCACTTCCCCTTTTATTGGGTTGGGGGTTTGCTCAGAAAGGCCCAATTTATTCTGAAAGAATTTGTTGGAAAACAGGCAAAGGGAAAATAGAGGTTGGGGCCAAAGTCCTTCCTTTTTCCTTTCCCTTGATTATTGTTCCATCACAAATTCCAGCCATGTAGCCCTCGGAGGGGGGCCAATGGAATAGTCCTGAGGAGGACTGGTAAAGATGTGCCTGCACAGTGACTGGGGTTAAAGCTTTCACGACCAAGGTTTTTCTCTGTTTTTGTTTGTTTGTTTGTTTTTGTATCAGGAATTGAACTCAGGCGTATTAGACCACTGAGCCACATCTCCAGCCCTATTTTGTATTTTATTTGGAGACAGGGTCTCACTGAGTTGCTTAGCATCTCGCTTTTGCTGAGGCTGGCTTTGAACTCGAGATCCTCCTGCCTCAGCCTCCTGAGACACTCTGAGATTACAGGTGTGCACCACTACACCTGACATACTGAGTTATTTTGAAATCTAGGCAACTTAGAATGTGTGTGTGTGTGCCTCTGTGGGCATGTGTGTGCGCGTGCGTGTGTGTGTGTGTGTGTGTGTGAAGAAAAGCCGTAGCCTTGCCAAGAGCAGAATACCATAAAATGTATCTGAGGGTGAGGCAGCTTAGCATCTCAGCAGACCCTGTCGCTCTGCAGGCACATCTTTAACGACTCTTTTGACCCTTTCTCAGGACTGTTCCATTGACCCTCCTCCTGCAGCTGCAAGGCTGGAGTAAGGGGCGGAACAATAATCAAGGAAGACAAAAAAGTAAGGACTTTGGGGCAACCTTATTTCTCCTTTACCTGTTTTCCTATTGAGCTGCTGGGTAAGCAATTCTGTCTCCTGAGCATCATCGTAGAAGATTTAAGAGACAGCAGTCACATTTCTTTGAGCTCTTTGGAGAAAGATGTTATTTAAAAGAAAAAGAAAATACAGGGTAACATTCATTGGATTCTCTGGACCTAGTCTGGGAGGCTCATTCTTCAATTTATCAAACAGTGAAAAATGTTACCTGTATTTCTCCATTGCCTAACCCGGTCACAGTTCTTTTGCCAAGGGCAGAGCAACCATAGCCATTTCAATCTTCACTAGTCCATCTTTGAGGTGACTCAGCAAAACAGAAAGACTTTCAACCTTGGAAGCTTGGTTAATACTAGTCTGCCATCTTGGATATTGTCCATTGATTAGATTTAGCCAAGTGCCACCAGTCCCTTAATATAGGAAAGCATTTTCACAATCTTTTGACATGCGTGGAGCCAACATCCTACAACCTATGTCCTTTCTGAAGCCAGTGAGTGTAAGAACTCAGTTTTAAAACATCTAGTTATTCAGACTCTGTAAGAACTTCAATAAAGAGTTTTCAGTGTTTCAATACAAACAAGCAGTTTTTGTAAACCAAAAGAGTTTAATCAATCTGGCTTATTCTGTTGCTTCTATTAAAATCTGTTAACTAACCATATTTCCATAGTACTTACAGCTATCTTGTTGAGAAAGACAGCATGGAATTATAATCTAAAGTAGTTTTTAGATATTTATTTCTTCTCCAATTGGTCTGGAGGATTCAATTTGAAGCTTAGGATAGCAGAAATTAACTCTTGCTTATGGGAAAAGGAGAAATGTAGGTTTGAAAGGAGAGTGGTCTATATAGATCAAGCTGGAAAAGCAAAGAAATTCATGGAAAGGCTAAAATAATGCAGCTTCTGCTGCCTCTTGAATTTGGGGCAGGATGAATTCTGTCATCAGCTCCTGAAAGGGGATAAAGGGGCTCCAAGATTGAAGGACTTTGACAGGGTTTCAAAAGAAAGAAAGAAAAAGATATAAAATAAACTTTGATGGAGGAAAGCAAAGCCAAAGTGAGGTGGATATTATTAGTGGCCAAATTAGAAAGAAAGATGGTGATCAGAAGCCATCATGTGTTTTCCTTGGTACTTTCTGTTAATGTGAGTTTGTAAAAAATGATTTAAGTTCAATAAAAGTGAAAATTCTCAGAAAATACAATTAAATTTTTGGTGCCTCTCTCATGCTGGCCACATTCCACATGTTCCACAGATACACATGGCCAGTGGCCACCATAGGGGCAGAAAAGACATAGGGTGCTTTCATCATTTCTAGACAGTTCCATTAGACAGTGATACTTTGGAGAGAATGCTTTTCAGACTCTTCAGACTCTTAAAAGGATGGCTGATATCCGTAATATTCTTTTACATCTTCCCAGCACCAAAGCACCCCTCAGCACAGACCACTGTGTTTATTCTAAACTTCCTTCTTTCCTTTCCATTATTGTATATCAGTTTCACCTATTTTTAAGCTTAATCACCAAAGAAATAAACATAGACAAAGTATCACAGAAAATGATGAATTAAAAATGCATACTTCATACAAAGAAAACCAAACTAGATTATTCCTTCACAGAGCCTATGACATTAAATTTATGTGACATTAAATTCTGGTCTTGTGACTCTGTTGAGGGTAATTACAAATATCCACAGCAGACAGACTGAGTATTCTAAGTCCAACAATCACTCAGCTTCTCAAATCCTTTCAAATGTGGGTAACTTTACATCATTTGTTTGGGCTTTTAGAAATGTGTACACAAAGCCAAAATCATTTGCATGAGTCCTCTTACATAAGCCACAACAAAAGTAGAGGCTAGACAGGAAGAAAACAAGTTTGTTTCTCTGTCTCTTTCCTTTAAAACTGAGAATTCACTGCTTCCTCTTAAGAGGAGAAACTCATCAACTTCATGATGATACAGATGAGGGAGACCTGAGTCACAGTGGGAAAATGTTGAGTTCGCTGTCCTATGCTGTCTGACGGGGTGTGTGTGTGTGAGGGTCAATCTCTTTTTGGCTATTGAACACCTGACATATGACTATTCCAACTTGAAATGTGTTCCAAGTGTAAAATACACACCAATCACCAGGGGTTTGTATGAAAAAAAAAAAAGAAAAAATGCCTCACAAATCATTTTTTATTTATTACATGTTGAAATGACAATACTTTGGATATATTGGGCTACCCAAACTACAGTGTTACAGTTCATTTCATGTGTTTTTGCTTTTTTAAATATAGTAGTTAGAAAATTTAAAATGATATATGTGGCCTTACACTGTATTTCTATTGACAATACAGATGCAGACTGTGATTAGACTCCATCTGTAATACAAAGGGTTTAGAAAGTGCTGACTCATCAAAAGCAACCCTAAAAATGATCTGCAATGAAGGCAAACGCATCCTCCGGCAACAAAAGCAGAGGGGTGACCGGGATTGGAGAAGGCATCATAAATATCTCTGCTATTGAGAGCAACAGAAAGGCCGAGCCAGCAGTCGAAGCTGCGTCAACTAGCAGTATCAAAAAGAAATCAAACACAGATTTCAAAATCCCTGCCTTCTCTTTTGAACTAACTGTGGGAAAGTAGCTCTCACAGGCTGCTAGAGGTTAGAGTTGTGACTCCCACAGTTCTGAAATCCTCACTTTGATTTTCTCTTGATCAAAGATGGAACCTCATTACTGGGGAAAAAAAAAGGCAAAGGCAAAGCTTCCTGGAAGGATTTTTCTCAACAGGATATACAGTGATGCAAGGAGATAGCAAGATAATTTAATAATTACATCAAGGGTTTTTTGACTCATAATTTAAATCTTCAGATATTGAGAAGGAAGGAAAAAAATAGAGATCAATACATTGCAAGAAATATGGGAGAAACAAAGCTTTTGTCCAGTGGCAATTCAAGTCATTCACAGAGCTAGACAATGAAGGCATTTGCCAGTGCAGAAAAGAGAACATCCAAGTGGCTTTCCTGTCCTCCTCTATTTCCTTGCTCTTATGTTCTTTAAGTAGCAAGAAGGGAAGTTAATCAGTGTTTGCTTTCTCAACCAAGAATTTTATTCTTGTTTCCTTTCCAATCTTTCCAGGCTAGGAGTTGGCCATTACTTCTGTTATGAAGTCTGCAATTTACTTTAAATTACTTCAGTATAATCAGTGTGATATTATGTATAGATCAGTTAGTTTAAACTTGTGTGCCCAGGAGTCATCAAGCCACACACTGTGAAGAATGTTAGGCAAGGGTGGTAAGGTAACTTTCGAAAAGAAAGAACCCCACTCCAGAGGCAGCTCCTACAACCCTTCTATTATCTGTGTATCAATCAAGAGCAGAAACTTGGCCAATAGCAAATACAGATCAACAATGGGTTTTTATTGGTGAAAGTAGTGTTTTGTTAATTAGCATGATGGATGCAAAAATAGGATCTCATTAGCGATGAGGTGGTATTTAAGATATTCAAAGTACGCGCCTGAATAAAAATGTTGGACGTACCCCTTGCCATTATATGAGGGTGTAAGAAACCAGCCAGGCCTGTGTCTTGGAGCCTTTAGGTTTTATCCTGCAACTCTCTGAGAATTGATGCCTGTGGCTTGTTCCCTAGTTGGATCTGTGCCCAGCCACTGGTTTAGGACAATTTCTGATTTACAATACCAAGTAGTAGGCCTGGAATCCTGTCCACTCAGTGCTGTGTTTCTGCCTCGGACCTTTCATGCAGGGCAAGCTCAGCATACGTAGAAGCGCAGAGAGCTGAGACCTTATGGAGCTTAAGGAACGGACTAAATCACTTGTTTGGGACCTGCTTTGCTAAAGGATGTGTGGAAGTAAGTGTGGTATTGAATTTTGTTTGAAATTTATGTTTTCTAACCTAGTAGCAAGGTAAAAATGCAGTGGCTTTCTCTTACCTACTTTAAAAACTTGTTACTTGCTACTATCTAGTGTGATTAATCTCAGTATTGCACATGATCAAACTGGCTCAGGTCAGTGAGCAACATTCTCATCTTTCACCTTGATCCAACAAATGAGACTTCTTTCCGTCCCCTGGTGCAAATCCTTGCAACCCCAAGGGGACTGTGATACTCCCTCAGCATTCTCCACTGGGTCAATTCTGAATCACTCTTTAGATCAACCTAAATCATGGTCTCTCAAACTTTGCTGCATATTAGAACCACCAAGCTTCTAAAAACCCCACTGCCCAGGTCACACCCAGACACATTTAATAAGAACAGCTGCAGATGGGAGCCAGGCACCAGTGTATTTTAAAGACCCTCCAAGTGATTGCATTGCATAGGAAAGTTGGGGAACCACTGGCTTCAATATTATTTTTCTGGTAAAATTTTCATAAATCGCTTCATCTAATATAGGTTCCTCCATCACCTAGTTTCCTCTGTCTCACAGCTCTCTGCACTTTTTCTAATTTTAGAGTTAGTTGTGCCATCTTTGTTTTGGTGCTCACTCTGCCTCTGGACTACACTCGGAGGACCAAGACCTTGAAGGTTAAGTTTCATCTCAGCATCTGAAGCATCAGTACAGTGCCTGGGATGTATGATGTGCTAAATATGGTATTTGGGTAAAAAAAATGGATTGATGAATTCAGTACGTACCTTTCCACGGATGCTTTCTTCCCCCAATTAAAACTAGCCAACCAACCAAATACCTGTGTGCTGTGTGGTGAGTTTTCTAACAGGTCCTTTGGAATGAGAAAAGAAAAAGTGTAAGCAGAATTCATGCATAAAAACCCATATGAGAGCTGGAGAAGGCAGAATATATAAAAGCAAGGGCTTAAATAAAATGGCAGAGAGTACAGACAATCAGGAAGAACACAGGTATGTGGACATGTGTCGCCCTCAGGTGAGTGAGCTTGGGCACAGTTTAATTTATAAACCATATAATACAGGTTGTCTCCCTCCACTGCAGCTCAGAATTTTAATTCCACTACTCATCAAGTCTTCCTGAACTTTATGCCACATTTGCCTAAGTTAGAGGCCTTTTGCTTATCTGAGTCGGAAAACCACTTTCACCTACAAAACGTGAAAGAAATAACTTCATTTTGAAAGTTGACTATCATCTTCATTTCATTTTGGTCAAGCATTTGGGATATTTAAATGATCGGCCTGACGAATCCTAGAGCTGTGCTAGGAGAAACAGATTTGTTTGTGTGCTCTACAATATTTAATCTCTTCACATTTTTATCTTCCACCCAAATTCTAGACAATGTAACCATTTTCTGAGCTGTCTCTTCGAACCACAATTCTGGCATCTTGCACAAATAGATAACCCTGCAGCAAGAATCCAGATTAGGGGTAGGGAACAATAAACACTAGCTAATTTTAAGAGGTTGACACACAAACAGACCAAAAGAAGCTCCCGGGTACATATGCCTCATGGCACAAACAGGTGTGGTAAATTAAGGTAATGTTCACAGCCACATCAGAGAGAGAGAAAGAATAAATTCTAGGGCACTCCAGGGTGAAAGAAGGCATGTGGTAAAGGTACTAATGAAGGACACGCAAGATTAGTCCCAGTTGCTTGAGGGCAGTTGACAGCCCTTTCCTAAGCTAAAATCTGACTTAATGGCAGGACTCATCCTATTAAAGAAAAGGATGGAATTTGTCCAAACTATCCTTGCAGTGGGTAACATTAAAGAGGCCTTGTGGGTGTGACTGACATTAATTTATTATTCTGTGTTGTAACTGAGCTCCCCAGAGTTCAGGATGAATGGGAAATGACAATAAGGCGTTCACAGTGGTTTCGCTCCATGGTCCAGCTCAGTCCTGGGCCTTGAAAGCAGTAGATAATGTTCCCGGTCAGAGCTTGGGATTGTTATGTAAAATGTCTGGTTGGATGACTTTTCTTTTTGATAAAAAATACACCATTTGAAGAAGAATTGTGTCAGAATAGTATCAATGTGTGGGTTTTTGCCCACAGTTGAGAATATCCAGAAGTTATTTTTTTTTAAATGAAGATTCTCAAAGTTTCTAAGTCCAACTTATAATCTCTGTCTTGTCTACTGAAATTTATCAAATACTAACATGAGCTTTTAGATAATCTTTGATCAACATGTGGCTGCATTTATCAATTTAATCAAGCTCAAACATTTAAAATATTTACAAGTTTACTGTTTATATTCCATAATTGCTTCAATTGTTTCAGTACAAACAAATGCTACCACATACATAAGTAGTTCTTATAAATATAACGAAGTAAAGCTTAATGGATTTTTAAGTTATCTCAAATGGTTCCACACTGCTTACAAATTTATTAAGATTTCAACCTAAGTCATAGAGCACATTCTTAGCAAGTATTCAATCCCAGAACCAAAAACAAACAAAAATTTTAAAAAATTGAATATTCAACTTAAAACTTCAAGTCTGAATAAAACAGTCAAATATCTATTTAAATGTAATCCAAAGCCTTAATGCTGATACTCGAGGTGTCATATACATTCAAATTTATTAAGATAAAAGCATTTAATGTTATGGGAGAACTTTCTTAAACACTGTATTTTTAATTTCAAGTCTTATTATGGAAACAAGTGAATCACCTCAAAGAATTTTGTGGTCATGCTGACAAGTAGCAAACTGTCTGAAGCCACATTATATACTGGGAGTGGCTGAATATCAATAGGCCTAGGGTTGAATTCTCAGTGATTTTTCACACTACTCTTTTCAATATACCAAGAAAACTATTTGACAAGTCATTGGATCAACATGGATCTTAAGACCACACCAAGGTTCTTCCCAGGGAGGTCTCCCCACAAACCTGGATGTAAGTCAGATCTGTATTTAATTTGCTTCTATAAAACAGAACAAGACCCATAGGATGCTTTGAGCTATATACCTTTCACTACTTCAGTTGTATCAATTTGTGTTTAATTCATTTCTTCATTGGATTCCGTGGATCCCCTCTCCTTTTTTCTTTGGTCTATACTGACCAAGTAGTTAATGATTATTTCTCTCCAATACTGTTGTAGATGGTCTACCTGAGAAAGAATTTCTAGAGAAGGTTCTGATTCTTTCAGACTGTGCCCCTCTGATTACCCCACGTTCCAGCCATATCTCACCATGAAGTTCACCTTGATGCATGCTAAGGCATTGACTCAGCAGACAAGTTTTCCATTTTCTAGATTTTTAACTACAGACATCTTCACTAACTTTTCTTGATCCTCTCCAGGTAAATGCCAAATGGAGTATGGGTCAAAGAGCTTAAGAAACTGAAAACTGGAAGCATTATAGCGTGTTTTCAAAACTTGGTATTTGCTAAGGAGAATGACTTGGAAATGTTTTTGAAGATACCTACTAGTAACTGGGAAAAAAATCTGAGCCACGAATAGGAGATAAATACAATGAGCTATGAAAGTAATGCTCCCTGCATAATAGATATTTGTTTGAAAGGGTGTTTCACTTTAGTATTCACTGAGCAAATATATTCCTAAGTACACAGAATATCTGCTTTGGTGCATGATTATTAATAAAAACTCATTTATGACCTATCAATTTGTTTTCTTTAAGAATATGTTACAAAAGTTGACTTATTTAGCCAGCCATTAATGACTCTATAAAAAACCACTTATTAGACTCAGACAAACAGTAGTGGATTCTCCTGGGAAAGAACAGGGGCCTTCCTCTTCCAAGAGTCAACAGGAGGTGGCTGGTGACTGGGACATAGCGTTCAGCACTCTGATTTCCTCCTGCGTAATCGGCGAGCAGCTGAAGCAGATGCCACAGACTACTCACCCATCTTTGACCTGCCCCAGGATGAAGCAGGATACTTATGCTAGCTATCTCAAATCCTTCTGGAAAAGCAATGGAAACTAAATAAATAAAAATAAAATATCAAAAACTATTGAATAAACTTCAATTATGCTGAGAAACAGCTGAATTTTTAGATAAACCTACTAATAAAATCAGTCATATAAATTAAAATTGTTATTTTATGACAATATCTTGGTGGTCTAACATACAAACTTAACTATCATAAGGCAGGCAGAAGTTTCACCCCAGACATCAGATCAGGCCAGGGGATTATCCTATAGTAATTAAGATATCTTTTAATTTTCAAATTAAAAACAATGTCACAGAGTTCCTGGTGTAATCACTTTAATTAAGTGCAATTCATTTGATCCTTATATAGATCTTGTAGGATTACTGCTTGCCATAGCCAATTATAAATATCCAGAGACTTTGCAGTTCTAATTACGATAAATTAAAATGCATTAATAAATAATGCATCTTCTCACAATTTGGACCCATTCTATTTTGGATATGATGTCTTCCTATATTTTCTACCACACATACAGTACACCATATTCATTATCTTTAGTCCTCTGCTCAGATTGAACTGCTATGGCCTTGAGTCATTGAAAAATGAAAATCAAGTTCAAAGATACATGGACCATGACAGTTGATGCCCTGTTACAAATGACACCTGCCTGTTAGTATCTAAAAAAGGAAGTAGATCCAGTTTGGAGCTCCCAGTAGAATAACCAGAATAATAAATTAGAGAAATAGTTTTTAATAGTAATGGAAAGGGCAAGAGGTTTGTGTTATTATTATTTTTAAAATTGGCCAAATCTGTCCTCTAGAGGAGAGTGAGAACTTTCATTTGTTTTGTTTGTTTCATGAAAGCAACCTGGATGTTTTGTAAAGAGTCATTATGATGGTGAAAGTCATAACAGGTCATTGCTGCATGACGGGAAAGTGTCTTAGTGAACCCTAAAATATGAGGAATGTATAGGAACTCTGACCGCATCTCCTGCTTGGAGGTCAGTGGGTTTTCTCTTTAAGACATATTCCTTAGTTCATTTGATCTGATATACAAACGCTTCATAGTTCAAATTGAAATGTACTGAGATATTGGCATTGTGAGGTTTCTTTATTTGGGGACCCAGTGTACTTGGCCTGATGAGCTTTAGGGACTCATGTGTGTCTCTGGGCCAAGCTGGACTTACAGATTCAAATGCCTCACTTTCACAGACATGACCATTCAATATATGCAACAACTCTTCATTTCCTGAAGTGGTCATCAAATTATTTAGATAAAACTTACAAGAACATCTGGGCACAGTCTTTAAAATTGCTAGTTGGTTAGGGAAGAGATGAGAAAGGGAAGGGAAGGAAAGAAGGTAGGGAGGGAGAGAAAAGAACATTGAAAATAATCTCCTCTGTAACAGGCTCCTTTTGGCCTCAGTCTTTTCTAGAAAAAGAGGAATCCAACACCGTTCAATGCTGTTCAATAGCACAGCAAGCTCCCTGAGCAGGTTCTCAAGAGCTTATCATTTTTGTTCCAGACACAAAATAATTCTGTGATGGATAATACTCAGCATGAAATACCAGAAAAATGTGTAATTTAAAATAAAAATTCTTAGAAGATTATACAGACTCTAGGAATCATTGTTCCAGCACCCAAGTATTATGTCCATAATTTTGTGTGTTAAAGTTATCCACCTGAATTATACATCACATTTTGGATAATAAGGATATCATCTGAAGGAAAAAAAAAAAATGTTCTAACTATAATGGCGGGGGTGGGGGGGAGGTGGAAGTGAAGAAACAAAACCTCTTTGACAGCAGTTCAAAAATCCTGAGGCCAAATTTATTCATTCCTTTGGCTTTCAGCAGGCAACTGCTTTGTCCCCAGCAGTATTATGCAAGCTTACTTAAGAACACAGAAGAGTTCAGAAAGCTGGAAATTCTATTCCCATTGCCATGGTGAAAACTGAGAGAAAGAAGATAGCAGCCCCCTGGTACAAGTCGGGTGGTCTCCAACACTCCTTTGGAACACCACCACTGAACTTAAAAACCACATTAGAACTTAGAAATGAGGATCTAGGATTCAAAAACACACTTCAAGTATCATTTCAAGGGAACAGCTCCTCTTTCTCCCCAACCTAGCAACAAGGATACCAAACAAACGTAAGATCATCATGAAAGACAGAAATTTTTGGATATTCAAAAAAAGAAGGTATGAATGACATTCATGGTGGACATTTCCCACATCCTGGGGAAGAGCAGCTGATTGTGGCACACCCTAACTGGAATATTCTGAGCAAAATCACCCAGAGGACACCCTCAGTGAGATAATCAATCAGCCTATAGTAACTTTAGTATGTTTTTTCAAAAGCAAAGTCTCTTAAAAAAGTTAATATTTTATTACTTCGTTTTCTAAAGGCTATTAAATCAGAAAATCATTGTCTCTTATCAATCTTTGCAGGGAGAAAACATAATAGCAGAAATCTCCTACAACTTCCTGATAGTACAGCACAGTTGCTTGGCTTCCAATCAACATTCTACATTTCAAGCAATGATTACATGTTTAAACCACTATATTAGAAGTAAGTGGCTTTCTACAGGGGAACCTTCCCAGGTGAACATCTCTGTCAGAGGGATATTTGAGTAAAGGGCTAAATTTACTTTTCATAATGTTATGTTGCTTATAATAAACATATTTCCAGACAGGCAGTATAAAATGTACCTGTGAGTAATCTGTTTATTCCATACCCTGGGGGCAGTCAGGTGCTCTAGGAATATGCATTTTAACTGTAGTTAGGTAGAATTTCATCAAAAGGTCACACTCCAGGGTGGCTCCTGCAGATTCGCTTTTGTTATTTTTATGTCTACACTAACCGTGGAAGATGTCATAACTAGAAAAATGGATGTAAGAATGGGTTTTGGTTAATGAAAATATTGGTGCTCAAGCTATGTGAATTGAGTAAGAATCCAGAAGAATCTAATGAGCTATGGAGGAAATACCTTTTGACATGATTCCTGGGTGTGATTCTAAAACAGTGATGTATCCAGGCATGACTCATAGGACTTTGGTTGCCTGAATCCACTTCTCAGCTCCACTGCAGTCTTGGTGGCACAGTGGGACTCTTTCAAATCAGCCATGGTTAGAGTGTCTACAAAGGACGGAAAGCTTAGACTGATGATCTTCAGGAAAGACCTCAAGATTATTGAGGCTGTGTGAAGAAATCTGAGTATGTTTCTGTATTTGAGATAGAAATCTGGGGGAGGCAGACACAGTAATGGCAGACACAGCTAGCTCTTCATGAAATTAAATTCCAACTTCAGAGGCACATCCCAAAATGGTTTCCTGGCCTCTCTTCAATTGGATGTCAGACTTTACGGAATTCCAGCCAAGGAATGTGAGAGGAAGTGATGGGAGCCATCTCACATCCTGGCTTTTTGAGAAGTGGATACACCCTCTACCATGCCCCTTTCACCCTTGGTCACCTGGATATAGGTAGAGAACAGACTTAGGGAAGAACATGCCTTCAGACAGAGCCAAGGTCCTTGAATCATCACACGGAAGCTGACGGGTAATATCCACTGGGATCTTAATGTGAGCCAGAAAAAAAAAGTCTTCCACTGTGTTTCAGCAACTACAACTTCTTGGATCTATTTGTTACCATAGTCTAGGCTATCTCACCGAATCAGGAGACTATCAATATTCACATAAAAGAACCTAATAAGTGTATATGACCAGACTGATGGAGAATGATCTAAATACATTTTAGCACAAACGATCAATGCTCTGTGTTTGAAGAATATCTGAGAAACAACTGTATTAGAGAATTAGCACACAAGGGTCTTTACTTAGTAATTGTATATTTTATGTAGCATTTTGGACTGACCATAAGTTTGGGGTCTTTTTGATTTTTTGTTCTCTTCTTTCTCAGGAGGAATTGAATAGGAATCGTGACGATACTACAAGATGACTGAAAGTGGAAGCTGATACCCATCAAGCACTTAGTACGTGTCAGGAGATTTATTACATCTTGATTCATCTCCTCTTTATAACAACCCTAAGAAGTGGGTGTCACACTTGCCCCCATTTTACAGAGAAGGGGCTTTAAGCACAGAGGAAGAAGCCGAATGTTCTCAAAGTCATACAGATTTTAAGAGGCAGAGAGGCAGCTTGAACCCAGGCCATCTGGCACCAGCACATCCTTTCTTAAGTTCTATGATCACTCTGTCTCCTGCGGGTTATCGCAGAAGATTCAAAGATGAATAGACTCGTCCCTGCCCTAGGACCTTACAAAATTAGATGAAAACACACAGTAGTACTATACACACATTGCTTAGTGAAATACAAATTTTTTTTTATGGACTTTCAAAAGCAGGAGAGATGATGTCTAACTAAAGAAATCTGGAACATTTTATGGAGGAAAATAGCATTTGTTATTCATTTTCATTCAATTCAGCATACTTTTATTGAATACCATTTTATGCCAGTTCTTTAAAGAGTCTGTAGCCAAATAATAAGTACAAAATATATCCACACTGATATGTACTCAGGAAAATATCCTACTCTTTAACGTGGGAAATAAGATTTGAATATTCATAAATCAGGTCTCTATTTAAACTTAAAACCCAGAGCATCTCTCTTTTTAAGTATGTTTTAAATGAGATTTTTCTGCTGCTACTCTGTGTGTGTGTGTGTGGGGGGGGTGCTGGGGATTGAACTTAGGGCCTTGTGCCTGCAAGGCAAGCACTCTTACCAATCGAGCTGTATCCTCAGTCCCTGTTACTCTCTTTAATAAGTGAATATATGCTTGCATTTGCACAAGTGTGTGGAAATCTAACACATGGACAGTGTGCCTATAAGGGCACAGCTCGGAGAATTTTCATAAGCTGAACACACCATATAATCTTCACTCAGATTAAAAAAGCAAGTGACCAGTGTCCCAGAAGCCACCTTTCTGCTTCCATCCCAAGGGCAACCATTATCCTAACTTCTATCAGAAAAGATTGGTTTTGCCTGTCTTTGTACTTATATAAATGGAATCGCAAATTACGTACTCTTTTGTTATGGCTTCTTTCACTCAAATGTCTATGTAGAAGAGTTGTCCATAGGACTGAGTATAATTATTATTAGCTTATTTTCATGGCAGCACAGAATTCTGCTACATGAAAATACCACAGTTTATCCACTCTACAACTGATTGGCTTTTGGATAGTTTCCAGTTTGTGGTTGTTATAAAAATGATTCTGTGGCCATTCTCATATGTCTTTGCAATCACACATCTCTACATTTCAGAATGGAATGTACAGAGGCATAGCAGTACTAGATCTTGGAGTCTAAAGGCATTTAGGAAGATATTTCCTACCTACCTAGAGAAAAACCTCAGTAAATAATGTTACATGTTAAACCTCATTTTCCAGCTTCTCTTCAATTGGATGCCAGCAGTAACTGACGTCTAGCCAAAGAAGATGAGAGCAAGGGATGTGTGGCATTTTACACAGCAAATCAAAGCAGAGGAGTCAAATGAAAAAGTCTCAATAATATCAGCAGGGCTCACACAACACAGTCTTCCTAATTACTCTTCCTCCGGTCAGGTTTTAGATATAGTTCAGTGGTAGCCTATCATGGGGACTGGCTTGTCTTTCCCCACAAAATTGCTTTTAAAATGCCATTCTGAGCGTTAGAGCACGTGCTTGGGGACCTCTGAAGGAGTTCTCGTGGCCGATTTTGCCTGCAGTGCAGATGGAGTAGGTCCTCTCCTTGCATTTGGTGAGAGGAGTCTCCTGAAATCTCTCTCGGGGCACCATTGGCACTTACTCTCCTTACTTTGGGTGCAGTCAAGTGCTTCAAATTCCTTTTGCTGTGGGCTCATTTCTGCTACTTATGTTAAAATGTGCTATGAAAGTCTTGTTTATGAAACTACGATAGAAGATACTGCCAATTATTTGTCTCATCTCTGCCCAATTACCTAAATGGTATCCTTAGTGATTCACCCCCTACCACCACCTGCCCCATGCCTATTGACATTGACATTGTTGCAAATGTTAGACAAGTTGGGGGAAATTAAATGGAGAGAAAATTAAGAAAATTAGCATGTTAATTTATCTCAAAACAAACAATTTACTAGAACTTGGTTAAAGCAATGCCTTTGTGAAGTTCAGGAACTTGAGTAAAATTCACGGGTTGACCATGGTCTTTTTTCTTAAAAACACAATTGAAAGGATGGCTCAGATACTAAAGTCTGAGTTTCTCCCTTTTCCTAAACCGTATGTAGCATGTGACTAGTTTATTTGATGGAGAACACATTCCTCAGTGCCTGGGACAGGCCAGCTTGGCTTGGATTAACTTGCGTTGTGCCTTTTTGTAATAGCAGCCCAAGACGGAAACATCTGGAAAAATACCATGACTGAGCTGGTGGGATCAAAGACTGAACTGAAATGGCCTATTGTTAATTTCCAGGAACTGGCATAGAGTGCAGAATGAAATAATTCAGCTGGGCATGAATACTGTCGGGTTTTTGAAAGTCTTGTATATCACGACATTGCCTCACCAGATAGAAGAAGGAAAAACAGTTCAACAAAGTTGAGAAAAAAATAAATCTTTGTGTATGTGTGTGCATATGTGTATACACATGCCTATGCCAGACTCAAATCTGCATTCAGCCTGTAAACAGTGTCTTCCTCTAATGGCAGAGACAACCTGCCGTGGAAAATACAGAATTCTAAGACAAGTTGAAGAAAACTTCAGTTCTTCATGACTCGAAGTCAGGAATTATGAGTGCAAGGAAGCATCCCGGTCCCCTGCCAGACTGAATTCTGGAGGACAATGGCTAGCGGTCCTCCTTGCTCTCCTCAGCAGCTGGGAGAGTGTCTGGCACATAGCTTATCGTAACAAAAAGTTTACTGGATGAGCAAATGAATGAATGGAAGAATAAATAAGCAGCAAAACTACATAGGTTAAGTGCTGAAACAAAAGTGAAGAATCTAAACCTGACTCATTTGCAGTCAGACTAGCTCCTCAACCTTTGGAAAACACATTAAGAAATGAAGAGAGAAAAGAAAACAATACTTACCTACCTTGAGTAGATATTTGATGCTTCGGTATTTATAGAATTAGGACTAAAAAGGTCTTTCAGATATCACCTCTGTCCATGTCTCTGCCCTTGGGATGTGGATAAGGAGAGGCAAAGACCCGTGAATTAAAGAAATGTCCCGGAAATGAGATTACACAGACTCCTTGGGAACAAACAAAGGTAGAATACTGAGCAAGTATAAACGGAAAGGGAACGGAAAAGAAAACAGGAATTGAAGTTCTGCGTTGGGAGTAAGAGAATTGAGAATATTTGAGAAAACATAATCTGAGTAATCAGAATCAGTTTCTACAATTGAACAAGGATCATGCTCTAGATTAAAACCCTGAGACAGTGGGCATTTTTTGTTTTGTTCATCGATAGATCCCCAGGGTATAGAAAAATGTCTGGTATTGATGCTTGGCATATGTTTGTTGTATGAATGACAAATGTTAAAAATGTCAAAAAAAAATAACATAAAAGGACAAACACACATTTGAAATGGAGGCATTAGACTCTATTATTTAAGGACATTGGTTGGCCAGTCCATTCACACCATAATTCTTCCAACTGTGGAGTTACACAGAGAAACTAATGATTAAAGAATAAAAAGGGGGGCTGGAGTTGTGGCTCAGTGGTGGAGCGCTTGTCTCACATGTAGGAGGCACTGGGTTCCATCCTCAGTGCCACATAAAAATTAAAAAATAAAATAAAGGTATTGTGTCCATCTACAACAACAACAAAAAAATGTTTAAAAAAAGAATAAAAAGGTAGAGAATAAAAGATCACCTCCCCCCCGCCCCCGCCCCGGGCTCTTTTTCCATACAATCTCTTAAATATTTGGGCAATAAAATCACAAATTTGCAACTGGAGAACAGTACGATAAGATTCATCTACTTAATGCATGAATGCATTATTCAGTTGCAAGAGAAAGCGCCGGCTTTCTCTCATTTGCAGTTTGTGTGAACATAAATCAAACGTGGGGAAGTTATAAAGTCATTGTGCAGTTTTTTAAACTTTTATAACACCGATGTCAGAGGTGGCGGAAATAATTTGTAAATGGCATGTAAATCAAATTTCCCACCTAAAGTTGTTAAAACCTCAGTTCTGCTAGTCCCAGCACCTATTTTCACCCTTTTGCCTACAATAGGCATATAAACATTGTCGAAGACATTCAAACGATGAATACGTTTTGTACGATCACACAAGGCTGTATGAAGGTATTTTTTGTTTTAAAATGTCATTTGCAGATTTCTTCCATCCTACCTCCACAGGGACATTATTATAGTTTAGAAGAGCCCAAAGGCACATGGAGATAACTCTTAATTTCAAGACACTAAGATGGGACAGACCAAGTTGCTTTTATTACACTTCTTATCAGTGTCTTTCTCTCCAGTGACATCATCCTGGTTGATTCATGTCCCTCTTGAGACAGAACAAGGCGGGACTTTACCATAAAGACTAACTACCCACCCAGAGGCACTGTCTGTTGGCAGACATGGTGCAGAGGAATCCGTGTGAAGCGCTCGACTCCTCTGCCATGGATTGATGAGGCCAGATGAGGTCACAGCAGCTGCATAATATTAAATAAGACAAGGCTGCCCAAGCAAATCTATGAGGCACTTAGAGTCCTCAAAGCAAGAATCGGAAATCAAAGTGGGAGTTTTTGTTTTGCCTTTTGTAAATAACAATGTTCTTGTTTCCCTCCAGCATCTAACTAACAGCTCCTCTGACTTTTCCTCAAAAGGGCAAAGAGAAGGGGAAAAGGAGTCACACCAACGAGCGATTTTCCTTCTGTAAAATTCTTCCTTGTTAGCCATTCTGCAAAAGTTCATTAGCTGAATAAACCATTCTCCACTGGACTCATTTTTATTCCTCTCTCCTTTCCCCTCCCCCTCCTTTCTTTTTAACCTTTCAGCTCAGAATTAAGTCTTTGTGATGTTCAGCACATCAATGAACTCTCCCCCAGCCAGGCGGAGCTCCTGGGCCAGGGCTGGGCGACTTTGTGGGCTGCATTCCAATTCAGTGAGGTGGTGACAAGGAGACCCAGCCCCTGCCTCCAAATGGGCCTTCTGTCTCAGTATGATTCATAACACAAACATGTTTAGAAAGTGAAAGAAAGGAAGAAAGGGGCATGGGATTTGGAGTCATTGAGTCAGGACTGTTGCAAGATTGGAGAAAGAAAGAGAGAGAGACAGAGGGAGAGAGAAAAAGAGGACTTAGTATTGTGTCTCTGTACCTCATCTGCAGGCAGACCTACATCAAACGAAGCCAGAATGACATTCACAGCATCTCCTGAGATAAGCTCAAATTGAAACAAAACAGAGCAACACTTAATTACTCTCACCACCTCACCATCCCACTTCAGAATAAATGAACGAGTGAATGAATGAAGGAGATAAACAAGCACTTTTTGACTATAATCAATCATATTTATTTATTTATTTTTTTGATGAACAGGGGCATATACTGAAATAGCTAATTCTTTTTTATGGGATTTGAAAAAAAACTGCTGCAGTGTTATTCAAATATTCAATGATGTTAAATAACAAATTAATTTAGGTATCCTCATTAGTACACAAAAGTTTCCACAAGGAGTATAACAGATTCAAAGCTAAATAACTGATATGTTCTGATTCTTAAAATAAGATTTAAAAGAAAAGAGAGTAAAGCATTTTTGTTGTTGTTGTTATTTGTTTTCTTAGGATGCAATAGAATTAATACCTGAGTGAAAGAAACTGGTCACTTCTCTTTTACCCCCTTATTTTTAATAGAACTGTGTGTATTTTACACTTTATCTAGGAATCTGCTAACATTGCAGGTGGCAGCTGGGGGGAGTCAAAGCCGCATATTAAAACCATGCTAAAAGCTAATATCAGTTTGAATGTGTGCAACACTAGTGATTATCAAACATTTTAAAGGACAGACATCTGCAAAGCCCCTCATTAAGGCAGAATTCCTTACAGCTCCAACTAGCAGCTGTGCACTTCAGTTATAGAAATATAATATCTGATTTGGTCACAGAAACCTCACAAGATTGCCTTATTTTTGAGAAATTAAACAGTCCATTTCACCTATCTTCTACTTTGGTAATCTCTTTGGAATTAACATACAATTTTTACTGCGGTCAATCAGCCCCATGGACTTTACAGCATGGACAGAATCACATTCATCCAGAGCTGCCAAGGAATAAACCAGGAAAATGGATCCAATATTTAGTGACCTATCAGGGGCCATCCGATGAGCAGAATAAAGACTCACATAGATTTACTGTGTTTTAAAGGTTTCAGTAATGCTTTCCTGGTTTTAATTTTTGAAAGAAATGATTAGGGTGTTGATTGCACTTCCCAATCCTCAAATGAATGAGTCTACATTTTAAATGTTGGGTGTCCACCCAGCTTATTGAGACAGCACCACATCGATCAAAGCAGGCTGCTTTCCTTTCTCTACCACCTCAGTCTTGCTGACACAAAAGAGCAAATCCACGTAAGCATAAGAAGGGGAAAAAGGTAATAACAAGTTGTTTCTCTAAGATTTCTGGTCAAGTAAAATTATTTTTCTTCCATCTTGCAAAGTACAAGTAAAATTTCATCTCCTCTCCTCAGTGGGTAGATTGAAGCTGACGTCATTGGTGTGAGGCAAGTGGTCTAGGGTCAAAGTCTTTTACATAAAGACTTTTCCATGTTGTTAAACAAAGAAAGAAAGGAATGTTTACAGGCAGCTTTGGATGAAATGGTTTCAAATCATATTTGGTATTCCCTTCCTCTTCCCTGGAACAGCAGGGGGAAAAGTAAAAAGCTTTATAATTAAAAAATGTCTCACTCATTCAGTGAGAAGTAGAAGTTGTGTTAGTCTCCTGAAATTAATTAAAATATTTTAACTTCAACTAAAGCTGTTATAGTCCTAATTATTTCATAAGTTCATAAGTCCTTCTAAATCCTATTTTTTATTAAAATTTCTAATCATGAGTTCCTCACATGCCACTCAGTCCCAGATAAATAGAAAAATTTCGTGTCCCCTGATGCCTGCACAAAGTTCATAAGCTATCTTCTTATTTTTCCTGAGGATTCATTCCCAAGATAAGGCTTAACAATATAGGTTAGAGCTAACTAAACTCTTTTTCTGAGAATACTTAAGAATAAGAAAACACAAGTACTTTTTATAGCTGTTAATAAGACACATTTTTTTTGGTAGAAGTAAAAATGGATTTTCAATAAAGTAACCAAAAGCACAAAGAGATGATACAGTAAAAGCACAACTTGACAGTCTGTGTTCTTAGAATGTCTCACCCACCGGCTGCATTTTCACCTGCTTAGCCTAAGTCCCTGACCTTCATATTATCATGCAGGCTCTGTGTTAGCTTTCTGTCACTATAGCATATAACTGACATAATCAACTTATAAAGAAAAAAGGTTATTTTGGCTCCATTTTAAAGGATCTAGTCCATGGTTAGTTGGCCCATTGTTTTAGACAAGGCAATGCATCATGGCATGAATGTGTGCTGGAGCAAAACCACTCACCTCATGGCCAGGAGCTAAAGAGACTGAGGGAGACTGGGATCCCCAAATCCTCTTGGAGGGCACACCCCTAGTGACCCGAACCTCACATGAGACTTCAACTCCTAAGGTTCCAACCACCTCCCACCAGCAATGTATGAGTGTACCTTTTCCCCCCACATTCTTGCCAACATTTATTGTCACTTGTATTCTTGATAATTGCCATTCTGACTGGGGTGAGATGAAACCTCAGTGTAATTTTAATTTGCATTTCTCTAATTGTTAGAGATGTTGAATGTTGTTTCATATATTTGTTGACCGATCATATTTTTTCTTCTGTGAAGTGTCAGTTCCTTAGCCCAGTTATTGATGGGTTGGATTTTTGGTGTTAAGTTCTTTGCATATCCTGGAAATTATGCATTTTCACTTTCAATGTAAGAGATGCATGAGAGAGATCAGCATGTTAAGAGGTGAGAGAAGAGGATCTTCCTGCTATGCTGCTGGGAACTGTTAGGAATTTCTCTTGTATGTCTTTGTCCAGCAGTTTCTCAACCTGTCCCAGCAGAGCTGGAGAGAATTGTCCTCCTTCTTTTCTACAATGCCGTTCTCAGCATTAGCAGTATCTTGTCTTTAAATGTGAGACTCAGTTATCTTTTTTTCTTCTTCAAAACTACGAAGCAGTTTGGTACTAGAATAGAAAAGGAGTTATACATTTTCATTTCTGTTTTGCCAGGAGGGCATTCCTATTGCTGGTGAACCATACTGTACCTGGACTTACTCTCCTATTGATCTCCCAAAAGACAGGCTGTCAATTATGGAGAAAAGTCAAAAGATTGAAAGTAAAACTTCAAAATGTGGCAAAGTGATGCTGAGGTATTACATTAACTTACTGGTTTAAAATTTCTCAACTATAAAAATGTTTTCTTTAAAAAGATTGTATTATATAAAAAAATTATATTGTATTATATAAAAAATATTATATAAAAATCATTATTAGAGATATTAGTAAATGCTGGATTCCATACCCTGAAGCTGTAGGTTCATAACACACCCATCACACAGACTGTGATGAAACAGACTCTAGCATTATAACTAATCTTACATATTGAAATAATTTAGAAACCATTCTCAATGTCATTAGATTTCACTGGGTGTTCCACTTTCTGTTTTACAAGGTATGAAATCAGATGTTTCATACTAAAAGTTATCATCATTTCCAAATGAACATTCACCTGGCAAGATCCCATGCTAGTGAACTGACAAGTTCAAGATTCCAAGTTCAGTTCCACTATAAACAATGAAGAAATTAATGAGGCCACTTTAGAAACAAGGCTGTCATCTATTTCAACTTACTCAACACAGTCCAATAGCAAGAACTTTGGGGTAGGATGTGGAAACAGAGAAAAGTGATTTCAGTCTGACATAATTTGAAGGCTGGCCATATGAACAAACCCGCTTTTACAATGTATTTGAATTCTGTTCCTTTAACTAGCAAAACATACACAGGGAAAACCAACCTGAGTAATGTGAATACTCGTGGAGAACAACTGGGTTGTCTTACACTTGACAAGCATAGTCATACAAAGGACAGAATAAGCACAAACAATTGGTTTGGGGGTGTTGTTGTTATTATTATTGCTTAAATCTTCAGCAGATGACCTTTTCTCTTATCTCATGCAAGCTTTAGCAGATTTTGTCAGAGATCATCATAGGTCAATAATCCAGGGGCAAGTAGCTGGATATGAAAAGTTATGAAAGAAGTTGTGCTTCTCTGGTGATCTTGTATAGAAATGGCAGCAGACCACACAGAGCATGCTCTAATGTAGGTATTACAAATTCTAAAGAAACGATGCTGCTGTGGTCAACTTCAAGAAGGGAACACAGTGAGCAATGGCCACATTGTATAAAGATATACATATACACTCTTTTATCTGGGAAGTTCTCATGCCAGCTTTTATCCCTCGGCAATTTATTTTGGGTCAGGAGTCTTATTTGCATGGCTTTTAAAGAAGCCAAGAATCAAAGGAAGGATTTTACATGTGTATAATTCTCAACAAATCTTGCAATACTCAGATTATCTCAGACTTTACATGAAAATTTACATGGTTGGAATATCAACACTTCATATATCAAATGACTTTGGCTAAGTCTTTCTTCCGGGATATTTGAAGCACATACATTTCAACCATGCAATGCAATGAAATATATAAAATTACATGTACTATATATAAGACGCCAAGTTCAGCTTTTGAGGCTTCACAAATGCCAGTTTCTACAGATGAGTGTTATGCTACCAAAGAATCCTCATTTCTCTTCTTTTGTTTTTAATTTATTTCAAATTCTAGTGGTAACCACAGAATGATCAGCAGTCTCTTGTGCTAAACAGAAACCGTTAATGTTTATTCCATTATCAGAGTATCAGGGGCCAGAATTGCTGTTCTCTCTGTATCTGACAACCATCCATTTCCTTGTCCATCATTGCAATGGGAAAACTGCCTTGCTAGATCATTTGCCTGTATATTTGTTTAGTTTGGTCCCTACTTTACAGACTGGTCTGTCACATAAACCTGCCATCTTCTATATAATCACACTATTGACCATGGCTAAATGTCAAGAAGACATAGGTTTTGGACTAAGCTATTAATAAGTTGGGAATCCTTAGGTTAAGAGCTGAATTCAGGCTTCTGTTTAATATCAAACATTCTTTGAGATATTCATAGAGGTAAAATTAAAACTCTACAGAATATTCCCCCCAAAAGTCCCTGTGGTTATCCAGAGCTACAAACATTTGACATATCCAGTGCTACAAACATTTGACACTATAGTTAAAGCAATGATTAACCCAGGTGTAACTGGAGTATTGTTTTGATTTTGGTTACATTACATCTTTTAGACACAGATGAGACCTAATACCAATTAACACAACATTGACACAAAAGGTTGGTTGAATGAAACCTTAAGTATTGTGAAATGAAGCAACACAATTTTTAAAAAAGATAAAGCAAGAAACTTTTGAAATATCAAAAGAATTTTTAATCAAAGCTATATTGATCAATACTTCCAAAGTTCAAAAGTAAATTTTTAAAGACATGCTTTTGCCTAATTGATACATAAGAATTCTCTAGGTATTAACAGCAAATTAAGATTTGATAGAAAAATAATAATTTGCAACAACTGATTCAGCTGCTAACAACTCTTCAACACATTAAAGTTGCTTGATATATACTTGTCTTAAAAAAAAAAAAACCTATGTAACATGAACTGTTTTTCCAAGAACTTTCTGCCTCATATTTCCCAGCGACTGTCTCTCTGTATCTTCTATTTTCCTTCTTGACCTGCCTCTCAAATTCAATATGAATTGATCATGATATAAAACTTTAATTTTGTTTACAATACAACAGTAGTTTGGTTTAATATTTTTGTATGTCCACATATTTTTGGTGAGGTAAAATATACAAAATATAAAAATATATAAAAATATTTACAAAATAGAAAACATTTGATCATTTTAGGGTACAGTTCAGTCGTATTAAGTACATTCATTATTGTGCAACCATCACCCTGTCTATATAATTTTTTCATCATGCAAACTAGAACTCTGTACCCATTACACAGTCATACCCGTATCTACTTCCCCAGCACCTAGTAGGCACTATTCTACTTTCTGTCTCTGTGAAATTGATTATTCTAGGTATCTCACATAAATGAAATTAGGTGGGTTTAATTTTAAAAGGCACAAGTAGAATAACATTTATTTATTTCAAAAAACAAATACACTAAGTTTTTTGTTGTTGTTGTTTGTTTGTTGTTTTTGTGATGCTGGGGATTGAATCTAGCCCCTTGTGCATGCAAGGCAAGCACTCTACCAAATGAGCTACATCCCCAGCCCTTAAGTTGGGTTTTGTTTATGGGTAGCCCTCCTTTTTTTTTGTCTTGGAATAAGCTATAGCAATGGGAGGAAGTAAATAGAAAAAAGAAAGTCCTCCCTTTCTTGCTCTAAAATGACCACAAAAGCATTCTGTTGGTTATGTGTGCCTTTCCTTTTCAAAATGATCCACTTGTTATTCATTCCTCTCATATACAGATTGGATAGGCAGGTCCTTGACATTAATCACCTTGAGGGTGATTGAGAAAAGCATGGGCCCCAACCCAAGGAAGTTCAGGATTATAGGGGAAGTGTTCTGGCTTGGGCATGAAGTTTTGGGCTTGGGCCCTAAAGCTCATGTGTTAGAAATGCGATAGCTAATATAGTAATGTTCACAAGCTAAATGACTAGATTATGAGAGCTGTAATCTCTCAGTGGAGTAGCTCATTTGATGGACTAATTACTTGATTCCACTACTGGGTGGTAACTGTAGGCAGTGGGGTGTGTCTGGAGGAAGTAGGTCATGGGGGTGCCTTTGGGGATATTTTGTCCTCGGGGTGCTCTCCCCTCACTCTCTGTGTTTCCCAGCCACCATGAGCAGAACAGCTGTCCTCCGCCAGCCCTTCCACCATGATGGTCTGCCTCACCTTGGGTCCAGAGCAATGGAGTGAGCCATCATGGGCCGAATCTCTGAAACCTTGAGCCCAAAATAAACTTTTCCTCTTTTAAATTAGTTTTTGTCAGGAATTTTGGTCACAGTGACAAAAAGTTGACTAACACAGGGAAAAACAAGCAGTTAACAGGAAACTTCAACACTCCAATGAAGGCTCAGAGAGGAGTGATACAGGATGCTTCACCATGCACCGGAGGCAAAGCCTCAGAAAGAGGCTTCTAGGGAAAGCAATGTCTGAGCTGAGACATGAGCCACCAAGCCACCGTGGGTGAGTGAGAAACAGGAGATGGCACAGGAAAGAGTGTCTGTGACAAACCACTGAAAGAATTTCAAAGCAGAATGAATCAAGGATGAGAAAGGAAGTAGAGTAAGATCAGCTACAGTGGAAGCAGGACAACCCTAAGTCAAGTCAAGTAGTCTGGATATTTTTTCCAAAGCAATGGGGACCTGCAGAAGGGTTGTACGTGGTGTTGTGACATGATCATCTCTTAGAGAACTCACTCTAGCTAGAGCTGAATTAGAGGCAGGAGAAACTGAACCCAGGAAAATCAGCCAGGAGACTAGCACAGGGCTCAAGGTGAAGGATGGGAGTGGAAAGAGCTATGGGGATGAGAGGGAAGTAAGCGAAATCTCCTTTGTATTGAATTCCTACATATACTGAAAAATTCATACATAAAGTTTTTATTATAGAACACATAAATTCTAAAAGATTCTAACAGAACAGTTGTAAAAATGATAGCTTTTTCCTGTAGGAACTCACGCACTAAGATGAAAAAATAAGCAAAATTACGTGCAATAACATAATAAAATGAAAAGTTGCTTGAACCTAGATTTGGAAATTTAATAAAAATTAGAAAAAGTACATTTCCACCTTAAAGTCTCAACCCCACCAATGAGGAGAATGAAGTTTTAAGAAAGTTTGAATAAGCGAACATTGTGAAACGGAGAAACACCAGGAAGTTATGAATGGACTGCTAAATGGAGCTGTCAGCTATAGCACCATGAGCTCAGTCTCATGTTGCTAATCATCATCTGGGTTGGGAACACACATCCATATTGTATGAATGTGAAGTAGAAGGGCACATGAGTAAAGGACACTGCAAAGTGTAGCTACCAAAAATTTATCACCTGCTTATGTGCCAGTTTACATTCACATAAATAGGTAGTAACATAACATCCAATTTAATATTATGGGGACTTGTACAAAGTTAAAAATGTTACTGCAATGTTTCAAGGTGATGAAAATGTCCTGGTATAATTTCAGAGATCTAGAATCTATACGGCTGCCGTGTCTCATTTCTGTCTCTAAAATATTAATGTAAAACTTAGCAAGAGAGCACTGTATATCCTTAGAATATTTCCAAGAACTTCTAGAATAAGGGAAAGTATCTTAGTATTTTTTTGCCAGTATAAAAACTACAGTCTTATTTTGTATGCTTAAATTGTTTTAGACAGATTTATTAGGTATATGTGAGACACAATAAACACCACATATTTAAAGTGATGAGCCCAGGTAGGTCTTTACCCATGAAACCATGGTCACAATTACGATAATGAGCGTGACTTCACTCCCTGAAGTTCTCTTGTGCCCACTCGTAAACCCTATCTCTCCCCTAAGGGGTCCACACCTCTGCCCACATCCATGGGCAATGATTTGCTTTCAGTCATTACAAGTTAGTTGGCATCCTCTAGAGTTTAGAGAGTATAAAATGAAATCATACAGTATGTAATCTTTATTGGCTTATTTCACCAGTATAATTATTTTGAGTCTTCCATGTTTTAGGATATATCTATAGCTCCTTCATTTTTATTATTTAGTGATAGTCCATTGTATGGATATACCAACATCTGCTCATTCATTTACCTGTTCATAACATTTGTGTTGTTTCCAGCTTTTTTGATTATTAAAAACAAAGCCGAACTAAACATTTGCAGGCAAGCCTATGTATGGACATATATTTCCTTTTCTTGGGGGAAAATACCAGTGAGTGGAGAGACTTAGTCATAGGGTATTTAACTTTGGAAGTAACTCAAAATTGCTTTAAAAAGGATTTTACTTTTCCAACAGCAGTTCTGAGAGTCCCAATTCAACAACATCTTCATCCCTACTTTGTGTGGACTTTCTAATTTTCGACATTCTAACGGGAGGGTAGTGGTAGCTCGCTGTGGTTCAATTTGCACTTTCCTAACCACCAATGTTCATGTTTGTGCTTACTTGCTGTCCACATGCATCATCTGTGAGGAGTCTGTTCAAATCTGTCTCCCATTTTTGTTAATGAATTTTTTTCTTATTAGTAAGTTGAGAGAGTTCTTTGTATATTCTAACACACATCCTTTATCAAAATCTGATGTGCTAATATTTCCTTCCTGTCTGTGCCTGACTTTTCATTCTAACAGTCTTTATTGTGATAAAATATGCACAACATAAATCTGCTGTTTAAATCATTTTAAGTGTAAAGTTCAGTGGCAATAATAATTAGGTTTACAATGCTATATGACCATCATCATTATGTCCAAAACTTTTTCACTGCCTCAAACAGAAACTCTGTACCCATTAAGCAGTAACTCCCTATTCCTCATTCCCCACAGTCTTTGGTGGTCTCTAATCTACTTTCTGTCTCTATGAATTTGTTTATTCTTAATATTTCAGGTAAGTGAATTCATACAGGATTTGCCCTTTAGCAACTGGTATATTTCACTTAGTATCGTATTTTCAAGGTTCATCCATGCTAGGCCATGTTCTACAGCTTTACTTCTTTTTATGGCTGAATAATATTCTTTTGTACATATATACCACATTTCACTTATCCTCAAAAGTATTTTAATAAGCAGAAATTTCTATTTGCGTGAAGTCCAAATTCTCAATTTGTTCTTTTATTTGTTATACATAATAAATCTTTGGCTAAGCAAAGATCACAAAGATTTTCTCCCATGTCTGCTTATACATTTTTATGGTTTTAGGTTTTATAACTAGGTTTTGACCCATTTTTCATTCAATTTTTGGATAAAGTTTGATATATGAATGAAAGTTCATTTTATTGCAAATAACTATAAAATGGTGCTAGACCTAGTCTTCCTCCACTGACTTACCTTTGACTTTTTCTCAATAATCCATACATATGCACACTGTAATATATAAATATAAAATTAATTTTATGTTATCTTATGTCCTAAATCTTTGCCAAATTCATTGATCAGTTCAAGAAGGTTTTTGTGGGGATTCCTTCTAATTTTGTACATGCATGATATCTGACAATAAAGACAGTTTTCCTTCTTCCCTTGTATTCTGGGTGATTGTGTTTGCTTTTCTTACTTTATTGCACTGATCAGAACCTCCTGTCCAACAATGTTGAATCACAGGGGAGAGGACACCCTGGTTGTGGTCTTGAACTTCAGGGAAAGCATTCGATCCTTCACTACTAAAATTGATATTAAATATGGGCTTTTCAGAGATGCCCTGTATGAAGTTATGGAAGTTCCTTCTATTCCTAGAATGCTTGGAGTTTTCATCAGGTACAGATGTTGGGTTTCTCAAATGCTTTTATTCCATCTACTGAATAATGAGATGCCTTATTTAGTTTGAAAATATGTCACATGTTGACTGGTTTTGTAAAATGTTGAATCAGTTCTCAATTCCTGGGATAATTCTAATCATCATGACATATTTTTCACATATTGTTGGATATGCCTTGGTAACATTTTTGAAGAACTCTGCCTCTTGGTTTCATGAGTAATAGTGATCCGCAGATTTCTTGTAATGTCTTTGTTTTGCCTTACAGACAATGTTGGCTTTGTAAAACGAAGTGGGAAATCCTCCTATTCAATTTTCTGGATAAGATTTTGAAGAACTGATATTATTTCTTCTTAAATGGTGGGTAAAAATGATCAGTGAAGTTAACTGGGACTGGAGTTTCTCATAGAGAAAGTATTTTACTACAAATTCATTTTTTAAACTACATACAGGATTACTGATATTTTGCATGCTTCCTTTGGTTTATGTGTTTTTCAAGTAAATTTCCATTTCATCTAAGTTGTCAACTTTATTGGCATGCAGTGATTTAGAATATTCCCTTATTATTCTTTGAATAACTATAGAATCCTTAGTGATTACACCTCTTTTATTCCTGATATTTGTGATGTGTGTCTTTTATCCTCCCCTCGTCCCTTGATCGGCTTGACTAGAGCTTTACTAATTTAATTCATCTTCTCAAACATCTAGATTTTGGTTTCACCAGTTCCCTCCCCTTTTGGTTTTGTTTGTACCTCATCATTTTCCACTCTAGTACTTATTTTTTTTCTTTCTTATGGTTACATTTCTTTTTTTGATTTTTGAAGTGAAAGTAGAGATAATTGATTTGAGACATTTCTATTTTAACAGAGAAGCAACAGTAAATTTCCCTTCAAATATCGCTCTAGTAGTATCCTAAAATTTTGAATTACTTGTCTTTACTTTCTGTTCAAAATACTTTCTAATTTCCTTTTTAAAAGTTTTATTTTATTTGACTTCTTTGACTCACAGATATTTAGAAATGTCTTAGTTGCTAAATAATTGCTAATTTTCATGTATCTTTATATTATTATTTCTAAGTTAATTCCATTGTTATCAAACAACACATATATGCCTTGAATCTTTTCATGTACATTTAGACTTGTTTTACCACCTGGGGTATGAACTATCTCGGTTAATGTTCCTTTTGCACCTGAAAAAAAATGTGTGTTCTGTTGCTGTTCAGTGGAGTGTTCTGCAAATGCTAACTAGGGCAAATTGATTGACAGTGTTGTTCAAGTCTTCCATTTCCTTGCTGGCTTTTTTTCTAATTTTTCCATCAATTAGCAAAAGGAAAACATTTAAATCTCTGATTGTAATTGTGGATTTATCTATTTCTTCTTGCAGTTCTATCAGTATCTGCCTCATGTATTTTGAAACTCTATTGTTAGGTTAAAAATATTTAGGATTTTTAGGTATCCTGGTGAATCAATCCCTCTATCACTGAAACGATGACACTCTGCTCTAAAGTCTACTTTGCCTACTATGGATAAAGCCACTCCAGCTTTCTCTTGATTATTGGTAGCATGATATACTTTTTTCCTATCTTTTTATTTTTAACTAATTGTGCCTTTAAATTTATATTGCAGTTTTATAGGCAGCATACAATGAAGTCTTTCATTTTTATCCAATCTGACAATATTTACTTTATGTCTGTATTGAATGTGATGCATAATGATTTTCTTCTTTGTTCCTCTTATTATAAAGCTCCTGAAAAGAATGAAGTACATGCACTATCCCTAAATCTTTTCTCTTTTTCTTTTGGCTCCCATTTGTGCTCCACTGAAACAACTCCTTGCTCGAGTCACTGACTTATTCTGTATAGCAAAACCTCAAGGTCATTTCTAAATATATTTGACCTCTCTGCAGCATTTAAAATAGGTGATCACTGTGTCCTTAAAGCACATTTCTTTGCTTGTTTGCAGGACTCCTTCCAATCCTTGCACTCATTGAATCCTTGCACTGATGATTTCTTCACAAGAGTCCTTTGTTCTTTCCTCCTTATTTCCCCAGGCTGTTAAGTTCCTAATGCCCTGGGGCTCAGAGATCAGCCCTGGGACATCTCTAACCACATTCATTTCTTCCCCAATTTCATTCTTCTTCCAGATTTAAACACTACCTGCAGTGGATGTTGGGTATATCATCCAGATTCCCCATTCTTTGCACCCACTTTCCCTCTGTTGATAGCTGATATCCTAAAAAGTTTATCCTTCATCTCTACAAGTCACTGCCCTCAGCTGAAGAGAGCTGGCTCACTCAAGGTCACACTCTCGGGTTTCGAGTAACTTGTTGTTGTAGCGGGTATCAATTATGAAAGTTCTTTGCGGGATCTTTCCAACTCTAGAGTTCTCTTTGGGATTGGTAGAAGCATTTATTGGTGATCTTATTACTCTTCACAACTATTTATCTCCAGAGACTTTGCAAATAAACTTTCAGGTGCAAGTTTTCATCTCAGTGTCTATTTCCTGGGAAAGTAGATCTGAGACACCGACAAGCTTATACATGCAGCATATTGCATATCTTTTATCTGAACCTCAACATTGAATATCTTTGTTTTGGACTTCTCATCTCTTCTTATCACTTTGATGTCTAATGAAAATCTCAAATTCAACATGTCTGAAAGCAATAGTTGATCAAAACCACTCCCCCTCCCTAAACCCAAAGCTATCCAACGCACGGTCTTCTCCACTTAAATTAATGAAAATTCCAATTTCCCATGATATATTACATCAGTCAGACACCCTGGAGAATTCATGGTGGTTTTCTCTCACACTCTACATCAAATTTGTCACCAAACCTGTTGACCCTATTTTTCAAACCATTTAACCATTTCTCACCATTCCAAACTATTGCTTTGAGCCAAGCCACCATTATCTTTCCTGGGATTAATTGCAGTTCCTTCTACCTTTTTCCTTATGCCTTTCCTTGACCCTTTTTATGGTATAAATGTGTTTCCCAAAATTCATATGTAGAAATTTAACCCCTTACTACATTGTAGTGATACCAAGAGGTGCAGCCTTTGGAGGAGAAACTTTCCCTTTTCAATGGCTTAGTGCCTTACAGGGAGAGAGGAGGTAGTTTTAGGCCCATTTAGGTCCCTTCTGCATCTTGAAGACAACTATAAGGCACCATCTATGAGAAGGAGGGTTTCACCAGACACCAAACCAGCCAGCTCCTTGATCTTGGACTCCCTAGCTTTCAGAATTCCAATTATTTATAAATTACCCAGTCTGTAGCCTTCATTGTTGTTTAATAGCAGCACAAAAGGACTAAGACACTTCCTACAGTGTAATTTCAGCACAGTTACAAAAGTGAGCCTATTAAAACATTAGATCAACTTTATCTTTGATCACACTGGCTTTTCCCTTCAGTTTCCTCCTTGCCCACCCCATCCCCTCTCTCTGACCTCATGTTCAGCACTTGCTACCCTCTTTGTCCCTCCTCAGGGTACTGGCTTGTCCCTCAGCCTAAAGAGCTCCTCTCTCAGACCTCCCAGGCTCTGCTGGGCTCATGCCTCTCATCATGTCTTTGCTCAAAGCCCTGTTAGGATTTCCCCAATTCCCTCATTAAAACTGCAACCCACGCCCATCCCTGCGGCTATTTCCTTTCCGGGCTTTATTATTCTTTTCCTTCTTGGCACTTAATGTTTTTTAATATACTTGGTAATTTTTTGTTTTGTTTTGCTTTTGCAGTCCTGGGAATTGAACCCAGGATCTCAAACATGCCAGAAAAGAGCTCACCCACTGAGCTACTTACCTAGCCCTGCTATTTATTATTTATTTATTTATTTATTATTTATTATTGGGTACCAGGGATTGAACTCAGGGGTACTCAACCCCTGAGTCACATCTCCAACCTTATTTTGTATTTTATTTAGACAGGGACTCACCGAGTTGCTTAGCACCTCGCTTTTGCTGAGGCTGGCTTTGAACTCACCATCCTCCTGACTCAGCCTCCTAAGATGCTGGGTTTCCAGACATGTGCCACCTTGCCCAGTGCAATTTCTTTTTTTAAAGATTGTTTGTTACCAATTTCCAGAATTCAAATCTCACAAAGTCAAATACTTTTTCTTACCAGTTTTATTTACTGTTGTTTATGCCTGGTACATGATGGACAATTAATATGTGGTTGTTAAATCAATGAATTAAGCAATCAATTACTGAACTGATGTCTAAACATGTTTTGTTTGCCTTAATTTTTGTGGCTGAAATGCTGTAATATAATTAGTAAATACATACCCAAACAGAAAGTAAATTCTTTCTAATTTATCCTTCCATGAGACAAAAGGATACAGATACAAAAATTCATTTAAGCTATTTAATCACTCAGATCTTTCTTTTATGCTAAAATCAATAAATGTGGGTTCTATTTTATAACTGTGACGTTTCCAAGTTGGATATTTTTCTCTTCAGTATTAGGAAACTGATCAGAGAAACTCTCCTACCTGTAAGTTGCTATAATGCTTTGATTAAGTATGAGAAATAATTAATTGGGTTAGTAATCCCTTTCTTTCCAAATGGCAGTTAACTTTCCCTATAACATGTATTTAACTCTAGCCTAGCAAGTCAACTGACAAACTAAACAGAACAAAAATCCTAATAAAACTATACATTTCTTGTGTTTATTAGGTCTTGGCTGGTGGGTACAGAGCACTAGAGTGATAGAACTTGTTCTTCGCACATGCAAGACCCTGACTTAGATCTCAGTACCAAACAAATAAAATAAATACAAAAGAAATTTATAACTTATATGCTAGATGTGCATGTGCAAGTCAATCTATTTAATACCCTTCTTAGAAAGAGCATGCAGTATGTATGGATAATCCTTTGATAAGTCATCATGTTGAAGAGTGCTGACTACAGATCAAAAAGCAGCAATTAAGCCAGGGGAAACTCCTGACAGGTTGCAGACATCTGGACATGCACATCTGTTCAAAAGTCAATGATCTGTATAGAAGACTCCAGAGAAAGAATCAGTGTCAATCTGATATTCAATGACAAATGATTATACCAAAAATTCAATATGACAACAGGGATAACAACAAAACTGACAAGTTAAGTATGAAGTGAGTGACCTCAGATGCTTGGAGATTTGAAGCCTGTGATTGCTATTCAAAGCTGCCATACTGGCAAAAAATTCTCACTCAGCCTAAGAATGTAAGAATTCCTACTCTCCGCCCTGGCCCTATCAGCCAACCCTCTCAGCCACAAAGAGTTGGAATAATCCAGTAATCATCAGGGACCTCCTTTGTGATGAAGTCTGTTTCTTCTACTTCTTTTAACCCACTGGTCTCTTATCCTTATTTCCCTGTCTCTCTGGACATAGTTGTGACCCTCTTCTTGCTTGGGGGACTCACAGACATTCATATCTGGCTTTTGGATTTCTGTTTGTCACTCCAGCTTCTGACACTACATCTTTTAATGGACTCTTGAGTTGTGCTCTCAGAGGGAAGATATGGGTCCAGGTAAGAGACTTCTTGGCCTAAGCCTTGGATTCAGGTAGACAGTTTCGTGTTTTTAAAATACAAATACAACAGTTTCTACCTACTGAGCAACTAGTACCTAAATGGTACTTACTATTTCAGGTCCTTTCCACACTGTAGTCTCATTTACATCTACAACATCTTAGTGAGAAAATCCATTATTATTGACATTTTACAGATGAAGGAGCTGAGAAATTAAATGACTTGTCCAAAGTCACACAGCTAAAGAAAATTTACTAAGAGATACCAGGATTCCAATGACAGAGTGCATGCTTTCTGCTCTGACAGTTTCCATACCAAGTATTTATAGCATGAGTGATTCCAAGGCTATGTTCCCCTCTGTATATCATATAGTGGTCAAAGAGACACTAATATGTTCATCATTTTGGTGCCAAGTTAAATCATTTCTAAGCATGGAAAACTATATACTTCTACCACCCTCTTTTAACCAGAGGAAAATGCCAGTGTCAATTAAGAATATCATTGATGAAGTGAAAATTATCAATTTTATTACTATCAGTCCTTGAGTACATGTTTTTAATATTCTGTTTGATAAAACAGAGGTATATACAAAGAAATGTGATGGATGTCTTGAGATAAAACACTTGCACAGAAGATTTTTGATTTAAGCTGAACTAGTCTCATTTTTTCTCACACAACATCAGTTTTTACTTGAACCAAAAAATGACAAAGTATCATTCAAGCTTCTGTATTTGGCAAACATTTTCTCAACAATGCAGAAAGTTGAGTCCAGCATTTACAATTATTTGTTGCTAATGATAAAATCTGAGCTTTCAAGAAAAATAAGAATTTTGGAAGTTTGTTTATATCATAGTATGCTTGTCAACACTTTTCAGACTTTTCATATGAGATCATTAGTGAGAGTGATAATTTTTACATATTATAACATGTTATGTATATCTATACTTGAAAGACATACATAACTCTGTGAATCAATATTTTTCCAAATGACTCATGTATGGTGTCACAAAATAATGCGTGAATAAATGCTCCATTCAAAATGCAAGCTAGGATGGTGGAATCAGCACGTACATATCATGCATTACTATATATCTAACAATATGAGAAGTTCATGGATTCCACATTTCAACAAACATTTAAGAAACAATCACTTATCAAATTTTGGTGTGGCACTGAAGACCACCATAATTATCTGAAAATATCTTTAAAATACTGCTGTCTTACAACTACATATTGGTGCATACAAATATTTATTTATTTGCACTAACATAATTTAGGTGTGATATAGTTTTTAAATTAATAAATATGTTAAACTTTCCTAGTTTTAATCTTTACAAAGGTATGTATCAATAACTATTATAGTTAATACATATAAACCAGAGTTCTTTGGAGTCCTCAATAATTCTGAAGCATGTAAAGGGATCTGGAGGTCACATTGTTTGAAAATTGTTGATGTAAGAGAAATTTATGTAGCTACTAAACATTCCCAGAGAGCACATCCAGAAAGGTTTCAAAATAAAATGCAATATACATAAGAAAAATAACAAGAGAAATGAACTTCAATGTTCACAGTATCTGCAAAGATGTGAAATTGTAGTAATTTTATTTTTGATGTTTTGTTAAGTTTGAATAAAAATTAGCATAGCATGCTTAAATAAAAAGCTAACAAAATAAATAAATAACCGCATTGAGTTATACATGATGAATTTAGTTGAGGGAAAGAATCTTTCTTCATTGTTCTCTTCATTTGTATTCAGTCCCTCCCCTTCTTCTTACGGTGATATAGAATTTGGGGTTGGGAATTGAACCCAGGGGCACTCTACCACTAGGCTATTCTCCCAGTCCTTTTTATTTTTTATTTTGAGACAAGGTCTGGTTAAGATGCTTAGCGCCTCACTAAATCGCTGAGGCTGGCCTTGAACTTGCAACCCTGTTGCCACAGCCTCCCAGCCACTGGGATTACAAGCATGTGCCACTGGGATTACAAAAACTGGGCATTGTTTTAATGGTAATAGTGGCTACTCTCTCCTCTTACTCTACACTAACTGCTTTTAAGCTTTGACAAAATGAAGTATCAGATGAGGAAATTTGGCCATTTCAAAGGGCCAGAGGAGGAGACCACATAATCTGTAACCTAGATGACCAGGAGTTATTTTGGAGAGACCAATCTGGAGAAATTATGCAATAATATATAATATTTCATAAAGACATGGAAGTATACTATAAGACAGGGGTGGTGGGAACAGACTTGAAGACAAACTTTCATAATTCTACAGTTCAATCGTGGGTTGGCTTTGGAACAGAGCTTTGGTGTGGTCTATATTCTCTTTAAAAAAAAAAAAAAACAGAGACATAATACGTAGGCCCTTCCTTTAATTTTATTTATGATCTCTTAGTTATACCCTTCTGGGGCTTGACACCTGCCTTGTTAAATGCATTGTTTATTGGACTCTCACTTGATCAGGAAGTCAAAAAAGCCTAACATAGGACCAGAAACCACCAAAGTCAAAGCGACTTAAAAGAGAGCTAACAATTTGTAGGTCCAGAGAAGTCAATTTTATGCATTTTTCCAATTACGGTTTTAATGTGAAAGAAAAAGTTTATTCCTCTTTCAGATACATTGTTTTAATTTTCTCATCAGTTAAATTCAGAATTCCTTGGTGTGGGGGGTGGGGGGGAAGACTGCCTCAAAGATCAAATACTCCTCTATGACAGAGAGAAAACAGAATCTTTAAAAAAATTAAATAAAATTGCCAATGTTTCAATAAGTAGTCCATTAAATTCTTTTAAATGTCATATCACAAATCCTTTTTACTCCCTATCATGAAATACATCCCTACATATTAAGAGATGATGTGTGAGATCTATAGTATAAGAAGCTCTGTAAGAAGCAAGCAAGAAAAATACGGAACATTTGTCTTGCAATTAAAAAAAAAAAAAAAGGTTTCCACATGGGCAGAAACTTTCTGGGAAGATTCATGTTCACATTTAAAATATCAGTCTAACTAAAACTCTGGAAAGTGCTAAAGGTCTGTGTGGGCACTAACTAGCTTCCAAGGCAAGGGAAGGCCTGACAGCAGAAGCCCTGGGCTGGGAGTCAGGAGACAGAACCGGTCTTGATGTGCTCCTCATTAGCTGTGTGGTTTTGCCCAAGTGTCTTTATCTTGACCTTGCTTCTAAGTACAAGTGTCATGTTGAGAAGGTTGGACTTGAAGAGCTCAGAGGGCTCTGAAATTCTATCCTTAATTTCTTTTCTTGCATCAGGAACTTCTTCTTCTAGGGCCAGCTCTCAGCCTTTTGCACTTCTCTGAATCATTTGCCACGACTGACAACAGTGTCCTTTTTAAAACTCTGTCCTTGATTCATGGTGGGGACCACTCAAGGACTCATTCCACTTACCTTTCTAATGGTTGACTCAGTTCCTCAACTAAACGACCTATCTCTCTCTTTTTCCTTCTTTCTCTCTTTTTCCCTCAGTGCCTTTACATTTGGTGACTTACAATTTCTGCTTACAGGCCACATGATGTCAGATGAGACAATGAAAAGAACACGGACTTGAGGCTTTAACAATACTTAGAGAGGGTCTTTAACTCATGACTTTGTAAAGACCTGCTGAAAATAACTTTTCTAATTTTACAAATTAAAAAGCATAGGATTTAGAGAAGTCAGACTAATTACCCATCTATGTACCAAATTGGATCCAGCCAAAATTAATGGAAGAATGCCCAGTCTTAATACAGAATGGATTTCAACACATTTTTTTTATTAAAATATTCTTTGCAATCCTTGCCAGGTGAGGTATTGAAAGAGATAAACATTGGGAATAATTACTTAGGGATTCATAATTACTTATTTTTCATAATTTATTTAACAGTTGTTTCCAAGTAATTATTCAATTGTCCGTTAAGGGACATATATTGGTACAGCCCACATATTTGCTGCAGAATAAAACAAACAGAAAGAAAAAGGAAGTGGTACTGTCAGAATAACCTGGCTTCTTCGAATGACAGCTTAGAGTCTTCCAAGTAGACACCCCACCTTAGAGGACAGTGAAGCCTCTCCAAAGGAAATGGAAACAACTTCTCCAAAATGAGTCTTCAACCATGGTAAAGTACTGCAGAAAAGCTTTAAATTTAGGCTCTCCCCGCCCCCAGCATAGTACTTTAAGTATAACAGATGGATCTTCATAATTAGTATCACATTTGCATTTTTCTCTCCACAAGAAAAAAAAGAGCTAATAATCTTAGAAGGAGAATTAAAAAGCATCATTCCATCATATTTTTATTGATCTTATTTATAATTTGTATGCCAGATCTTCTTTATGGTGCCTATTACTTCCAACCCTTTCCTAAGAGAGCAACAAATTTACAAATGAGGAAATGAGCGAAGTAGTTACTCAGGGGCACAAACTTAAAACTGACCTTAGTACTAGAATTGACTGGAGGGCCCTGATACAGTGGAAGAACTTGGAGATTCAGATACAGCTTGCAGCCCATCCCTGCAATTTCCTTCCTTGGAATAGGTCTACTTATCTTTTGTCTACATTTCTATGAGACCATCTCATCTCCTTGTGCCATGCAACTCCCAATCACTCAGAATCATCCCATTTAAAGGTGCTCTTAAAGAAATGAAACCATGGAACAAATCGCCCTCTTTTGTCTTCACTGGAGACAGCAGTTGCATGAACTAGAATGGGTGAAGTTTGAACAGGTGCCATGGACAGAGCACAGAGGGATGGAGAAGGTCCTGGATGTTGAGTGTGGAGATTGCATCTCCCAAGAGCTGGACTGGTAGAAACAAGGATCACATTCCACCTTGCATGCAATAGTTAACATTATAATCTCCATAATCCTTACAACTTATCTGTGAAGCTGATGTCATCTCGTGGTTTAGATAGAAATCCTAAGACCTAGAGAAGTGAAACATCTTGCCTAAAGTATTCTAGCAAAATGGTAAACCTGGGATTTTCTTTCACATCCAATCCAACACAAACTTTATAATCGAAGCTAGCATGATATTTTGACCTGTCAACTATATGCAACTATTTTGCCCTGATCAAGGACTTGCTTTGATCTAACCATACCCAATCCTCTGTAATCAATAACATAACCTTGCAAGTCACCTAAATAGGGATTAGGTGTGTAATCAATGACCGTGAAAACAGAGAAGATAAACTGGTCCCCGGGGAAACTGAACTCTTGACCTAAGGCTCTCTGGGGCTGAGTTCTAACCAAGTCAGTTAATTAGCCACAGGCGATTAAATGAACAAATCCCCTCAAACCACATATCTGAACTGACCCTGCAGGAGCACAGAGTTAATATGCACTGACTTTGAATATGCCCTAGTTAGTACGGTGCAGGCCCTCTGAGTACTTCAAGACAGATGAAATTATATGGGAGAATTATATTTCTTAACTTTCTCTTTCAGCAGTAATGCCTATATATTAATGTTGTATCTTTTTCTGTTTTGGAAATGGTACATCCAACCGAAGAATCAATCTCTTAAAAGTATCCTGGTCAAATGGCTGATTTTCATCAGATTCATTCAGTTTCTCTGCAGAGGTCAAATCAGACATGGAGTTCTTGAGTTAGAGAGTATCCCATGAAAAATACTGAGTGTCCTGAATGAGAAGCAATAATACCACACAGAACTGGTGAGGTCTGAGAGCCTGTCAAAGGAATCCCCTTTCCTCACCTGTTGCTACTGGACTTGAGGACTCTCCAACAGCACATGGAGCACATCTGCACACCTGCTGTCTCACCCACCTACTTCTCACCCATACCAATGTCACTCCAGGGCTGGCTTCTTGCTGAGCAGGAGAGGGAAGAGAAGGAAGCAAGAAGAGGGAGTTTCAGCCTTCACATAGTACAGCGGTTAAGCCACTCTTAAAGATGCTCTTTTTCATTCTCTGTTAGCCATTGCTAATTTTGAAAGGAATGGAGAGTAAGAAACAGAAAGAATAAGGGGGAGGAAGAAGAAAAGGAAGAGGAGGGAACTCATCTGGGACCACTCCTTCATTTCTCCTCCCTCCGTCTGGACTCTTTCACATCATTTCCTATCTTCCTTCTAATTTCTTGACCTAGAACATTTATACTACCCTATTCCTGAATCCCTTGTCTTCAAAACAGCAGGCCCCAGGCCACAGCAATCCCGTGTTCAGAATTGCGGAAATTTTCTTCCACTTTCCAGGAAAAATGGGAAGGTGCAGATGTTGAAACTAAAAAGAAGAATAATATTATGGCATTTGCAGATAAATGGATGGAATTGGAGACTATCATGCTAGGTGAAATAAGTCAATCCCCAAAAAACCAAAGGCCAAATGTTTTCCCTGATAAGTGGATGATGATACATAGTGGGGATTTGGAGGATGGGGGTGAGAGAATTGAGAAACTTTAGATTACACAGAAGGGAGATGAGAGGGAGGGGGTTATGAAAAATGGTGGAATGAGACAGACATCATTACCTTATGTACATGTATGATTACATGAATGGTATGAATCTATATTGTGTACAACCACAGAATCAAAATGATGTACCCTATTTGTGTACAATGAATCAAAATGCACTCTGTAAAAAAATAAAAAAAATTTTAAAAAAGTACCACAAATTACCTGGGGGGTGGGGAGGAAGCTAAAGAGTTTCAGTGAGAGTAAATTTGTGGGTGTCACTTAATTTAGAAGCCTGACTTCTGGTAGAATAATGTTCTCCAAAATGACAGAGTTATCTAGCACTATTATTCAGGGTACATTTTGAGTTCAATAGGTTCTTGGCTAGCCTTAGATTCTAAATATCATCTGGTAACATTCTCAGTTCCAAACAAAGACATTTTTGGAACCCGACCTGCTCCTTGGGGAGCCTCACTATCCTGTGCTATGTTTACTTACTCATCCAGTAGAAAATGGGAAAGGGTACAAAACAGAGAAGCGTGTTTTGAAGAGCAGGAACGAAGTCACTTAAAGAATCTGGCCCACTGGATAAATTCTGTAATCATGAAGCATGAGACCACGCATTAGACACAATATAAATCACTGTTCATTTCAATATCTCCGTTTTTATTTTCCATAAACAATGTACAACTTAATGTACAAAATTACTACGATCATATCTGATGGTAGCACTGGATTGAGAAACGGGAAAGCCTGACTAAGAGAAATCACATGGCGATAATTATTTTTAATGGAACTTTTAGTTATTCAAGCCATCATTCATGAGAGAGTGTTGAATCCAGAAAAGCAAAATATCCTATTCATTTTCTGATGTTAATCCAACAAGATCATTTGGAAATATTTAAAATGCCTATAACAGAAACCATTTACTGGAAGACTATAATGAATTCCTTACTGTGTTTATTTCAAGACAAAAACAAGAGTAATGTTCTTCTTTTAAAAGGGGGAAATTTAGCAAGATTAGATTTCAATGAAAGGAACTTGGTGAGTACTTGGCCAGTTAGAAGCCTGCAGAATCATGTGAACAGATGCGGGGGCAACATCTGATCTTGGAAACTGATCCCAACACTGTCATAACTTCTACAACCGATTCAACCATGTGGACATAAAAATGGAAACTTCTTCCCAGTTTGCCGTTTTCACAGAGGCAAGAGAGGTCTACTTACTTCACAGTGGGAGGGAGTTTTTCAGCAGCATTTCATAACTGTACCTCTGACAGATGTAGAAGTTCAGATCAACCGGAAGCTGACCCTCTTGACTGAATGACCAGTGCTCTTCCTTCCTTCCTTCCTTCCTTCCTTCCTTCCTTCCTTCCTTCCTTCCTTCCTTCCTTCCTTCCTTCCTCCCTCCCTCCCTCCCTCCCTCCCTTCCTTCCTTCCTTCCTTTCTTTTTTTTTTTCTTGGTACTGGGTATTAAATGCCAGGGTGCTTAACCACTAAGCCACATTCCCAGCTCTTTTTATATTTTATTTTGAGACAAGTTCTTGCTAAGTTGCTTAGGGCCTTCCTAAGTTGCTGAGGCTGACCTTGAACTCAACATCCTCCTGCCTCAGCCTCCCAAACTGCTGGGATTACAGGTGTGTGCCTGGCTAGCAGTGATGTTTCACATTATGTTTTGTGACTGCTATGCTGACATATGCACTAAACTTATAAAGGTTTGAAATGCACTTAAATGTCAGACCTAAGAAACTGACACCTATGTCCAAATCAGACAAATAGGTTTTACTTATGCAATTATAAAGGTTTAAGTATAGAAATTAATATTGCCTAAAGTCTCATGGTCCAAAGTATAAATGAATATGATATTATGAATAATGGGAAGATAATGTTGATAGGAAAATCAATTTTTCAAGGTTGCTATCACTATGAGTTATCTACAATCTTTTTTACAAAAACATCATATTATAATTAAAATTATAATTTTAAGATTATAATTTTTTTCATTTAAAAAATATGGTGATTCTGAAATAGTTAGCATTCATCTCAACTTTTAAGATTTAAAAATGAGCCTAAATTTATGCAACACACTGCTCTATCTTTAATTTACATGATGAAATTTTTCAAAGGACAGAATATTAGATATAGAATGAGCCAGATTATCCAAGCATTGAAGATTTCATTACTGTAGACACCATTGGATCCCACACTGAAAATTAAATGGTATTATGCTGGTCATAACAACATCTTTGACCCAACTGCTAAGTCTACCCCAGATCAATGATTAAGGGTTCGGTGATTCTAATGTGAAAAAGAAACCAAAGGAATTCTGAACTAAAATTGAAATATCAGTGATTTCCAGCAGTTGTGCATCAGATTTACCATCTCTGGTTCCTTATTGTGACATCACACTTATCTACAAACATCTACCTAGCAATCTAAAATAGCTGGAAAATAACTGAGATCAATGAGTCATACCACAGAAGCCAAACCATAAAACTCTTCACTATGTCTTGGAGGAGAAACTCTTGCACAATCAACTTCAAAGATTATTTGCTTTTACACCCTCTAGGTTACTGCTGCTAAAAATACTACAAGATTGGAGACCTGTTTTCTAAAGGCAAAGAATGTGAGAAGCCCTGAGAAGAAGGGTTGAGTCTTGCCATACGTCCCAGGAGAGTGGAGAGATGATGGCCGACAATGAGAAAGTAGGACACCCATGAAAAGTAACCAAGGCTTGAAAAGCACAGTATATATAGGACCAAGCACAACTTAAAAGGTCCTGCTGACATCACACTATTAAGACGAATGGCAGATCTGATATTTATTCTGAGGTCTGATTCATTCCATTCGCTGTATTTAGTTTAGTAAGTTATAAAAAGCGTTAATCCCTTTTAGGAAGCTATCCATTTAATAGGTTCAAAATAACATTTATACATATGTGTGTGGGCTTGTGTGTACCTGTGTGGATGGTTGTGAGACACCCATCCAGATACAGATAGAGACATCTGTCCATCTCTGTGTGTCACCTATGGAGAGATGCTTAGATTCTGGGACGTTCAAGCTGACTTTGCCTGCACTCAGTTGGTACACCCAGCAGTAACTCGGTGGGTGGCTTCTGGATGTCACCCGTTAAAGAGTGGGCTTGTTGTAGATTTGATCTAAGTGAATTCCATTTTTGTAAGCCAAAAGAGTCGAATACCAGCCCTTTCATATGGCTCTAGCTAATAGTATACATTTTCAAACATTATAAGACGTTTTGTGATCTCTGTATTTTCTCCATATTATATTTTACCAAGCTCTATTATAAAATTAGATTAAATGATAAGCATACAGTCACTGAATATTAGAGACTCTAATCTGAAAGAAAATTATCATTTATGTTCTAATAGAAACCACAGTAATGGGGAAAAAATGCTGATATTTGAAAAGTGATACATAAGGACCCTCAATCCCCACAAATTTACCATTGAATTTAATTCTAATTCACATTAATATTTTGCAATATTTTATCTCTACCATCTAGAAGAAGCAGGGATATAAACTCCAGTTGCTAGCTTATGATCACACAGGAAATGTGCACCAAAGCAGAATTGGATGTTAACTTTTTCTCTCAGGTCTGAGACCCATTTTGTTTGTTTGTCTGTCTGTGAGCAAGAGAGAAGAGGTAGTTAATATAGCCTTTAGAGCCAATGGAAGAAATTATAAATTTGTTCACATTTCTAGCAAAAAAAAAAAAAAAAAAGCCTCAACATTGTTTTATTCTACAGCGACTAAACTTTTGGGTGATTAGCAATGGACAAAGGAAAAATACCAACTGATTTTATTAGAAGTAAATTTCTTTCTGAGTGCATTTTTTTTTGACTTATGATCATTGATAATTTTTTCAAAGAAACAACTGACCTATAGTTAACCCGTTACATAACCCAGCCAATAGGAGAAAACTGTTCACAAAAAGCTGCTGCACTGAATACTTTGTGAACTTAAATGATTTTGTTTTGTGCTTAAATGTATGTCATTCAGAAGATGAAAGCAATATGTTTTGAAAATGCACAAAAGCTGTTATAACCAAGCATCCTATAAGAATGATAGTTTAATTTTTTACATGTTCTACAGCACAAATCTCTACAGTTAACCCCCTCTTGTCAGTATGTCTCATAAAGTAGGCGTAAACCAAATGGGTTTTATTTTCCTGTTTTTTTAAAGCTTTATCAAGTTATATCCTTCATTAGTATTCCTAAAGATTCAAGCACATTCAAATCATTTCTGTTAATTATTAGGGGAAAAATCCTAACTATGGCTATAAAACTACGGAAAGCAGAAGCACAAAGCTACAGGAAATATACGTATGTGTGAGTATTGCTCTTTGGGGAATAGATAGGCTTAAGAAATATTTTTGGACCAGGGCCATGAACTGAATGAACGTGGACTTCATGAAGCCCCAAGAGGACTCCTGCACATTAAAGGAACAAAAGCTTTCTACAGAAAATTTGTTATGTACAGCTACATTAAGTTCTTAAAAAAAAAAAAAGAGGTCAGTAGAATTGCACCAGCTGGTCCCACTCCCCACGGGGCTGCAGAGGGAAGTGAGGCAATCCACAGGATACCTGAGGCTTAATCCAGACAAAGCGTCACAGAAAAGGAAAATCAACACAAAGTGCACTGACAACAATCACCAGCCTCCCACATTATGCAACATTAACAGAACTTAATATTTGAAATGTTTGCCCTTCAAAGAGAGACCCTTAAGCTTGTTAGCTCTGGTTTCTATACAAATTGCCAAATTCAGAAATACAGCCTTGAACTTAAGAAAAACATAAAACCGCACTTGCCAACAGTGCAGTAGGGTTCTTAGAATCTGAAGTGGTACAATGTGGAGATGCTCCACCATTTCTTTATAAATACCAGGGCTGTCCCACTTGTGTGTCGCAGTGTGGGGAGAGAGGAGGACTTCGCAGAAACTCTGGTATGGTTTGTTGTGATGATACCCAGACGCTGGACATCTCATGCACATTCCTCTTCTGCTGTCTCTTTTAAGTCTCTCCTTCAAATACAGGAGTTCGGATGTTGAGGACATAATTCAAGTTCAAGGAAGAGTAGCAGGAATAATGACCAGTGCATAAATGTAAACAGTAGAAGCAGACATGTCCATTGATTATATTAATTGGGGCAGTCACTAGATTCAAGGAAAGAGCAGTCTATTCTTTTTCCCTTTATGATGCCCACTTTCCTAGTGGTCTTGTTCTCCTAACAGACTCTTTGGTTTTGTCCGTATGACCCAATTTCCTCTCCCCAGAGACTGGACCTTGATGACACTCTCTCTCCAAACTCCAAACAGGCAGTAGATGCATATGCCAGAGGCTGTCGGGGTAAACCTGAGATGCTAAGAGCAAAGAGGTCTCCCTGGAATCCAGACCTTTACAAGAATTTTATGGACCTTTGGGACTTTGCTCAAATACAAACACTGGGCAGAGAAACACACAGGGCCCCTGTTGTTTTAGCCTTACCCTGGGAGTAGAATCATTCTTTCACCTAAGAGAATACATTTTCACTGGCTTTAGTTGAAGAGCTATATTCATGTGATGACATTGTGGCACCGTTTTAAATAAGATGAGTTTATTCAAACAAAATATCTTAACAATGTCTCATTGAATGTACATGCAAAAATCTTCCAAAGGCAGCATCAAACAAACTAAGAAAGATTAATCAGGCTACATCAATTATAGATTTTTGTAGTACCTGTATTTTTATTTTAAGTAAGACTTGAAGTATATCATGATGCATATTTAAATTTATGCATTGCCTTTCATTTAAAAAAACCAAAAACTTCTATGTATTATTTTTTTCATAATACTTAAACTTTTAAAAAATCTTATATTAATAATGTTATTTGATTTTCATTAAAATATTTGAGATTGGGAAGGCAAGTATTATTATCTCTGTTATGGACTAGAAAACGATAAAAGAAGCTAAGTGAACATCAGGGTCCACAGTTGGTAAGGGAATGTTTCTGTTTCAACCTCATCGCTAGCTACCTGACTGGAAGTGAGACCCTTCCCTTAGTCCATTCATTCAAACTTTAATTCAACACTATAGCTATGGGTTGAAAAAGAGAGACTACTGCAACATCTTTACCATCACAGGATAAAAAATTCAACAAGCAAGTCCTGTATGATACATTTAAAGGAAAGAAAAATCTAACTTTCTCCTCAATACACTAGGTCATGAACCATGAGAGAGAATTGGAAGAGACCCAACCCAAGGTCAGGGTCAGGAGTTTTAACAGTCGACATGTGCTGGCCTGGATGTACTTCAGTGGAGTATCTGACTGCATCCCCCAGGCAAATGAAATTAATTTCAGAGTTATTTACTGCTTTGAATGGTCCAATCTAGTTTATTTCTATCTGTGGATATAATTTAAAAACTTACATAAAATTGAGAATGTAAGGAATACTAGATCTGAAACTACTATAATAACCTAATATGTCTCTTGTAAATTATTTTATCTCCATAGGACAGATTAAGAGAATAGCAAGATAAAACCAAGGTTACTGAGATCTGTGGTTAATACCTTAAAACATAATGCAATATCATTTGGCTTTCTGGGTTGATGACTCTCTTCTCTATAAAATTTCCTTAAGAACTATAATCATGGGGTGCCCTGGTAAGAGTCAGGATTGCTTGAAGTATACATAGTACTGAAATTCTTTCCAAAATTCCATTTTAGCATCACCCGACCAACATGAATACTTTAAAGAACTGCCTTTTGTAGACAGAACAAATATATTATTACTCATAGTCATCACTTCTGGCTTCCTATCGATACTGTTTTCAAAGAGTGGAGACGTATTTTCACTTGCTATTCATAGTGCATGTAATTTCTGACATGTTAACTATTTGGAAAAGTAAATGTTATTATAGTGTTCTTCACTTTTGTCTTTTTCCTATTGTCACTTTGGAGAGTCTGTTGAGTCAAGCAGTTTTCCATTGTTTAAATGTCTAAACTCCTTCATAAAATTTACTGAGCACCCGGAGTCTACGGAGCGTACCACCTGGAACAGCTGCAAGAGGCAGCAGCAGACGCTCAGCATGCACTGCAGTCTGGGTTAGTCGCTAAAGAAGACAGGAAGTGGAGGAGTTGAAGTTTTCACCAAAGGCTCTGAAATCACTGGATTTAAAAATACACTCTCCTCATCCAAAAAGAAAGGGGTGCTTCGTTTGCGCCCGCCATCAATGTTGTTAACATAAAAACACTTGATCGTTTGAAAAACAAATTCTTTCTTTTATCTTGTCAAAAATAATGACCCGTATTATCAATCTCCAAAAGTTTCATTAGTTCTGGGGAAAGTAGACATGCTATCACAGCACCAATGAGACCTAGTTAGAAGCCTAAGGAAGAAAGATGGTTTATGAGAACAATAACCTGGTTTTTATTTCACTAGGGAACACGCTTTCAAGTCTCCTGTTACTTCTCAAGGTGCTGTAATGTATTTATCAAATGTTACGAAGCATTTACTTCATCTGCTGTAGTCATTAGTGGCAAATAAGATTATCATGTGACAGAGTAGAGAAAGGAAGCTGTTTTCCTACCACATTAAAGCCATGCAACCAACGTTTGTTAAATGAACAGACATATGCAAAAAAAAAAAAAAGTTTTGATTGCATTTCTTTTAAGCCATATGTGTATAGCAATATGTGCATATGTCCCTGAAATCATGTCGTCCTCTCAAACACTAGACAGGATGCAAGTATATTGATTTTTAGAGGTTTGACTGCCAGAGGCTAAAGGTGATAAAAGCTGCAATGCACTGCTCAGCATGGTGACCTAAGAAAGAGAATAGTCGAACAAGCAAGTGGGAAAAGAACACAAGCTTCCAAAGTGCAAAAACCATTGCTAATGAATTTGGACTCACATCTACACAAGTGCAGGTTTCTTAAAAGTGCTTATTAACCAATCTGGGCCAAATCTTTCTGATAACTTGTAGACTGGCAAAAATTAAGCCCTTTTGGGGGAAAAATATTTTGCTCTTCCAAATCTCAGAGGAGCGTTTAGAAGATGACTAACCGAAGGATTTAATTTTACCCCCAAATCTCTAAAAGACCGACATTAGATTATAAAAATACACTTGTGCTTTGTAAATTGGGAAAAGTCAAGGGATCAACCTATTTCCTTGCTGAAATGGATTTCAGTGTGACAATGGATTTCCTTGCTGTTTTTCTTGAAACCATTTAGCCTAAGACTCTAGAACAAGTCCAGGGATGTAAAGGGTGGAGGGAGTTATGAGAATATGGACATGAAGTATATCATTCCCATTGGGTTTATTGCAGCATTTTAAACACAAATTTAGAAATCATGCCAAAGTTAAGAAGTTTTTTTTTTTTTCAGAAAAAGAGGAAGAGGGATCATATCCCAACTCATTTTATGAGAGGTGTAATAAAAATCCTGATGTTGAAATAAGTCAAAGATGTTACAAGGAAAAAGAACAAATGACCAGCAAATAAGAAGGTTAACAGACAAAAAAATTCTCCATAAAATCTGAACCCACCACTGTATAATGAGGACAAATCATGACCAAGTGAGGGTTTCCCCAGGAATTAATGGTAATTCATGCAATTTATTATATTAATAAAAAATTTTTTTAAAGAAAGATACCATGGTAATTCAATGTGGGAAAAGATAAACTTTTCATTAAATGCTGCTGAATCAACTGAGTATCCCTACAGGGACCAATACTGTATTAAAAAATTAAGCCTAAATGGATTATGGGTCTCAATATAAAAGATAAAGAATAGGAGAGAATATTTGTGACATTCAGTTAAGCAAATGTTTCTTAAGTAATAACCGAAAAGAAAAAGCTGCTGAAGTGGACTTCATCAAAATGAAAAACCTGACTATTTGAAAGATATGATTAAGAAAACAAAATTACAAAGAAAACAGACTGGGAGAAAATATTTGCAAATGTATCTAAAAATTGGCTTTTCTCAGAATGTATAATGAATCCTTACAATTGAAGAAGACAGACAAACTCAAAAGAAGCAAAAGTTTGAGCAGATGCTTCAAAAAAGATAACACAAATGGGCAAAAAGTGCATGAAAAGAAGTTTTGTATCACTATGAGAGAAATGTAAATTAAAACCACAATAAGGTATCACTACAGAGTTAAAAAGGCTGACAATACCAAGCACTAGAAAGGATGTAGAATAAGCAGCACTCTCATACATTGTTGCTGAGATGAGAAAGAAAAAAATTGGAAAACGGTATGGCAATTTCTTATAAAAGTAAAGTTCCATTTACTGTATGATCCAGCAATTCCATTCTTAGGCATTTATTCAAGAAAAGTGAAAAGTTACATCTGCACAAAAGCAAAACCACAAGACAGAAAGCACATCAGAGAGAAGACTGAGTATAGAGATCACAAGGCAACTTTTTAAGGTGAGGAAGCTGTTTTATATCTTGATAATGGTGGTGGTGAAGCCATTGTATACATTACCCATATCCATCAAGCCATACCACTGAAGTGGTTGTGGGTTATTGTATGAAATAATACCTACGTAAATCAAAGTTAAAGTTACATAAGTGTTCCTATTTATCCACTGCCTCTTGGTATAGAAAATAACAGAAGTTTCTTACAGAATGTCACAGTAAAATTAAGACTTGGAGAGGAGAATGATCAGAAATCCAGAGCCTAAAATGTCAAGTTCAGTCCAAACAGACTACCTTCCAACATTAAAAATATCATCCAGTAGCTTTTATTTTGTGGAAAATTCTTCATCAGGAAGGGGGTGGGAACAGTAATAATAGCTAGTTCTGGGTACATTGGATTGTATAACGGAGAAAAAGCTGAGTCTAATAACAGATGTTCAATGTCAGTCATCTGCCTTAGTAAACCATGGAAAGGGGAGAGGAAAAAGAAGGATGAAGAAAGAATGGAAGAAAGAGAGCTAAAGAGAAAAGCGGGTGCACCAGACCATTTGCCTAGCTTATGCCAGATCTGGGTTCAATCCCCAGCCCTGCAAAATAAGACAAAAGAAAATTTGAAAAAAGAGAAAGAGAGAGAAAAGGGAGAAAAGGAGGGAGGGACATCAACCAGCAGAAAAGTACCAGGCAGGGAAAGAGGTTAAGGAAAACGCAGAGGAACAACTGAATGAGGCAAATGAAAAAGCACAAAGAAAATGAGATATGAGATAGTCTATCAAGCTAAATGGAAGCAAGCAGAGTCAGAAATGGCCTCAAATGGCTAGAGAGAAGAGAAAGACATGGAAACTTCAAATGAAGCAAGAAAAAAAAGGTAAAGAGGGTTAAGAAGTCCAAATTTGGATGAGAATGTGAGATATGAGACTGCTAGTGTTATTTTGTTACTAAGGTAAAATATGGTAAGGGAATATCAAAGAAATAACTTGAAGAGTTTCTTTCCAGATGTTTTCAATTTTTTTTTCCATCTCTAAAATGTGACCTTTGGGGGAGCTTTCAAAATCTTATTTGGCTCCCTTAAACTTAAATAACTCAACCTAAAACAGGGTTTCCCTTCTAAGGAGTTTTCATTTCAATAATTATCTTCATGGATTTTCAAATGCTTATGAAATGACTTCCCCCTGTGAAGCAAAGGGACGGAGGGAGACAGAGGATAAAGACTCACCTCTATTCTATGTCCAGGTCTGTCAGTGACTGTGTGAATTGGACTAGTCACTGTCTGTATATATATTTTAACAAAATAAATTCTTTTCCCATTTCCTTTATTTCATTCTTTCTTTCTCTCTTACTTTTTCTTTCTTACTTACTTCCCTAATTCTTTTTGCAAGATTTTTTTTTCCTTTCCTCTTATCTCCTTCCTGCCTTTTGCTCTTTTCCAACAAATGTTAACAGTGTAGACTAGGCTGAACGCTCATTGCCAAGGGCACAAACCACAAGCAATTCAGTTCTGCCTGAGGTTTGCTTCCCGGGAAGATGACTAATTTATCCTCCAATGCTTTAACAATAAGGAGAAATAACCGCTGAATGCTCTTTTTTTAAAAAAAATTTTTTTTAAATCATTTAAATGCAAAAGTAAGATTTTTTTTTCCTTCAGTTACTTAAGTCTTTTTGGACACAACATTTCTCTAGTTATACACTCATTCATCTCCCCGTTTCCTAAATGTCATGTCTTCACATTTCAGTTTGGAATTTTAACTCAGCCCGACAAGACAGCCTGAGGGCCCTTCCTAGTTGAGGCTGCAAACGGAATTATGTGAACTTAAGAATAATCATTCGTGGCAGCAACAAAGCACCAACAACCTAAAATATAAACACCTTCAGAAAAATGTGCCTCATTTTGGCAAGGAGCTTATGTACAAATGTACAAGAGTTACTTAAAGTAGGTTTGAAACTATCCTAACCAGCACAAGGGATGTACCTCAGCTTCCCTATCAACTCTCCAGGTTCCTATAATCATCAGAGAGAACGTAGAAAAGATCTTAAAAAAAAAAAAAAAGATTACTATATCTTTATATATCTTAATCCCTCCTTTCCTTATTTTATGCTATTCAATTAATCCCTTAGGCATTTATAGAAATTTTCCTTCTTATGCTGGTATAATTTAGATCTTAAGTATGTCCCACAGGTCCAGGTGGTAAAGACTAGGGAGGTGGTGGAACCTTTAGGAGGTGGGACCTAATGGGAGGTCTTTAGGCCTTTGTGGACGTGCCTTGGAAGGGGATTGTGGGACCCTGGCTATTTCCTCTGTTCCCCTTTGGCTTCCAGGCCACAAGGTGAGTGGTTTTGCTCAGCCACACCTTCCCATCATGGTGTGCTGCCCTGCCACAGAAGCAACAGGGCCAACTGATGATGGAATAAAATATCTGAAACTATGAGCCAAAATAAACTCTTTCTCTTTATAGGTTGATTATTCAGGTATTTGCTACAGTGATGGGAAGCTGACTAACACTCATGCCATGATAAATAGATCTCTGCAAATAAGCAGGTGTTTCAATCAAAACTTAACATGAAATGCTTGGCAATTCACTTGATAAGATGTATAAGAGTTAGAAGGTTCAAGAAAGAGTAAAGCTCATGTCCACTTTTACAAATGCCAAGGTTCAAGAATCCAAGGTGTGATTATCTAAAGTAAGATCATGAAAAGTCCTCTGATTGAATTAATAAGAAACTCCAATCTTTTCCTTTGGGAGAAGAATGGATGGCCCCGCCTGTACCCAAACCTCTCTCTTAGTCTAAAGAGAAGACCCTCCAAGAAGAACTATGGTCCAAATATAAAAGATGTCAACTTGTAAGACATCGTGCACACTGGCCTGCACTTGTGGGAGAAAAGACACACCACAATCAGCTAGCCCAAGATTCCACAACATCATTCTCTTAACAAAGCTGAATTATGATTTCCTAAAACCAGAAACTGGTTCTTTTAAGTCACATGGTACAGAACCCAGCATAACATCTGTGGGTACTTTATAAATAGTATATAGTGGAAAAACAAATGCAAACAGTGTTGGCAATTTTGAAAACTGTGCTTCTGAATGACTTGAACTCCCAACAGGTGCCCTATGTGGGAGTCAGCTCCCTTGAAGTAGATATTTAATTTGCTTTTTAGACATATTACGGGGGGAAAAAAGACTTTCTGTGGTCTTGTCAGTGCTTTATAACAAAATATCTTTTCATCTGTGTATGTTTGCACCTACATGTGCAATGGTCAGAAAGAACAATTCTTCAACTCAGAGCAGATCTGGAGAAATTTAACATCATCCCAAGTCACTTTCCTTTATGCAAGTTTTCCTTTACAGCTGGGACATTATCAAGGATGGTTTACATTCTGAGACACTAAACATATTCTATGTCAAAAGAAAAAAATATATACATATGACCCTGAGATACACCTGGGAAAGGGACCAGGGATGAATGGAGGCAGAGGGATAGTTGTGCTATGGTCTGTGCATATGGTTTTCCCCATAAGGGTTCAGGTAGTGGAAGTTCGGGCCCCAATGTCATGATTTTAAGAGGTAATGGAACCTTTAGGAGGTGGGGGTTAATGCAGCTAATTAGATCATTGAGGGCACTGCCCTCAGATGGAATTAATATAGTTCTCATGGGACCCCACTTAATTCCAGTGAGAGAAGGTTGCTACAAAAGAGCAAGATTGACTTATCCCTGCTCTCTGGCTTTCCTCTGACTGTGTGATCTCTTCCATAGACATTCCCTCCATTGTAACATCATTTGCCATGAGGTCCTCACCAGAGGTTGAATAGATAGGCTGAGTGATCTTGAACTTTCAGCCACCAAACCTCAGCTAAATAAACCTCTTTTTTATATATAATGCAGCCTCAGTTATTTTGTTATAGCAACAGAAAACAGACTAATGCAGTTGGAAAAGGCAAGATAAAAATCTACTCAGAAATTTGCTGTTGAAATATATAACTTAAAAAAATTCTCATCCCAGCATACAATGGTACACTCAAGTGGAATTTCTTCTCCCCTTAATAGGAGCCTATTCCAGGCAATTGTCATGTCAGCAACTACTATTATCTTTTTAGAATTAGAAGTTTCTTCCAACAGACAGAAGAGCAGACTAGATTTTTTTTAAAAAGCCCTGTGGCCAAGTCCATCATCTAGGTGTTTGAGAAATCAGGATCCATCTCAGGGCAAAACAGAGGTGGGGCTGACTCTACTGGGTCTCCTACTTCAGATAGGCTCAGGAAATGTGGCAACCAGCAATCTCCATTCACTGAACTATGGCTACTCTAACTCTGAGAATGAGTGGACCCTCAGTAGCTGATCCCTTTTCTCTCTTTATCTGTCTCAGAAAGCCTGAGGCCAGAGCATGCTAACACCCACCTCTGGCTCAACACTCAGAAACTCCCCCAAAGATTTATTTATCAACATGTCACAATGATAATCATTACTGCCAGGAGCTTCTTTTAAGCTGTGACTAAAATTCCTTTGCTTTGATGGTCTTTATTTGTGTAAGTGTGAGTGTGTGTGTGTGTGTGTGTGTGTGTGTGTGTGTGTGCTGCTATATCTCACACACCATATTTTAGAAAGCTTAGCAGGTAGAAAATATCTGCTTTTTTGTCCTCACTTAGATAATTGTCGATTGTTTTCATTTCACGTCATTTCCCTCTACACATATTTTCGAATTCTACCATATTGTTTCTATAAAGTTGTATGCCACTCAAAGACTTTTAGGGAAAGGAAATAACCCCATTTGAAGCAGCAAATCAATGTAACATACTAGGCTGTTTACCTGTCATTTATAAGCTCGCTCTATGAAATGGGAGGTACATGTCACTTTCACCATTTCACAGATGAAGAAACAAATTCAGGGAAGTCAGACAAGTGGTGCATGGAAGAAGTAAGAATAAACTCAGGTCTGCATGAGTCCAAGTTCCAGTGGTGTTCTTTCTTCCACTTAGTCAACAAGTCTCAGGAATTAATTTTGTGGGAACAAGGGGAGAGACTCCCTTGACAGGTTTGGAATCATTCTTTGGGATAAGGCTAGGGGTATTATCATGGTTCTCTACCATGAAATGGCTACGCCAAACCAGACTGGCCCGTTGCCGTCCAATTCTCTAAGAAGGGTCCCCTGAGCAAGTTCAAGAGAGGAAGGAGAATTAGCATCCAAGGGAGCACTCTTTCTCTACCTCACCCACAAGGGAGCAACAGAAACAAATTTCATCATTATTGTCAGCTCAGATAGAGAGATTCCAAAGGGGATGGGTTAAAAGATTCTGAACCACAACAACAGCACAGAATCGTTTAACAAATGCTCACAACCCTTCCTTCATTTATGACCCTGGTGTGAATCTGCCCAAATGATTCCAACCTTGTATGACCTCAATTCTTTTATCATCAGCCCTACACTTTTTCCCCAACCATAAACCATTTTGTTCTTTGTTAATTAACATATTGTCAAACTAGGATGGAGGTGGTTTTGATATATAACTAGTAAAGACAGATCAGAGAGTCTTGGCAGTGTTTATATTAATAAACTATTGGACATAGCAAAAGAGTCTCTGATATAAAATGATTTAATCTATTCAAACTTTTTATTAACATACACATTACATTCAAATGTTTATTCGAGTAGGGATCAAAGTCACTTTGTCTTAATTTCTAGGTAGGTGTTTATGACAGTCCATGAGTCCCCTCAATGAAACTGTGTACCATTGAATGAGAAAGTCTGAAGATTTCAGCTAGAAACTTTCAACCAGGCAAATCAGGACAGAAAAAGGCAGGGAGATATGGATCTTCTGTTAGTTTTCTTTGCAGTGGGGAATTCTCTTACAGAGATCATTTGCTAGGGAGCTCTGTTATACTGCACCCTTACTTTGATTGGCCATATGTAAATGAAAACACTCTGATATGAATTGCAGATATAACCCACTGTAGTTAGTTTGCAGCTCCCACCCATCAGCCTGAGCCTATAGTCTTTCTAGACATGCAAACTGAGGAAGCCTAATATGTTGATGCTGATTGGATGTGGAGGCCTTTATTATGATGAAGTAGCCCTCCTGGTGCTGTTGACAAGGCTATGGGACTTGGAACTGTCCCAGTTCTGGGACATACATACATTTTATACAAGCAAACTATGCCAGGCACTCAGGGAGTTATGAACTAGGGAGATGCTCAGAAAGGTGTTTTCAAGGAGGTCTATGATTTGCATTTCTTTTAATGAATTCAGAATGAAGTAGTGCATGAATTAGGACTCAGAGGCGTGTCATATTAATAAATCTTCAGTTCAACCTAGAAACACTGGTGAGAGGGGATCACAGCAAACTAAAAGTAATATTCTGGGACCAAGTAAATCTTTGCAATGGCAATTTTGACACAAATCAATGAATAGAACTTATATAAAATAGCAAATGACAATCCTCATTTCACATTTGACCTAGACCAACAAAGTTAAAATAGCTAATTAAACAGGAATAGAAGATGAATGAAACTGAAGATAAACTCATAACCATAAGAGTTGCTAAGGATTATAAATATTGAATCTGTAGTGATCTGTAGTACTTGATTCCATATGAGAGAATGCCAATAAAAATGTTTTAAAGCCAAACTGTTATACAAATACGAAGAAACCCAGATCTGTATTTCTTTTATTGTGCTACATGAAGCTTATTAACTAAAGGTATAGCAAAATATGATTTTATTATTATAACATTTGAAATATCAATGTAAATAAATGCAGGTATCACAGGACAACATTTACACAATCCTTTGTCAAACTTAAAGTCTTACTTTAGGTTTTGAAGATTTGGTCACTGTTTATATAAAGTTTATAACCTATTCCAGAGAGCTGAGAATCATGCACTTCTTTCTCTTTTTAATCAATAACATACAATGGGGAACTCACAGCCTTAACTGTTATTCAACTAATTATCTTGGAATGAGATTTTAGACTCATACTGTAGAAGTCCTTCAGACAGTTCAGTATATATTATATCTGGGAATACAGTCTTCTAGTAGGGGCACTTATTAGCTAAAGAAGAACAAAGAATCAATAATCTTCAGGGATGGCTGCTGTCAAACAACATAAATCAGAGATAACAATTGATTACCTAATTTGAGCAGTAAAAACAGATTTAGTTGCTATGGCAATAAAGGAAAGATCGAAGATCTGATCACTGAAGAGATTCCTTATTCTCATGGGACTTCTCAGAAATCAGCAACCACAAAAAACAAAGTGCCCACTGTTACTGATCATAGCCACACAATAACGAAACTTTAAATTCATTTTTCTTTTGAATAAATGTTTTCACCAATAGCATATTTTTAAAGTGACCTGAGAAAGCCAGTGCATCTCATTCTATCATTTTCAAGATATTCATTGAGATGATTCTACATAGAACAAGAATTGGAGCTCAAAAATTCTAGTCTTGCCTGTCTCTGTGAGCTCCAAAGAACGCACTCCTCCTAATTTAGAAACTACTTTCCCACAACTTTCCAACTTTTAAATTATTACTACTCAATCAATGCAATTCTAGGTTAAAGAAAGTGAGAATACTGTTGTCCTCAGATCAGAGTTCGCCAAAATGCTGCCTTCAGTCCTGGAAACCCAATTCCAGGAAGAACAATTAGAAGCAGAGCAGGTCATATAACTAGGGACGCTTCCTGGAAAAGACAAACTGGGAAACAGCTCCATAACCCTTCTCCGAAAATACCTGAAATGTTCATCTGCAGTAAACAAATACAAATCACAAAAGTGATAGAGTCTATCCTACCTGATTTCAAGGACAGAATTTCTAGGTGACCCAGAGAGAAGAGGCAGCCCATTATAAGGATCCTGGTTTGGGTTTGAATCAACATAAAGACAAAGAAAGGAGTCATCAGCCTGGTGTGAGACAGCTCCTTTCACTAAAAAAAAAAAAAAAAAAAAAAGGTCTAGCAGAGGCCTGTGATGACCTCCTACGGAGTGTCTTTGGAGGATTCCTCATACTGCACAGAAGACTGGGTTGGAGAAGATCCCTGGTGGCTTCCTCTTCAATCCTGTGACTTATCCTATATGTGGTGCTATTGAGTAAAGAGTTCATGGTCATCCCTGTAGCACTTCTCTTTACTCTGAAAGTGCTCCCTTCCTGAGGCCAGCCTTTGAGCAGGGCAGGCTCTCTTTATGGGGAAAGTCCACCTCTCTCCATTCTTTTTTTTTTTTTTTTTTTTCCTAAATATATATATTTTTAGTTGTAGATGGACACAATATCTTTATTTTATTCATTATTCTTATGTGGTGATGAGGATCGAACCCAGTGTCTCACACATGCTAGGCAAGCGCTCTGCCACTGAGCCACAACCCCAGCCCATCTCTCCATTCTTTAGCTCTTATCTTTCACAAGGAGGGGACATTTGGAGGGATGACTTAGTAAATCTTGTTTTTCTGCCAAAATACTGGATCTGAGTTTGTCTGATTTTCCTCAGGTTCTCTCAATATTGCCACATAATTCTAGTTACTCCCAGAGAGAAAAATGGAACACTTAGGCACTCTGGGCAGAGGGGAGAGATCTCTCAATTTAGTTTCATCTCCACCTGACATCAGCATGAATTCTTGTTGGAAAATATTAATTATGTCCTGGGCACATGCAAAGAACCGCTGTGTGTTGTAATAAACTCAGAGGTGAATATTTCTGTGTTTATGCATCATTCTTTTGAATGGAAGATTTTAAGCACCTTATGAGTATGATTACTACACGGTATTGAGGAATAAGAAAAATAAGATTAAAGAACTTACTGCATCCTCTTTCAGGGTGCTAATTTAGGGAAGTATGCAATTAATAGTTTGAAGTTCAGGTTTTGGATGGCCAGGTTGAACTATTAGTCAGTCAACAACAAATTAACTTCTTTGGAATATCTTCTCATTTTATAGCATTTATAAAATTAATTAAAGCCCTTACTCCTCTTTCATATGTCCATATAAAATAAACAATAACTGAGGTTATGTAAGACTCCACAGTTCATTAGCAAACATTTTTTTCTAAGCAAATCCATTAGGCATTTATCATACAATGACACCGAAGAATAAATTGCATTTGTTGTTCATGTGTAAGATTTTTAAAAAGTAGCTTTTAGGTCACCATATATCAAATGTGTAAGGGACAAGCAGAACTTTTATACTACTTTTATTCATCTGTTGGTTTATCCCATAAGTTTTTTCTTCTAAATCTAAAGCATTCCATACACATTTGTTGAATGGGTAAATTAATGAACCTTCTCCAAACTATTTTCATATTCATACTTCATAATTTTTTAGGGTGTCTCCATGTCCATAGGGCTTCAGAGCCCTCCTGCTTGTATATTAATGCAACACTTCTTTCGGTTCCAAATCCCTTCCATGCAATGCAATTAGTCTTTCCCAAGCACTACTATCAGTGAAATCCTTGAAGTGATACTACTCTATTGCTGTCTTTTCACCAATCGATCAAACCAAAATCTTCAACTTGTTTTATGTACTGCAAACTTCATTCATATTAGTTGATTGTGCAAGCCTATGTACTTGTGATATTCCTCTAACACTCTTCTCCTGTTTCCTTTCTGAAAATCCTTCATTCCATAATTCCTCTTTCCCTTTAATTTTTCCATAGTACAAAAAGGATATTAAGTAGTTCCCTTTCTTGCTGCTGTACAGTAATCAAGCATTTCTATCTGGCTTTAATTATTTGATTCCAAAGGGTGAGCAAGGCGAGGTCAGCAGAGACTGGGTCTTGTCACCTGGCTCCAATCACTTGGCAAATCATCTGGTATTAAGTACTTCCTTGGGAAAAAAATGTCTGCTTTCTTGAACTGGTCCAAGAGCCATGAGATATCTTGACATTTCTGTCACTGGTACAATGCTGCCAAGGTGCTCTTCTTCTTTGGCCATGTCCTAAAATAATGTCATGAATTTCACTTTGAAGGCCATCAAAATTATTCATAGTCTCCAGGAAATTATCTGAATGTAGTTTCCTGATTGAAAACATCCAACATTATCCTTTTACAGTCTCATTACTGATCACTTATGACTTCCCCATGTATGATAAAAATTCTTGGAGGAAGCCAAGTCTTAGAACATTTTTCTCTCATCAAAAACTCAATCCCAGAGGGCTGTGGTGGTAGCTCAGTGGTAGAGCACTTGCCTAGCATGTGTGAAGCACTGGGTTGGATTCTGAGCACAATATAAAATAAATAAATAAGATAAAGGTATTGTGCTCATCTATAACTTTAAAAAAAGATTAAATAAAAACAAAAACAAAACTCAATCCTGGTTTCAGAAGGAAATTAATGTTATCATTAGTTAGCAACCTTGTTTCACCATTTCTATACTTGGAAGATGCCAAAATGTAAGAGCAAAAGCCTAAAAAAGGTTCAGATCACAACATTCTATCAGGTAGATGCCCAAGCATGGATTCCTATGCTCGAAATGTTTTAAACTAAGTTTGTGTGCCTTAGGCTAGCAAAACTCCTACTGCTCTTCTAGGAGAAAAACTACTTGTAAAGATTTCAACTGCAAGTTACTAGCATGACATTTCTTAACTCTCTTGGCAGTAGAGATGTCCTCAGAGTTAGGCTCTGCGTGTTGTCTTCTGGCCTCCCTGACAGATTTTTTCCTCTTTCCTCCCACCTCTCTCTCACACCCTCCACCTTCCATCACACCCATGCTGTCAACAGCTGGGAAGTAACTCAGCTTCAAACTCAGTCTCCTGTGGTGACTCAGTTCATGGCTCCATCCCCACCCGCTCTTCAAGCCTGTGTGCACCACCAACCACTGCTCTCACAAAGTGCTTCCTACCACATCCTCTTCTCCTGGTCATGACCTCCAAATCACAACGCTGCTCTCTTGCAGGCCCTTGGCAAATGGATAAGCGATAGGGACCAAAAATAAATGAGGAAAAAGTCCTCCAAAGAATACAGGAAGTCCTCCTGTCTTTGGAAGGTCAAATGGGCTCATGGGATGAATCATGGTAACCATTAGTGGGATTTGATTGACCAAGTAGGTTTCCTCTATTTTCTTACCAAAGTGAGATACAGAATCAAAGGATAATTAAAGTAATTTCACAGGCCTCTGATGAACATCCAGTGTGTGCTGAACATGGGGGAAAACAAAGATAAAAAAAGTCACATGCTGCCTCTTTCTGCAAGGCCCTTACAATCACTTGTAGCCCCATAGACATAATCACTCTGTGATGGTGTCATTACTAGATAGAGACACAAGCAAAGCAGTAAGAGGACACAAATCACCAGTAATCAATTATGCTTCAGGGAAGGGAAAAGGAAAATACTGGAAAAGTACAAGAAGAGGTGGTATTTATATCCAGAACTCAAAGGGAAGTGGCATTCCAAGTTTGCACAATCCAGCGAGCTGTTTCATTTCTCTCCACATATTTAAAATAGACAGAACCAAAACAAAGTCAAAAGAGGCAGCTAAAATAAAAGATCCCTTTGATAAAACTTTTGCTAAACTAAATGGGCAAGATCTCTCACATATAAAATATAGTATTTTGTACTGAATGTATTAAAAGAAACACAAAGGAAAACCATCTAATATGTTTAATTTGTTAAGAAAGCTCTTGTCAAATTTAGAGAATAATGAGCTTTGCTTTCTGTTTAATGATATTTAGTAATTTATTCATATTCTATTTTTTTACACTTTCAACTTTTAAATCACTATCCTATTCAGTTTTTCACATGGTAATTAAATATCAGCTGTTCAAACTAAATCAAAAGGGAAACTTCTTTCAATTACAAATATAGACTTAAAAAAAAATCTCAACAAGGACTGGGGTTGTAGCTCAGTGGTAGAGCGCTTGCCTAGCATGTGTGAGGCTCTGGGTTTGATCCTCGGCACCACATAAAAATAAATAAAATAAAGGTATTGTGTCCATCTATGACTAAATATATATGTAAATCTCAACAAATCAAAATGAAACTTTATTTTATTTTAATAAAATAAAATATATAACATATTATATATATATAATAGATTCTAATTTAGCCATACATACATGCTTCTAATTTACCAAGCAGAGCAGCAAGCAGTTCCATATCACTGTAGTCAATATGTTGATTCATTACTTATAATAAATTGTTAGTAACAGATGAACACATCAAACTACAGAGAAAAGGCCTGATTCTTGATCCGCCAACTTTCTAAACTAGAGAATTTAGGTGAAAAACAACACTGATTTCAAAACAAATTTAATAATTCAGGTTCCAGAGAATGCTTCTCCATTAATAAGACATTATTACACAATAATATTTATTACATAATGACATTTCAATTAATCATCCAAATTAGAAATCCGATCATTGCCCTGAGTGCCTCCTTCTCCCTCCTTCTCCACTTCAGGGATTCAGGCATGTGCTCTCTAACTAGTCATTGTGCAACCACAGTGAGCAAAGATCTGTTCTAGTCACTGCCAGCCACACAGCCTAACACAAGGGGTCCTTCCGAAAGGACTTAGGAGTCCAGCTAGAGAGACAGCCAAGAAAATCAACTGCCATCATGCAGTTATGGCAGAAGCACAGAAACTGGAGGCAGGGGCAGCATCCAAGTGGATGGACGAAGAAGGTTTTCTGTCGGAAATGATGCTTGTGCTGAATGAATATGAAAGACAGAAGGAGGAGAGAGGCCTTCAGGGAGAGGAGGCCCGACTCCTATCACTTCCACCTTTCCGCCCTGCGCACGCTGCTGAAATCTGTTCCCTCACCTCCCTCCTGGTTGCCACTGCTTCAGCATTTTCTGCTGGAAGACACTAGTAAATGAATTCCCTAGAGGTACAAGATAACTTGAGGTCTGGTTAGAGCAGAAAGGAAAGGGTGGTCCCTTCCCTACAAGGCAGACAGCTCGGATGCCTTTACAGACCTGTCACTCACGGCTCATCCAGAAAGTCCCATAAAATTGTCACCACATAGGTTACTGGAGCTCAGAGAGTTTCTCCAAGGCTGTCTCCCAGACTCATCTCTGAACCCCTGCATATAGATTTAGCAAGAACACCTACAGATTGTGTGGTCAAGTTGAATTTTAACTTGTCTCGCATTACCTGTTATTGCTTAGGTGTGTTTTGTGTTGCATGTACTGTTATCTAGAGACCGGGGTGGACAACTTTGCAGAAATTTAATCAAGGCACAATAATTTATTTTATGACATTAGGCATTATTTTTGTAGTACAAAACTTAAAGCTAATGTAAACATGATCACCATTCCCATCCATTGTTAGTCTAGAAAACTCCAAAGTTATTTTCAAAGAATAAAGGATTTACTCTGGTTTTTTTTTTTTTTTTCCAACAACTCATCACCACATGATTCTTCATCTTTCTCCACAAGATGGTATGAATGAGATATATAAAAGGCATTTATTCTCTTCCACCAGCTCTCACTGGAAGGTAAAGTGATATTCTGAAAATTATACAGTAAATGGGTGACAGAGCTGAGGCCAGAGCCTGGGACTCCTGGATCTTCTGGCTCCGTCCATTTTTCTTTCATCTTTTCTCATGGCCCTGTACTTGTGGTAGTTTGTAAGGATGCCTCCTTCCTGTGACTTTGTGTATCCTCTCAGTCATTGGCACAGGAAAAAGGAACTGGATAGTAACAACTAAAATCCCTAATTGTTTTAAATCCAATTTAAAATGCCTTCCCCTTCTCAGCTATTAGCATCCTTACAACTTCCATCCACTTTCTTAGAGGCCCTTTCCCCCATTAGAAGCATGGAAGAAAGACAACTATAATGAGTTCAAACGCAGAAACAAATGTGCCCCTGTTCTCCTTCTCTTGGTGTCTTCATTGTTACAGGATTTGTGCTTTGAAGTCTGATAAACAACACACAGCTTCTGTTTGTTTTATTTCCTGGGGAATATGCCAAGGCTCAGCAGTGGGAGAAGGAACACTTTTTTTTTTCCTCTTAATGAACTTGAAAGGTTTCTTTCCTTCCTTATTAGCAGCAGTCCTTTGCCCTGATACAGTCCTTTCTGCAACTTCAGCTCAAATCCCTTGACAGTATTAGCCCTTCAAAGATAACTTTGCATTGTGTGAGTGGCAATTACAGTGAGGGGGACAGCTGAGGCAAGGCCAGGGTGTTTGTCTCCAGAGATTAGAGCACTCAGGGAACCCTCACACTGACAGGGACACAAATACGGGGTGGGGTTGGAAAGTAGGGATGCAGAGCAAGGAGCAGAGGCTTCCACTGAGCCCTCCTCTAATGCACAATGACCAAGTTCCTCTCTGTAGCCACACAGGCCAGGCCCTGATGCCACCTCTCCTGCCTGCTTTGAACAGATGTGTGTTAAGAACCGAAAGTCTCCAGGGTAATGCTTACTTATTCCAGAATAAGGAGAAAAATCCCAAAGTGCCCAAAGCGCCCACAAGTGCACGCACATGCACGCGCGCGCACACACGTACACATACTCATGTGCCTACACACACATATTGAACAGGAATACATTTTTTTTTTATTTACCCATCCAACATGCCATGCTGAGGTACATACTTTAAACTTGCAGACAATCACTGAGTTCCTTAGGGACTCCAGAATGAAAGAATGAAAGCCAACAGTGAATGGCTCTGGTGACCCACGTGGCATTTTTGTTCTCCTGCAACACTACTCAAACTTAGTTTTATTTCTCCCAATATAAATATGTCTGATTTCATTAGATTCCAAGATTTTATATACCTGAGCACACTGAAGTCTTTCTTTCAGTCCCTCTTGACTTCAACTGCAGAAGTCCTACTTGAGTCACTTTGTGTGAATATGCCACATTCAAGAACCTAAGACCTCTTCAACGGATAGGGTGCAAACTACAACACAAAATTACCACATTGTTAGAATTTAGGAGAACCAAATACCAGTCCAGTTCAAGTGATCTTCAAAAAGAACACTTCAAATGGGTGAGAGATCCAAGTGCAGCTGGAGAGAGGGTAACACTTCATATGGGAGGGTTCTGGAGGGGAATAATATTTACAGCCAGGTATAACTATCAACAGGTAACCCAGGGCTCAGTTGGGATACCAATATAAATTTCCACAGAGACAAATTTATAATTACACATGCAAATCAGAGTCTGGCAAAGAGCAACCTGAAAGCTAAATTAAGCCATCAGTGCTACTTCAGAATCTTCTCTGGATTAGTTTTGTATGACTATGGAGCACGTTAAGTCCATTTTTTTCCTTTTCTCTATCCTGGAGAAACAGAAAAGAGGAAGAAAAACTTACCAGACTAGCTGACTAGCTAGTATATTTCCAATTACACAAAATGCCCTCAATATGTTAGGACAGTTTGGAAAAAGGGTAGCTATTCAATACATGGCCATTGATTCAAGGGCAATGTTGGGTGAATAAAAATTACAATTGTAACCACTAGAAGAATTCTGCCACAGAGCCTCTGCTTACAGATATTTTACGAGTATGCCTTTTTTTATGACCCTATATTAAATGTTCTGCACCTTGCAGTCTGTAAAAATGTAATAAAGAAAAGGCTTAAGTAATATCGCTTTAGAAAGAAAAGGAACAAATTATCTACTTGTTGTAATAATACAGCTTTCCTATTTTATTGGTTTGTTTAAAATAACAACACAAATTAATTTTAAGTTTCATGGAGAGAATTTCACTTGTCTTTATTTTTTCCTTTTCTTTGATCTGAATCCATGCTCACCTTTCCTGTGAGAAGAAACTGGGTCTACAAATTGTTAACAACTTATTTCTATTCAGATATGACTTCTGGCTCATAACTTACAACGTAAGATTATTATTTTCCCTCCAGTTGCCTCTTTTTGGAAAGAAGAAGAAAAGGTTTCCTTACTTTCTTTCTCACCTTCCTAGAGTCAAACTAACAAGCCATTGTGACTAATTTAAAGAATATTCTTAGGTTAATTTAAGGCCATGGCACACTAAGTCTGAGTTGGCAATGAGCAAATAAATAAACACTTATTACACTTTATTTTGCACGAGGCCTTGTGGTAAGTACTGGTCAAAGGAAGCTGTGAGATGACGTCCCAACCCACAAGGAACCCATGCAGCAGGGTCAGGGACAGGCACAAACCACAGTGACACATTCACACCTCACAACCTCAGGGGAACAGGTGGAAAGAGACCCTCTCCATGAAGAGAGGAGAGAACATGAGAGCCAGCGGGGCGTGGGGAGGTAGGGGGGCCTCCCGGATGGATGACAGCAGAGCTGACTCTCCAAAGAAGGAATTCATCTTGGAGATCAGGGGCTCTCACATTTTAGATCGAACTTGGCAAAAATAGAGTCCAACACTGCTTTTTTGGGAGAATCTATGCAGTACATTTCAGATGTGACCCAGAATTCTGGGTTTTAATAAGCTCTCCATCTGATCTTGATTCAAGTAGTCCCACGACTATCCTTGGAGAACCACAGAGCAGACAGATGGGATGGGTAGTGGGGGTGGGGCGTCGCCATCTGTGAGACGATAAGTAGGGCAGAAAGCACAGGCCAGGAATGACTGACGCGCCGGAGGTGAGGGTGTCAGAGACATAGGCAGGTGCCTGATCAGGAAGCCTCGCTCACCGAGAGTGGAGTTTGAATGTGATCCTAACCAATTTAAGGGGTAAAAGAAGTATAAGAAATGAGTTTGATGTGCTTAATAACATGTTAAAATTTATTTTTAACAAATGCATAAAAAAAATCTCTACTAATGAGTTATTATGTAACAACTCAATACATGCATACCTTGTGGTGTTTAAATCAGGTTAAACACATCCATCTCCTCAAACAGCGATCATTTCTTTATGGCAGAAACATTCAAAATCATTTCTTGTAGCTTTTTGAAACGTACAGTGCATTTTCATTATCTGTGGTCACCCTACTGAATAAGACCATGTCACAACTTTTTAGAACCCATTGATCAACCTTTTCCCATCCCTCCCACCACCCTCCCCTCCCTAGGTACGGGTAACCGACCGCCATTCTACCCTCAACTTCTATGAGATCAACTTTGTTATATTCCACACAGGAGTGAAACCATACTGCACTTGTCTTTCTGTGCCTGGCTTGTTTCACTTTATGGAATTGTCTCCAGCTCTATCCACGTGGCTGCCAATGACAAGATTTCATTGTTTTTTATGTCCGAATAATATTCCATGGTATATACCTGCCACATTTTCTTTGTCTATTCATCAGTTGATGACATCATAGATGAACTTAATAACCTTTAATGATAGCAACAAGGTAAAAGATGAATCTTTTCAATTTGATTATTTGATTAATTTTTTTTTTGAAGTAAAGCCATGAAGAAATGAAAAAGACTTTCACAGCATAGTTTTTAAAGTAGACACCGATGTCAGAACACAATGAATTAAAATGTCCATCAAATTTCTAAGGGTGCTATGGTGGTGGTACATCTCACAACAGATAACATGGGGGGGCAGGGCTGTGAATGCTGCAGATATCATCTGCAGTCACCCACAGAGGGTTTCTACGACACCACTGACTTTCTCCTTGGTACTGTGATGTCTTCGTCAACACTGCCTTGCCACTCAGGTGAGACGGCTGCTGGGTGAGAAATGTTGAACGTAGTAATGATCAGAGCACAAGGAAGCAAAAGTTGTTATAAATCCCAGTAAAGATGTCAAAGGATCACCACCCTCCACCCCATACCACCCCAGAGGAAGCACAGACAACAGGTAGCACTTCCACAAGAAATACAGCACTGTGTCCACATCCCCCTTGGTCCCCAAGTAGAGCAGCTACCTCACAGAAAAAGGTCCACAATGCAGCGAATAAAAAATAACACAGGTAATAGTTACATGCTTATATCTATGTCCTGACTATATGTTATCAGTAATTTTTAAAAATTTTATGCCAACTAAAAAATCAGGGATTTCCTTTTTCCATAACAGAGTATATAAGCAGACTACTCGCTATTTCTGTTAACAAATTATGGCAAAAATACATGACTAATGTACTTAACAGATGTATTCTGTATGGCTACATTATCTTTTTAAAATCTAGCTCCATTACTTAGGTGTGATGGCTAATTATTGTGTTCACTTGACAGCCCCACGAGGTGCCCATGTCAAGCATTATTACTGAGTGTGTCTGTGGGGGCGTCTCCAGATGAGATGAACTTTGAATCAGTGGACTCAGGAGAGTCGATGGCCTCTCAAGGTGGGTGGGCCTCACCCAGTCCTGGAGAGAAGAGGAAACTCATCCCTCTTGCTTGGAGGCTGCCTGCTGAAACTGGACTCTGCCTTCTCCTGTTCTTGGGGATTTACACCATGGTTCCCTGGTTCTCAAGCCTTCAGACTGGATTAGAATCACACCATAGGCTTTCCTGCGTCTCCCACTTGTAGACCAAAGGTCATGGGACTTCTTAGCCTACATAACTGCAAAAGCCAATTCCTCACATATACAAAATGAAGAACTCATATACGAGAACTAATATATATCTCTAAATTTAGAGATATATATTGTTATTTATATATATGCTTATAAATACATATATTCAGAGATATATATGTAATATAAATGTAAAGAAAAAGATGTCTATATATGTGTATGTGTGTCCATATGCATATATGAAGAGAGAGAGAAAGAAAGGGTATGTAAAATCTCTGATGACTCAGGTCATTGATAAATTTGATTTTGGTGTTAATTTATAAATTAAAATTTATAAATTTTATTTTAGTGTTACAACACACTTTACAACAAACTTCATCCAAAGTTTGTATTATAAACATATATTCACATTAAAAACAAACACTACTTATTGAATGAACTTAAAACCACACTGGAAACATATATAAAAATTATGAAAAGAGAATTATTGCAGAAAAGGCTTATTTGAATCTCTGTTAAAAGGAGGGGAAATTTTTGTTGCATGATCTCTGCCCTGTCCCAGTTCTCTGGCTATACACCCCTCCTCACTCTTTCTAGTTGCATTTGGAACAAAGACTGGAGAAACTGCACCAATATTGCGACTTTGGAAAGCAACCAGAAAATGAAACTTTTCCATGCCCCCTAACTCAAGTCTAACATAAAAATGTCACATATACAGAAACCATAGGTCTAGATTATCCCAAGCCCTTGTCTTCCTGGTTACAATTTTTTAACAAAACCACATCTTGCTACTTCTCATCCAATTCTGCCTCAGGCAAAGGCATTTTATGATGTCATGAAACACAGTTTATTGGTATAGATTCTATTTCCTTTCATATTTTTTAGATGAAACACTGAAGTGGTTTTCTTCATTTGTTTCAGAATCCAAGTGGACCAAATTTAGGAATTTACAGAAGCACCAAAAATCAATGCCAAGGGAAAGAAGACTGAGCCGCCAATGTAAATAGCTTATTGACTGAGAAACAGGAAGAGGCTGAGATATGGAGATACGCAGCCTCACTTAAGTGAGTCCTGCATGGGAAGAGAATAGCTTGACTTTCACCACTCTTTGCTTTTCAACACACACAAGATGTTTTAAGGTAGTTTAAAACTTGGCATCCCATAAGAAAGACCGATTGTTACTAATCAGGTCACAAGAAGCATTACTTAGCTTCTTACTAGAAAAATCAATTATTTTTCTCAGTTTAAAAACATTCATTTGGAGAAGGACCATTACAAGATGGGTTCTTCTAGAATATTCTCTATTTACACTCATTTGTGTGTGTGTGTGTGTGTGTGTGAGATTCTGATATCGGTCTTGGAAATCAGAATTGGATCCTTGTTCCCCAGTGTTGAGGATAAGGCACAGAAAGCAAGTTTTATTGAAGAGAGAGAAGAGAGAGACAGGAGTAGGGGTGCCTTGTCGTTACAGACCACCCACCCTCTCGTTCTTTCCTGCCCAAAAGCAGGAAAAGAGCCGTCCAGGGGGTGATTGCTTATGTTGGAAAGTGTGATCCTTCTCCTACCGCAGAGGTGTTAGCAACTGGTTATGGAGAAGTGCTACATAGGCATTTCCTTTTCTTGGATAATCAGCGACCTATCCTTTGCCTGGTCTCTATTCCACCCAGGGCTATGATTTGTCATCTACATGCAAATGATGCCAGTTGTTTTTGCCAATCCTATCCTCTCCACAGAGCTCCAGATTCACACCATTCATTCAGATTCATTCAGTCACATTTAAAGACACAGAGCCAGGAGGAAATTTTGACTCCCTACATCCTACACATTCTTTTGCTCTAACACGTGTTCCCCTCCTAGCAGTCATCAGAACATGGCTCCACCACCTACCTGTTCGCTTTAGCTCTCAACTTTGGAGACAGGCTTGATGTTTCTTTGGTTTGCTGCAGTTGTTAGAAAATTAAGGGAGAGCATCCCCCTGGCTCATCAGAAAAACCACTTCTTCAGTGAACACATGATCCTGATTCATAAATGATGACAAGCAGCTAGGGAAAGCAGCTAGTGATGGAAAATTGTAAGCTCCTTCCTCTCGCTCTCCTTTCTCCTCTCCCTTTTACTTTTACTGTCCCCTTACTCCTGTACAGGATGTGCTTTCCTTTTAGTGTTCTCTCCATCCATGTGAACTCCCTCTAACAGAAACAAGCATGTAAGCAGGATGCTGCAGTCAGTTGTGAAGGTTTTAAAGACTGGATGGTGTTAGCCTGTACCTCGTCCACGTGTGCAAGGAAGATCCTTCATTGCATTCAGAGATCTCACTTTGGGGGTTGAATATCAAAACCAGAGAGTGCAGCCTGTGTGTGGTAGACAAATTCCCTAAAGATTTACATATGGGACTGCCTATCATCGCCCTCACCTTCAGAATGACTGATGGACTTTCCCCCCCCTTTCTTATTTAGCCAGAGAAAACGTACTGATATTTACAGTGATGATAACAAATGACCAAACATGGCAGTTCCCATCTGTAGACAATTCACAATTATCCATGTGTAAACCTGTGGATTTTCCTATGGCCTATTTTCAATTCCAGAAAGGTTTCTACTAATACCTCATATGTTCAGACTCACTTTCCCCTCATTAGTCAGTGACCACTTAGGGAGTACCAAGTTCATTTAGTATCAGATTAAGCAAAATATGAAGGAAGACAAATCATCAGAAAAAAAAATCATGCTGCATACAAAGCAGGAACAGGAATGTTTTCAGAGGTATCACATAGTTTGCATTATCAACATCATAATGCACTTGCCTTAGAGGCATTTTAATATGGAATGAAAATTTTATTTCTTAGATTCAAAGAAATCTAAATCCTGGAACACATACAAAGGACCCAAGATGTTTTCTCAAACATCTGAAAATTTTATTTATAGATTCAAAGAAATGGGTTCAGTCATTTTTCCAAATATTCTACAATTAATTACTTGATTCAAAAACATACAAAAATAAGATTTCTTGGTGTTCTACCTTGGAATTTTAATTGTTTATGTGTTCCTTGGCTTCCATCACTGTGAATAATCATGAGCCAGCAGATATGAACACAGCTATGAAAATAAGTACATCTTCAGAGAACAAAAGAAATCAGGATAAAACTAAAAGAAATGATGAATGAGCTTAATTTTTTAAATCTAGAAACTGTAGTGAAAGAAATTTAAATTTGCTTTGACTTTCAGTAGCATTTATACTTACTTATGTCAACAACTTGGCACTCAGCAGACACTGCCTGATTTTTAGTAAGACATAATGGGCATTTATTGATCTTTTACTGAGTGCTAGGCGTAAGACACCTTACCAACAATTTTTCTAATTCTTGCAACAACTCACCAGGGTAAGTATTGTCATACCCATTTTACTGATAAGAAAAACAAAGCTCAGAGATAAGTAACCTGCTGAAAGGTCACAAAATCCATTGGGTCAATAAGGGTTGGAGCCCAGACAGGCTGACCCTCACACCCATTTCTCACAGCTTTGTCAATCAGCTGTGACCATTTACAGGTCTGATCCCTTTTCTTAGTGAGGAACTGGAACATTCACTGGAGGGTGGGGGTGGGCTCTTTCACAGAACAGACTTAGACGTCCATATCTTTGCTCTACTTTCCAGAGGAGTGCTCGGTAAGCACTATTGACTGAGTCTCCATTTTGGTACTGCTCTCTGTTTTAGTGTCATTTTGATTTCCATAGAGGGACAGCTGCAGCAATACAGTTGCCATATAGGGAGACAGCAGGGCTTTTGCTACCCACAGTATAGATGGGGGTCAACTAATATAATATTTTAAAAGTGCATTGCAACCCTTTGCTATGACTTTTAAATAGATGGCATATATATACAGCTATCTCAGGGGGACCCACGAACCAGAAATCTCTGAGGCAGACAGAGGCTACTGCAGGTCACTAATGAGAACAGACATAGGGGTATAAACCGTATCATCCCAAGCAGTTACTGAGTATTATTGCCAATGCAATGACTCTGGTCAGGGTATCTTGCTTCTCTCCAAAGATAGATCTGCCAGTAAGAGAGGCATTGCAATCTGTCACTACAAAGGGTAAGTGCAATCTCACCAGCTTGAAATGCAGGGGTCACTTTGAGCCCCTTTTATAGAATAAGAAGAAAATGCTAATATATCAGGGTGACTCAAGCCAAAAGAATACAGTTTAGCTCCTTGTTGGATTATTCTGGCTCAATAATTACAAATGAGTAGGTAGCCCTATAGAAAAGCTTGAAATTGTACCCTCACTTGTAAAAATCTGCTAAAATTGTTTGAATATTCTTGTTAATTCATTCAATAGTACTTAATCAGCACATGACAGAGACTGGTATGAATGCTATCTTCTGAGGAAGCGACACTTTACACAAGAGTCAAAACTCAATGAAATGGAAATGTACCCTTTTTAAAAATTTTTTTTATAGAAAGGAAGATGAACCACTGATATGTGAAACATGAGCTGTTTCTCACAAATTAAATGTAATCTTAGGCATTCTGGAAACCATCACAAACAAAAAGTTCCACTCAAAGCATTTCTTCCAAAACTGGTTAAAATTGACAAACAGGCCAATAGTCAATTAGGCTATACTCTATGTTCCTCTGACATTATCCAAGAAACAACTGGAAACAGAATAGAGAGTCCTCAATGTTCAAAATTTTACAATGTCTTTTTGGCTTGATTTCTAGCAGATTAAAAAAAAAAGAAGAACAACAACAACGTCTCCATTTTTAGTAGACAAAAGATCCTGCTGCAGCCTGGAGCTCTCTGTCCTGCTCTGGCTGCACCGCTGGTTTCCTAAGTGACCTTGGGCAAAGCACTTAACCTTCCTGCATTTTTGTGTGTCCAACTGTGAAATAAGAAAGATAATGACAACAACAATAATAAGGCTCTGCTAGTACCTACATGCCTCAACGCAGTGTTTTATGAATTAATCATATTGGACTTTGAAAGTGCTTTGATGCTTTCAAAACATTTGACAACATTTAGCAAGCTCCCACATTAATATAATATATCTGGCCCACAGAATTATGTCAGGGACTTTGCACGGTAAAGTGTGTTTGGGTTACTCTGTCGGCAAGCTTTTGCTATTTACCCCACCGAAGAACAGGAAGAAATCAATTTTTCAAAAGTCTTGTACAATGCTCTGGTTGAATATTTGTGTTTGTCCCAAATTCATGTTGAAACCTTCCCTGCAATGGGGTGATATTAAGAAGTGGGTCACTTAGAAGAGGAGCAGGTCACGGCTGCTCCACCTACACGGATGGGATGAGGGCCCTGGTCATGGAGGACTAAGGCAGCCTGTGTGGCCCTTCTACCATGAAAGAACATGGTGAGAAGGTGTCCTCTATGAGACGGGGACCTCACCAGACAATGCATCTGTTTCCAGGACACTGATTTTGGATTTTCTAGCCTCCAGAATGATGAGAAATAATTTGTTGTTTATAAGCCACCCAGTTTATAGTAATTTTATTATGGCAGCTCAAAGATGTCTGGTTAAGTGTGAATTATAAAAGTGTCCAAACAAAAGACCAGCCTCTGAGAGTTTTAATGCCAGCTCTGAGAAGAGGTAATGGATAGTTGGTGAAGCTGCTTCCCCTTTTATCCCAGCAACCTATTCCTTTCCCGATCCTTCCTTTCACAAAGACTTTCCTCTCACTCTCCACCACATCCCATCTTCTTCCCCCATTAGAGATGCACCTTTTAAGTTCGACTTCTCAAATGAGACAAACCCTCCTACTCACATGAAGAAAAACTTAACTACAAAATTAAGATGCAGTTGTGTCTTGTTACAATAGTTAATTGCAAGGCACTTTATGTTGACACATGATCCCAGTAAACTTAGGGCCTAATGGTCCAGCCAGGGGTCCCATTTCCTGAAGAGAAACAGGAAGCCAAGTATAGTGTTCCTCAGTTCTGTGGCCATGCAATGGATGGTGCTGACTAGTTTTAAAACATCCTTACATATTTACCATAGCAACAGGGTTCCAAAATTAAATGGTCACCCATCCCTAGCACTTGGACTTACCACCTGTGACTTTGCAGGTATTGCTTTACATCCTATATCCTTCATCCTAAGTTTGAAAGGCAGGGACAAACATGTCCTTAACAGAAAATCATTGGGTTTAGGTAGTTCCTCTTCTTTTCTTCATCTGTTGGCTTTACTTTTCTTTTAGCTCATGCTGATGCTTGATCTGCACAGTATCAAAGACTCCCATTTCTCCTCTTACAAACATGACCTGCCTGAACACTGTTCAGCTCTGATGGGTTCTTTGCTATAAATGGTTTGGTGGAGTCTCATCCATTGGTTGATGCCCACATCAAAACCGGTGTGCAAATGCCAATGAACAACAGCATTAGAACCTAAACACTGACCATTGGAAGATCTAGGAACTTTGAGGTACAACCTTGAGGAATGCCTTGCAAAGCTGATCGTTTCCTCTATTTCTAGAATTAAAAAATCTTTTTAATGGAGCACTGAACTGGAAGTCAGGCAACCCTAGGACACGGCACTTGAGTTCCCTAAATCAATGATTCTTCAAAAAGGCTGAGTTTGATGACCCCTCAGCTTCCTCTTAATCTTAAAATATATATAATATAAGGTGCTTCCATGACTTTCCATACTCATATGATACGACTGCACATCATAGCAATGAAAACACATGCTATGGCTTTTTGAATGACTGATTCTGAACTGCTACACAAACTTCTAGAGAGCTGGAATAAAGTCTAGACTTCCATTCAGAGAACCACAAAAGTAATCAGCTACAAAAACAATAAAGATAGTAGATATGAAATTTAAAGCAAGCATCAATTGAAATCAAATCCAAACTTCTGTTCCTTTGATGTCAGTTAGAAAACTGGAGACAACAAGTAGAAAGAGGTAAGAAAAAAATAGAAAAAATAATGAGTTAAAGAGGATGAAGTGGAGGACCTGGTCTCTTTTTATTCCTCACTAGTTCCTCTTCACTGATCCAGAAAAGACACAGGAATTATTTAGTTAGTTCCTACGCTCCATATAGACAGGATGGAGAGGACATAGGAGGGAAAGAAGTCTATAAAGGCTTGATAGGGGACCAAAGCAGAGTAGACAAAATCATAATTTGTCATGGGGGCATGGATGAATAAGACTCACAGGACACCCCCAGAGAGGCAGGCTTAGTTTTGTCAGTGGCTGGGCATTTCTCAGCTATATCGGTCTATGCTAACTCCATCTCCACTCGGGAAAAAGAAAATGTCACCGGATGCCATGAAGGTTGATTTCTGGAGTGTGCGGTGAAAGGACATGGCAACAGCAAGTCAGAGGTTGCTCATGCTGGAATCACAGCTCGATCTACAGCCACATAATTAGCTGTGCAGCTAAGCATCTGCCACAAAATTACAACTATGATATATGCACTGCTAACACCAATGATTAAAACAGTAACACCACACACAAAGTCTCAAGGAGGCTTTAATTATTCATTTAATCTGAAAAGTGAAGCTGGAGAGGACAGCTGCAGAAGATACAGCTTGTCTTCACTCATTGCTGCTTATTTGGCTTGGGAGTTTTTCTATTGTTAATGCAATTCTTTTCTGTATTTAACAAACTCTGATTTTCCCGGAAGTCCTACAAAAAGATCAGTATAAAATTCCCTGTGTTTCTAATCCTATGCAGCAGGTGCGCGAAATATTAATTCCCCCAAATGGGCAATCAACTCGAACTTCAATGAAATAAGGACCACTCTGCTATTTAATGCACTCAGATGGTGCTATGAAAATAAAGATAGTGACTGCAGTGTGCCTCGAAATTTAGTCAACAAAGATTTGGAAGTCCTATCATGGTACATATAAACTACTTCAAGACTTTACAGTAGAGGAGAGGGAGAAAAGAAGTGCAAGAATCTCAAGGTAAAATGTTGGACAATAATGCCCTGTAATTGTCACAAATTTGGAATGACAGGCAATGAGGAGGAAGGGGTAAGTTCTGACTGGAGATCAAAGGACTCAGGGCAGAAGTGGCATCTGAAGTGATTCCTAGTCTGGGCAATGAGTGGAAAGATGTTAGTGATACCTGAGTTAACTGGAAGGACAATGCAGAGGTGATGAAGAACAGAGAGAGCTTGTGAGAAGGGGGAATGGTCACAACCACCTGACATCACAGATGAATAAAGCCTGAAGGAGAGGTAGAAGATACTGCAGAGGCTCTGAAGGCCTACCTAAAGAAACCAGGAGATAAACTCACTACATGTTTTCAATAGGGAGCTACACATTCTTCATGGTTCTTGTTATGGTTTCAATATGAACCATCCTCAAAGACTCATGTGTTGAAGGCTTGGACCCCAGTGCAACGATGTTCAGAGGTGGAACTTTTGAGAAATGAATAGATCATAAGGGCTCTGACCTCATCAGTGGATTAATCCACTGAAGAGTTTATAATCTGATGGCTTTATGGAAGTTGGTAGAAATTTTAGGAGATGGGGCCTACCTGGAGGAAGCTGGTCACTTGGGGTATGTCCTGAATCGCTCTCTCTCTCTTTCTCTCTCTCCTTCCTGACATGAACTGAGCAGCTTTCCTCATGCTTTTCCATGATGTTCTTCCTCACCTCAAGCCCAAAGCAATGGAGCCAGCCAACCATGAACTGAAACCTCTGAAACTGTGAGCCAATCTTTCCTGTTTTAAGCTGTTTACGTCAAGTATTTTGGTACCAGCAACAAAAAACTGGCCAACACAGTTCTATAAGCATTATCTATCTGATGAGGATGTGCAAGATCAATTTCAAGGGGAATATCTGGAGTCCTCTTGGGAGGTTACAATAAGTCTAGGAAGGATTTGGGAAGGATTTGGACTGAAGATGATGGGAAAGGACAGGTCCCTCCTCCCGCAGCAGGGCTGTGCCATACAACTGCCTGAACGATCTGATGTGGCAGCCACTCAGCTGCACTTGAAGTCTGGCAATAGCAGAAATAAAATTTTAATTAATTTTAATTGAATTAAAGTTAAATAACTACTTGTGGTTACCGTATTATACAGTGCAATTCTCAGGTAATAAACATTGCCACAGGTAAGATGTCAAGAAAATCAAAGTAAATAACTAAATAAAGATATCTAAACAACTAAAGGTAGAAATTTATATTACTTTTGGCTATTTCTTAAATTTTTGGTGTGAGCCAAATGTCTATTAAAATAGATGATGCTGTGACTTCCTGTGGGGGAACAGGACTAGTTTTCATTCATCTTTCCATCTCCTTATCCCCTAATACAGGGCCGAGCACTACGAGTGCTCAATGGATACCTCTGAATGAATAAGTGAATGAGTGAAAGGATGAACGGTGAGCAAGCAGCCTTTCCCTAACTTCCAACAATGAAGACGCCAGAGCATATGAACTAAAGAGCCTGACAGAGGGTCACACGCTTCTCTTCATAACATTGGCAAGTCATCTTTGTTTAAGAATGTTAAAACAGCCAGAAAGATTCATGCGAAAGCTGGAACCTTAAGACCATCATTCACTGAGTTAAATGCACTTAGAAAGCAATTTTTCTGATTATAAAAGCAATGCATATTTCCTGTAGACACTGTGGAATGCATTAAAATAATAAAAAGAGACAATAAAGTTACCTGAATTTTTTTAACCCAAGGAATTGGTTGTTATTGTTTCCTTTATGTCTTTGTTCTGTGTGTATAAAATACGAGTCTATAAATGTTTTTCCAAAAAAGCAAATATTAATATTATGAGCAATGTCAATACTCTTCAAAAACAATTTTAAGAATTGTATATATTCCATCATGTGAATGTGCCATAAAGTATATAACCATATCCCTACTGTTGAATAACTTCTTTATTCCAGTCTTCTAGAATGCCATTTGCCAATACACATTAGGTGACTTAAACTACTTATAGTCTTGACCAAGTAATTCCACTCTTAGGAATATTTTGTAAGGAAATAATACCCAAAGGGCATCAAAGTATGATTTATAATAGAGAAAGACTACTAAAAGACATTAGTATTAAATAACAAAAGAATAGTAAATATGTCACATGAATATTATTCCACTTGTAAAAGTTACTAATAGAAAATCTGAAATGAGATAGGAAATAAAAACTAAAAACATATAAAACCAAATTACATAAGAAGTATAATCACCACTTTTTAAGCCAAAACCTAAACCTAAGCATGGGAGGTGCCTGGCTTATGACAAAATATTAGCAACAGTTCTCCTTGGAAAAGACACTGCAATTTTATTTGCTTCCACCCCCAACTTTCCCACATACTAAAAGCTCTACAGAAGGCACATTTTCTGTTAATGAGTTAATAGAGCGTCCTGGTTAAGAACACACGGTGCTCTGACTGCTACTAATGTCCTCAAGGGAGACATCACAGCCCACGGTGACATCCAATCACTTCTCTCTTATTGTTCAGGACCCTGGGAGCCATTTCTCCCTGTTCCTACACAGAACAGCAAGCAAGCATGATTTCTAAGCAAGAAAACCAGAGACTTCACGGGGAGATGCGACCCAGGACATATTTTGCTCCTTCTTCTGAGAGGGTGCAAAGACCTGGTAACCTAGCTTTAAATCTTAGACAACAGATACCAGACCTAATTTACTTCCCACAAGAAAGAAAAAATTGTTACACTGCCATGTCAAAGGGTTTCAGACTCCATGTAGGGGATGCTGCCAAGGATCCCCCATACATCATCCCTATACTCCGGGTAGGTGCTGTTTATTTCTGGTCATGGCCACAGTGCTAAAGCAACCACCATGTGATAAGGTAGAAAGTACTGCTAGGCACAGTGGCCTCCAGTGCCATCTGCCATCTGCAGGACTGCTTGCTGCTAGTGTTTGTTTGCTCTCAGCACTGTCCACAGGAAGGTACTCTGCTAAGTAGTTCACATCAATCTTCACCATTCGTTTCTCCCTTTGGTAGCAGAGGAACAGTCAGTAAAGACAGGTTATGGTCCCCACTGTAAACATAGGCAGACTGAAGGATGCAGAAGGTGACCTGTCTGAGGTCTCTTATGAAAAAGCATCCAAGATGGGTTCCAACTCAACAGCTCATCTCCAGAGCCTGACCCACTCACTTCCATTACAACTCCACCATGTGCTTAACCTCTGCTCAATATTATCCATATAATCAGATTGGAGTGCTCACCTTAGGTAAGTAATTTTTAGTTAATATGAAAAAGCATACCCAAAATATCAGAGTACAAAAATAATTCACAATAACCTCAATAAACTATAAACTACAGCACAGTAAACTACAGATTTGCTAGTTTATATAACTGGAATTAGGTTTGACAGTCATTGAAGTTTTAATTTGACTAAAATATGCTACACTTAACTGTATTGACATACTCACAGGAAAGCAGAACTACAAAGTGCCCAAATAAATGTGTCTCTGACTGAGATTATGGGCATTCCTTTTCTAATTAATTACAGAGTTCAGAAATTTCCATTGTTATTGACAGGTTGCTTGTAATGAGCTCAAGCATGCAAGTCATTTGACTATGTAGGTACTTCTCTCCATTTGTCAATCATAAGAATTTGGTTAGAACATGAAACGGCTGCATCCCTTTCCCATCTCAAGCTCTCCTTACTCTCCACGTTCACACTGGTTGGCAAAAGGAAGCAATGGGAAACAGGAAAATTCAACCAACTCTCAGAGTTAGAAAACCAGGCCCTCAGAAATACACACTGTGGATCAAACAGGGAATTCTATTTTCCAAATACATTTACTGTGTATTGCCTTCAGATCTTGTAATACATTTTATTAACATAAAAAGGTCTCTCAAATTACTGGATTCATTCAGATTTCAGGGCACTGGTCTCCCAGGACCACTTTGCGAGGTAAAATTTCCAACTTACAATCTTTCACCTTGATCCATTGATTTCATCTAATAGGATTCAGTGACTCCAGTCAATCATGTATGAAATTTCTCTTATAATTCATTTTATAATAATAGTACCTTTCATTCATATTGTACTTTATCATTCTCACATCCTTCATTGAGTGATCACATATTTCAGTCATATGCATGAAAAGAAATTGTACCCATTTTAAAGACTAGAAATGAAAAGCCAAGAGTTGTGGTACCACATGGAGTGAGCTATTGATTTAATCCATGTGGATGTGTCTCCTTCAACAATCACATTGGAATTTTTTGCAAGTGCACCCATCGCTAAGTACCAAAGTGAACTGGTTTCAGAACCCCCAGACACTCAAGTCCTTGGGTGCCCAGTGCCTTCTATAATGGTGCAGTTCTTGCATAGAACCCATGTGCACCCTCCCATATACTTTAACTTATCTCTCGATTGCTTATAATACCCACTACACGTACATGCCATGTAAATAATTGTTACACTCTATTATTTAGGAAATAATGACAAGAAAAAAGTACATTAATGTTTAGTACAGATCAAATTATTTTTTTTCCAAATGTTTTCATAGTTGATTGAATCCATGGGCACAGAATCCATGAATAAGGAAGAGACCAGTCCTATATGTTTATTTAATAACTAAAGCATTGCTTGTTACCTACTCAAAAAGGCTGGGCATTAATATTTAGAACATGCTTACTAAGTACCAGGCATCATTTGAAGCCGAGGATATGAGAAACTTGGGATGTAACTCAAGGATTAATTTTTTGTTGTTGTTATAATTTTCCAGGTTGTGTTGCTGCATAGCCAGAGTTGGGAGCAGTAGAGTTATGGATGCATTCAGGATTTAGGGACCTGGAATTAAATCCAGCTCAATGCCTAACCAACTGGGTGACCTTGGGAGTCATTTTGCTTCTCTGAGCTTCAGTGGCTTTCTTTTTTTTTTTTAATTTCAAGTCAAGAGAAACAAGCTCTTAAAGCAAATGCCTAGGTATAATAAGACAGTAGATTAAAAAGGGCCTGGTACACGGCAGAGATGTAATTAATGGTAACTCTTCTTTAAAAGAGATGAGAGAGGAAGAGAAAAGGAGAGCTCAGCCTGCCCCATCCCTGTGTCTTAGTCTGCTTAGGCTGCTCTAATAAATGCCATGAACCAAGGAGTTTATAAATGACAGCTTATTTCTCACATCCTGGAGCCTGAGCAGTCCAAGATCAACAATGGATCTGGAGTCTGGGTAGCACCCATGTTCTTGCTGTGCCCTCACATGGTGGAAGGGGCAAGGCAGCTCTTGGGGCCTCTCTTACAGAGGGCCAAAGCTCATTCACAGGGGCTCCACCCTCATGACCTAATCACCCAAAGGCCCCACCTCCTAGCACATCACCTGAGGGGCAGGATTCTAACATGCGAAAAGGGTAGAGGAAACACACATTCAGTCACAGCACCCTAAAACCCTGATGGAACAAGTTTAATGAAATGTGGTAGATGAAAACCCTAAAGAAGGCTCTCTGAACTGGGCGCAGTGATGCACACCTGTAATCCCAGATGCTCAAGGACAGCCTGGGCAGCTTAGAGAGACCCTGCCTCTGGAAGAGGGTTCTCTCAAAACCCAGTACTTCAAAACTGCATGCATACTGGAACTGGCACCAAAACAGGCATTGGAACAGAACAGAAGACACAGAGACAAACCCACATCAATACAGTTATCTGATATCAGACAAATAGTCTTTTAAACAAATGGTGCTGGAGATCCATATGTAGCAAAATGAAATAAGACTCCCATCTTTCAGCCCACACAAAACTCAAAGTGGATCAAAGACCTAGGAATTAGACCAGAAACCCTGTACCTACTAGAAGAAAATGCAGGTCCAACATTCTAACATGGTGACTTAGAAGCCAACTTCCTCAATAAGACTCCTGAAGTACAAGAAGTAAAATAAAATCAAAAAATGGTATGGCATCAAACTAAAAAGCTTCTTTACAGCAAAGGAAACAATCAAGAGCTTGAAGAGAGAGACTACAGAATGCAAGAAAATCTGTACCACCCACACCTCAGAGCATTGATGTCCAGGATATGGAAAGAACTCAAAAACTTAACACCAAAAATTAAACAACTCAATCAATAAACGGGCAAAGGAACTGAGCAGGCACTTTTTAAAACAAGAAATATAAACAGTCAACAAATATATGAAAAACTGTTCAGCATCTCTACCATTAGAGAAATGGAAATTAAAATTACATTGAGATTTCATCTCACTCCAGTCAGAATGGCAACTGCCAAGAATTAAAGTGACAATAAATATTGGTGAGGATATGGGGGAAAAGGTATACTCACATTGTTGGTGGGACTGCAAATTGATGCAACCACTCTGGAAAGTAGTACGAAGATTCCTTAAACAACTGGGAATGGACCACCATGTGACTCAGCTATTCCAACTCCTTGGTATATATCCAAAGAATTTAAAATCAGCATACTATAGTGACATAGCCACATCAAAATTTATAGCAGCACAATTCACCATAGCCAAGCTATGGAGACAACCTAGGATGGATAAAGAAAATGTGGTATATATACAAAACAGAATATTACTCAGTCACAAAGAAGAATGACTTTATGGAATTTGCTGGTAAATGAATGGAACTGGAGATTATCATGCTAAGAGAAAAAGTCTGTCCCCAAAAGTCAAAAGTAGAATGTTTTCTCTAATATGAATAAGCTAATCCAAAATGGGAGAGGGGTATAAAAAAAATAGAAGAAAGATCAGTCAAGTAGACAAAGGGAAATGAAGGGAAGGGAGGGGGGATGAGATAGGGAAAGACAGTAGAATAAATCTGGCATAACTTCCCTATGTATATATATAAATATACCACAGTGAATCTTACTAACATGTACATCCACAAGACACTAATTTAAAAAAAAAAAAACTACAAATAAATAGCAGAAAGTCAGTAAAGGGAAGGGAACAGGAGAGGGAAGAGGGAAGGGGAAGTACTAGGGAATGAATCAGAACAAATTGTATCCCATGCTTTTATCATTATGTCAAAATGAATCCTATTGTTATGCATAACTAAAAGGAACTAATAAAAAGCGATGAAATTATAAGGGTAAGAAAGAAATACAAGTTGTAATAAAATTCCAGAATGTAGGCTTATGCAAACTCTTGAGGTTAACTAAGGAAGGGGTAGCTTTCAGATGCTTAACTTAAAATCTTTTTTAAGTATCTCAGAATTAAAGCCCAGAAATTTCTTGCTTCAAGAGAATCTCAGTGAGCTTAGAAATCTACCTCCATTTTACTTCTGAGGTCTAGTTCTAGTCTGACACATAGCAACCTTGCCTGTTTGATATCTTCTCATCTCCTGCATAGGTGTCTACTTCCTATGATATGTTCTTTCCCCATTTGTCATTGGAGGAGCCAATTACCTGAAGATTTCTTTATTTAAGTCTTACTGGAGAATATTATATATTCATATATGTGTGTGTGTGTGTGTGTGTGTGTGTCTTTTATTCCTCTTTTTAATACAGCTCTCCAACTGCTTAGTACCATATGTGCTTTTGATCACACTATGACTTCTTCCTATGGCGATGTGATTTCTGATGGACACTACTATTATATTATTGCCAGCTAACAGTGTTGCTACATCCATGATATTCATGTAACCATTATTCGATAATATATGACATTCGTATAACCAAATATGTACACACACACACACACACACACATGTAATACATGCATGCAATTACAATTATTCTCCCAAATGCAGAAAAGTATCAGGTGTCTGAATGCCAGAGAGTGGTATCTTTCCTGGACAAGATGGACTGGGTAGCTCATTGATTGAGAGCTACAGAAAAGAGCACACAGCTTCAGGAGTGGCCAGACCAAAAATAGTCTCCCTGGGAAGGCAGGCAATCTATCATTTAGTGAAAAGGCTAATTACATCCCATTTTAGAAAATGTTTGCTCTACTGGCCAGTGTTGAAATCCAGGGGGCGCTCCTGTCCGAGACATTTCCAATGATCGGCTTGGGGCAAAGTGCTATCATTACTTTCCACAAAACTCTGGATGTATCTCAGTTGCCAGAGGAGATGACCAAGGCACTGGCAGCCTCTCCGATGTGCAGGCTGCAGGTGGCTCCATGAAACCCCTGCACTAAAATCATAACACTCTGCAGTTCCAAATGCAGAAGACGATCCCAAATCTAACTGCTGGCTGTAAACTGCAGAGCCAGAAAAATAAAATGGAACTATTACCTTCAACAGGGAGTGTGGATTCAGTGATGGAGCGCTTTGCTCTTCATCTGAAGCAAGTAAACTACTTTCACAATTCACTAAGGGCTTCAAGCCAAACCCCCACTTACTGCAGTCTCCACGAGAGGCAGATGGGGGCATAATGTCAGGTTTTTATGGTAATGCTTAGCAAAAGAGAAGAGAAAATCAGGTAATCACCAAACTACAAGGGCTTTCATTACTGGCATTGACTTTGAATACTATGAGAGAAAGGTCAAGGTGAAAGAGCTATGAAGGAGCTGATTTTGTTCTCCATACAGGGTCCCCAATTTTACTATCTTTGTCATGATGGGGGAGGGGAAATGAAGAGAGAATGCAGAATGCTCCTATTTACAGAAACTCTACCAAATTTCCAGTACCAACTTCATGTCACCCCTAGTGTTGTTCTCACACTAGAAGCACAAGCAACAGACTCATTAGAACAAAAGGAGCATTAAAAAAGAAAGAAACAAACACTTGGTTAAAATTTACTAGCGCAATTCACTTCTCATGAGCAGAATTTTCTCTTTTGACTTTGTACAGCCACGGGAAAAATCAATTTGTGACTAATGAACTTATAATATTTGTATAGGCATCAATCAACAAGAAGCGCTCCGGCTTTGATTTTATATTTAATCTCCTGAGATTATGACAGCAATCCCAAAGACGGGGTTGGGGGGAGGCACACACAGCTGTTTAACTTAGGGCTTATTTTCTCCCCCACCTTTAGAGTGTCAAGAGTGCCAGAGATGACACTAATAGCATTATCTGGTTTGATTTGAGTGGCAATCTTTCCAATTTAATATCTCTGATGTCAGCGTCTCTGTCATGTTGCCAGGTTTAATTCCCACTTCTACGGCGATTAATACTCCAATGAAGACATTGATTTCAGTGCTAGTACACACTTGGAAAGCTGTGCTCCTCTCAGCCTCCGCAGCCAACTAGGCAGAATCCATCCCACCCAGAGTCCCTATCAATTTTGAGATGAGAAGCCATTGAGTGTCCCACGTCACTCTAAACCTTTATCACTGCACCACATGTGACATATTTAACATCTTAGCTGCACTTTACTTTTTGGTGACTCTTTCCAAACCAATCCACAAAAGTGCTCTGGTTCCAGAGGAACCTCCTTCCAGAGGCCAAGCAGCTTTCCCAAGATCAGAGTTTTCCCATGCCCAACTCAGAATCAACTGGAAACCTGTTTCCCGGTCAGCTACTCCATTAAGGTAAAGCACCTCTTCTGCGAAGGCCAAAGTAAACGTGGTTACCTTTCAATGATTTGCACGTTTCCTATCTATATATGGAACAGAGAGTGTCAAGATGGTTTTTAATTCTAGAAAGCTGTATTCGTCATTTAACCCAGAGATTTATTTATTTCAAAGGTTAAAATCATAGAGGGGAAAAAAGAAAATCGGTAGAGAATACAAATCTGAATAACTAGAGGCTGCAACCGTGGTTGGGAAGCTTGCGACATTTACACTGAGGAGATAAACAAGCCCCAAATGCCTAATTTAGTGAAAGTAAGAGAAAGGCACTGCCAGCTAAGAATTCAGGGCTAAAGGATATAGGGAGCAAATGTCCATAGTTCTACACCCCTGGGTACCACCAGCTACACAGCTCTTTTTGGATCCCCCCAACCCCACCCCCAATGACTACAAAAACCTCCCCTGATGATACCGTGAGACTCTGTCTGTCCCCCAAACTTCTCAACCTCACAACTATTAAAAGCACCAATCAAGCTCTTCCCTACACTCCTGGCATGACAATGAGCTGTCTTTCTTTTATTGACCTGTTAAAAGTCATGGTGCTCTTGAGTTTTGCAGGAATGAATCTGAGCCTGGCCTTCATCAGTCTGTACCTGGAACAAACAGCAGCCTCCTGCTGGCCTCCTTCCTGGGTCCTCTGCTCCCTTAATGATCCCTCTAGGGGACTCACACCTCAACCACCCTAGACACCCCTGTTCTGTAACCATGGTCCTGCTTACAGAGGAACCCACTCTCAGTCCCTGAGGTTTCAGTGGCTCTACCTACCATCTTATGGGAAGGATGTGGATCTGGTCTAGCCTGTCTGAACTAAAAACTCAATTTTAGGATACTATCTGGGGTTTTGATGACTTAAAACAGGCCTGGCTACTAGCTCAGTGATGCAAGAAAGGTACCTCCCCGAGAAAGGGGTTGGCACAGAGATAGTAAGGAGACCCATAAACAGTGACTTGCCAGAGCCCTTGGGCCTGGCAGGTCCTGAGCCTGTTCTTCCCTAGTCTCTATTTTACATGAGTTGATAGACTCTGTTTTGATCCAGGCACTTTCAATAGGGTTCCTGCACTTCCTGCTGAATGATCGCAGCTGGTACGACTGCACACGTCTCTGACATAACGCTCTTACTCTATGAACAGCTCTAAGGCAGCTCTTCAAACAGGCTGCCTTTCTCAGGATGCTACCAGAGTTTCCCCAGAAATCCAATCCAGCTCATTCTTCCTTTCCAAATGCCTCTTTGCAGTTTGGTCCTTTTATATTCAGAAGAGCGGGTTCCTCTCTGCCTTGACCCCTCTGGGCCCTCAGTGCCTTTCCTCAAACCCCTTTTCATCTCCTTTGTCAAGGAAAAGTCCTTTTGCATCTTTCAACACTTTTCTCCAAACAAGTCTCAATCTTTACCTCCCAGCAGTGCATCTTCATTTCCTGCACTCAATACTGTGCACCTGAAGATAGATTAATGGAAGCATTGTTCCCCCAATTAAATGATAAATTTCTTTAGAATAGAAATCAGGAATCATAGGATGAGTGTTCTCAAACCTTTTAAAATATATGCTTCTCTTTTTAAAGAACTGTACAAAAATTCTACCTCTTTTAATATTATTGGAAATTTCTAAGTAAGTAATACAATCCAAACCAAGTTCAATATTCAACATAATATTAAATATGCATTTTTGAACTTGGACAAGAAGTTTGTGTGCCCTCAGAGCAGTGGTACTCAAACTTGAGCAAGTATCAGAATCACCCAGAAAGCTTAGGAAAATGCAGATTGCTAGGCTCTACCCCTGAGCTTGTTTTTCAGGAGGTGTGGAGTGGGGCCTGAGAAAGTGAATTTCAAACACATTCCCAAGTGATGTTGAGGATCACTGACCTGGAATCATATCCTTTCTTCCCTCCACCCAATTTTTGAGAAGTATTTCCTCAAAATGATGGATTTTTGAGGGCTAGATCCAGAGCTTCATTTCCTAACGCCTGTGACCATAGTAAGTTAGGATCTGAGACAGCAGCTCAAGGTTCTGAGTATGAACTCACTCTGCAGTCAGACTGAAGAAGTTCCCTTCCCAGGTCTACTGTGGTGGGGTGTCCTTGATTGGGCTGGGGATATAGCTCAGCAGCAGAGCACTTACCTAGCATGCACAAGGCCCTTGGTTTGATCCTCTGCACCACAAAAAACGTAAAAATAACAACAACAAAAAGAAAGCTTGCATTTCCTAATGCATAGCATGAAACAGTAATAGGACTTGACTTATATGTCAGGGTCAAGAGTGAAGTGCTTCTCACAAACCCCGGGACACAGTGAGTGCTCATTCCATTCTGAGTATTACTACTATTGTTGTTATTATTGCTGTCAAAAAAAGAAAGTTGACGTTTGAGGCAAGACTAGTTCCCAGGTCTTCTCATTGAGAATGAGGTTGTTTTAAATCAGCCACAGTATTTTTTTATGTGAATATGTATATACCTTTCATTGTAGTACCAGACTAAGTTATCCTTTCTCATGTTATTCTATTCCTCTATTAATATATTTGAAATTATCTTCCTTTGAACAGCCCAGAAGTATGTCCTTAGAGCATAGAACATAATTTTTTAGTCTAATTCAATTAAAATTCAACCTATAGAAAGTATGTGCATTAAAATAAATTAGACACTGTGCCTAAAATTGCCCTGTTTTTCTCCCCCAACAATTACTAACAATTTCTCTACAAAATATACTAAGGCTTCCCAGAAGATCCTTCTCTGGATTTTCAACCTTATTGCCACCATGAAGGATGGTTCTTTGTGGCATTTCATTAGGGGAAAAAAGGTTCCTTGTTCTCTGTTCTCTTCCCATTTACTCCATGCACACAGACCTGAGCCCTTGCTCTTACTGTGGCATGAAGTTCCCGAAGAGGCATCCACCATGTGTTCCAAAGCTTGACAAGGGCTGCCTCAGAGGGAGTCCAGGCAGGGAAGCATGATGCTAAGGGAAACAGGAGCCAAGAGTCAAGCAATTAACATTTTTTTTTCATGCTTCACTATAATTAGCCAGATCAAAGGAGACCCTGGCTCACAGATTTCATCAGGCCCACATGACACTCTGAGAGCAGTTTGCATGCAGCCCAATGGGCCTGCAGGACAACTGATTGTTAACAGGCAGAACTCATTTTCTGGTGGATCATTCTCCTGTGAATCCTTCACCAGTTATTCCCACTCTCAAGTGCCACCCTGGGGACAAACCCTGGGACTTACATGGCTCCCACTTACTGAGTGTTCCCCGTGTGTGGGGCAGCCTTGGATGGAGGTTCAAGGTTGTCACTTGACCCATGCCTAGCTGCTAGGATGTGGCAGCAATTGAACTCAGATTTTTCAAACTGTCAATGATTTGAAAATGTTCCAGAATATAAAAAGAAATATCTGAGTTGCTTTTTAAAGATACATATTTTGAACCAGCAGGTCTGGGGTAAAGCTGGGAGACAGGATCTTTAAAAAGCTCCAAGTGATTCTATTTTATTCAGGTTTGATAAACTGGTTCCAAAAACTCAGAGACCATCTGTGGAACTTTACTCCCAACATATTACAAACAGAAATTCCATTTCACGTGAGTCTTACAGAATTCCTGACATGAGCATCTCTTCTAGGTCTTTTTTTTTTTTTTTTTAATTAAGGGATTCAGTAATAAATGCATTGTCCCTCACAATCCTCATATATGAGTCCTCTGCCCAGAACACTGAGTGGTTCCTGGCTGCACTTAATACAAGATTCAGAATCCTCCTGATGGCCTAACAAGTGCTATGTCACCTGGGCCACTCTGACCTCTTTGATACAACACTCCCTCACTCAGTCATCTCTATGCACACTGCCTCCCCAACATTCCACAAACACTCTAGAAATTCCCACCTTTATGCCTTTGTGTTGGTTACTCCCTCTGCCTAGAATACTTTCCCCCTAGCCAACTTCCTCACCTCCTCTCTGCTCAAACAGCCGCTCCAGAAGGACTATCATGACCCTCCCATTTACAATTGCCACCAATCCACACTACCACTTCTAACTCCCTTTTCCTTCTGCCACTTTTTCTTTTTTCTCATAGTGCAACCACCTTCTTAGTATATCAAACAATTTACTTATCATGCTTATTATTCATCATGTACTTTCTCCCACTTCTGAGTAAACTCTATGAGGTTGGGGATCCTTGTCTGCTAGTCTTTTGATATATCCCAAACATGCAGGACAGTACTTTGTATATAGCAGGTGCCATATGTTTATTGAGATAATGAATATAACCACAACAGAAATTTACACAATGATTAGCCTTACTATATTATCTGATATTATCCATCTAATTCTAGTCTAAATTATGAAAGTGGTATCCGCAACCAATTCATTGGTAATCCCACAGTTTGAAAAGCACTGAAATAATTAATGTTCTGTCCCCATTTTGTCAATAACTTTCTGGGTGCCTATTTGGGTCATTGGATCAATTTCCCACAATGTGCTCTTTGGCCAAACATGAAAAGCTTCCTCCAAAAGTCCTTGGACAGGCCAACAATTAAATGTGATTATAGGCCATGTGAAAATAAGAAAAAAAATAAAGTGATAAAATTGGAAGTTCTGGCATATAACTCCTCAGGCAAAATCACAGCTTTGGTGATGCATGACAAAGTAATAAAAATATGAGTGTAGTGGGCAAGGCATCAGGTAGTCATCACAAGGACGCTAGCATGCCTCAAATTATATCAATTTAGTTATAGCAGAGAATAAGGTTTTAAAGCATATAATTTAGTCACCATGTTTTGTGACTTTTCCTTTCAAAACTCTTAAGAACAGGAAGAACTGGTTTTATTTCAGATGAAAAAGATCAGATGAACAAAAGCAGATCCAATATTATCACTAATAACCAAATGTTTGTAGTCATATCTTATGAGATCTTAAATTTTATATCTTCTTCATTTTTTTCTAGAGGGAAACAGATTTATTCAATGACCCAGAGCTCCCAAGTATATATTAAGTAAATGAAAGTTTTAAAATTTATTTTAGTGGAAACTATTCCATAAACAACCATGATAAAATTTTAGCATTAAATCAGGATGACTTTTTAATAATTTTTTTCATACATGTATACAGGGCAATGTCTGTCTCAGTCTACTGTCCTTCCCATCCCCACCTGTCCCACCCCTCCCCTCAGTCCCCTCTGTACAATCCAAAGTTCCTTCATTCTTCCCTACCCACACACCACCGTGGATCGGCATCCGCTTATCAAAGAGAATATTCAGCCTTTGGTTATTTGGGATTGGCTTATTTCACTTAGCATGATATTCTCCAGTTCCATCCATCTACCTGAAAATGCCATAATTTCATTCTTCTTTAAGGCTGAGTAATATTCCATTGTGTATATATGCCACATTTTCTTTATCCATTCATCTGTTGAAGGGCATCTAGGTTGGTTCCAGAGTTAGGCTATCATGAATTGAGCTGCTATAAACACTGATGTGGCTGCATCATTGTAGTATGCTGATTTTAAGTCCTTTGGTTATAAACTGAGGAGTGGGATAGCTGGGTCAAACGGTGGTTTCATTCCAAGTTCTCGAGGAATCTCCATACTGCTTTCCAAAGTGGTTGTACCAATCTGCAGTCCCACCAGCAATGTGAGTATCTTTTTCCCCACATCCTCACCAACACTTATTGTTGCTTGTATTTTTGATAACTGCCCTTCTAACTGGAGTGAGATGAAATTTTAGAGTAGTTTTGATTTGCATTTCTCTAATTGCAAGAGATGATGAACATTTTTTCATATGTTAGTTGATCGATTGTATTTCTTCTTCTGTGAAGTGTCCAATAAATGTTTGCCCATTTATTGATTCATATATTTGCTTTTTTGGTGTTAAGTTTTTTGAGTTCTTTATGATAATCTTCAGATAGAGATTAGTGCTCTATCTGAAGTGCATGTGGTAAAGATTTTTTCCCATTCTGTAGGCTCTCTCTTCAAATTGTTGATTGTTTCTTTTGCTGAGAAGAAGCTTTTTAGTTTGAATCCATCCCATTTTGATTCTTGATTTTACTTCTTGCACTTTAGGAGTCTGGTTAAAGAAGTCAGGTCCTAAGTTGACATGATGAAGATTTGGGCCTACTTCTATTAGGCGCAGGGTCTCTGTTCCAGTGCCTAAGTCTTTGATCCACTTCGAGTTGATTTTTGTGCAGGGTGAGAGATAGAGGTTTAATTTCATTTTGTTACATATGGATTTCCAGTTTTCCCAGCACCATTTGTTGAATAGGCTATCTTTCCTCCAGTGAAAGTTTTTGGCACCTCTGTCTAGTATGATATAACTGTATACATATGTGGGTATGTCCCTGTGTCTTCTATCCTGTACCATTGGTCTACATGTCTATTTTGGTCCCAGTACCATGCTGTTTTTGTTACTATTGCTCTGCGGTATAGTTTAAGGTCTGGTAGTGTGATGCCTCCTGTTTCACTCTTGCTAAGGATTGTCTTGGCTTTATGTCTTCTTTAATCTTAGCTTGGGTTCACATCGAGAATTTACACAATAAGCATTGTCTCATTTTACTAGTTTACTAGGGCTGCCATAACAAAATACCACATATTAGACAGTTTAAAGAATAGAAATTTATCTTCTCATAATTCTGGAGGCTAGATGTTCAAGTTGGTTTCTTCTGGGCCTCTCTCCTTGTGTCTTCACATCGTCTTCTGTAACAGTCTGTGTCCCAATCTCTTTTAAGAACAACAGTCATATTAGATTAAGCATCAGCCTACTGACTTCATTTTAACTTAATCACCTCTTCAAAGACTATATCCAAATACAATCCCATTCTGAGGTACCAGAATCAAGGGCTTCAATGTATGAACTTGGGGGTGGGGGGGACATAATTAAGCCTGTAATACCCATATCACCCACATAACACCAAAGGCTAAAGAAAAATACACAATTTCATATTCAATGTACATGACCTTTCTGAAATAAATAGAAATGAACTGGCTAATAAGTGAACTAATTAACCACAACTAAAATTTCTAGTTAGTTCTCATCAAATAAGGAAGATAAAAGAACTTATATTTTCCCCAAAGGTCAGGCTTTCTTCCAGAATCTTTCATCTTAAGATTAGTTTACATAGACATGTCTTTTTCTCCTAAACATTCTTTTCTGAGCACTGGTGCAAATTAAAAAGGGAAAGAAAGGGAGGATTCATCAACCAAGGAAGGAGGAAACAGAAGTCAAATGAATTGTTTAAAATTCAACCATGTATAAATAATATCAGCCTCAAAACATCCTAGGAATCACTGCAATTTCCACATTTTTAATATTAGGATTCTAGTAGAATGCAGTTGCCAGTGGAATTTCAGGGGATATAACTGGTATCAGGTTTCGGTCAAGACCTTCACTGAGGCCCACTGTGTGCAAGGAATTGTGCAAGACCCTAGAGGAGACTTAGGAACTATTGAAATAAGTGAGGACTGTTTTACTTGGTGAGTGAAATAAGAACTTTAGTGGAAATATGAGTACTATCTGAAAAACCTGGAGAGCTTCCAGGCAGAAGAGGATTCAATTTATTCTCAGAGGCTCCAGAATGTCAAGTTTCATCAATTGGTTCAAATGCCAAGAGGCTGATTTTGGATAGAAGAAGGATGACCTTTCCAACAGAACTACCCACTAACAGCAGGATTGTGAGCTCCCTCATGCTGAATGTGTTTCATATTGTTTGCAGGTGTTGTGGGGCATTCACCTGTCAGGTGGGGTGGAGAGGACGTCCTTGGCTTCTTCCAAAGCTGAGAATCTTACAGTAGGTCCTTATCCTCTACAAGTTTATAGTGATGGAGCAGAAGACAATACATACTTTCGTACATTATCTAAATAATATTTTATCTTTAGTATCAAAAAAGAACATTATCATCTATGCAAGGATGGTGTGTCAGTCACCTTCGTATCATTATGACCAAAATACCTGACAAGAACAAGTTAAAGAAGAGAAGGTTTATTTTGATTCATGGTTCCAGAGGTTTAGCAATGGTCAGCCAAATTCACAGCTCTAGGCCCAAGGTGAGGCAGGACACCAGGGTAAAAGGACATGGTAGAGGAGCACTGCTCCATTCATGGTGGCCAGGAAGCAGAGAGATAAAGGGAAAGGGGACAAAAGGAAGTTGTACCTTTCCAGGGCATGCCCCCAGGGACCCACCTCCCCACCCCATGCCCCAACTATCTATAGTTACCACCCAGTCATTCAAACTTGGATGGACTGATTAGCTTACAGCTCTCACGATCCAATCATTTCACCACCAAATATTCCTGTGTAAACACAGAAGCATTTGGGGGACACCTCACATCCAAAACATAACAGATGGATTACCTTACTCTCCCTGAGGAAGTATCAGTGGTTTCCCAGTCCTTATTTGTCATTATACAGAATCTCTGGAACATCTCTCTCTGCATCCCCTACCATTTATCTCAGACATTTACATTCAAAACTGACCTCTCTGTCATGCCAGTGATCAAGACTCAACCAAGTTATTTCTTACAGACAAAATAATCCCAAGTATACTGCCCCAAGAAAAAAGAAAGAAAATCACATAACTTTATTCTATACCACTATGGAATGGTGTTAGACAACTTTCTGTCACTGTGACAAAATACCTGAGATAAACAATTTATAAAGAGGCCATATTTCTTTTGGCTGATGGTTTCCAAGGTTTCAGCCCATGGTGGGTTAGTCTTGTTGCATTAGGTCTGTGGTGGCACATTTCCACCATGGCAGGAGCAAGTGGCAGAGAAGACTGTTTACCTTATGGAGTTCAGGAAGCAAAGAGAGAGAGAGAAAGGGGCCAGGGGTCCAGGTGTACCCTTTCTCCAAGGGCATGACCTCGAAGAAAACTTCCTCCCACTAGCCCCCTCACCCTGAAGGCTCCACCACTCCCAGTAGTGCCAGAGCCTGGGCGATTCAGACTTCAGTCCATGCGCCTTTGGGGGGACACTCAATTCGAACCATAGCAGCAATTTTTGTGCATTATCTTTTTTACAATAACAACTCTTAGGAATAATAGAATATTTCCAATATTCAGTACTTGCTTTTGTGGTCTTACTATTCTGTGATCAACAGTGTAGTTAATGGGGGTGGGGGGGGGTAAGGGGCTGCCATAAAGTGTACCTGAATGAGGACCTGCAGGTGCCACTCCTAATATGTTGGCCAAGTTCTTAGGAAGGAAGGGGTGAGGGTCCTAAAAGTGTTCAGCTGCAAATATTGTGATCAACTGTAAGAGAGGACCTGAAGAATCTCAGACCAGCACTAGGGACACTGAATACAAGAGAGTAAACATTTGTCAAAGTTAAGTTCCATCTGATTTCACACTCTGCTGAGCAATGGAAAACCAAATTACCTCATTTTCTACCCAGCCAGGTTAGGATGATGATCCACAGTGGGAAACATTTTACACTCAAGTCATTCATTTTATTTTGTTTTATTTATTTTATTTTTTGCTTGTCACCCTTAAATTAATAAGGGCCACTGCCGTTCAGCAGCTTAATCAACAGAGCTCCATCATTCTGTCAGGTCCTTAAAGAAGGAAGGGTGAGGAAGAAGGGCAGGGTGGGGGAGAGCTGGAGGGCGGAGAGGGGAGGAGGAGGAACGGGGAGAAAGAGAGAGAAAGGTGTGGAAAAATAATGTGAGATCTCACATATAATCTGAAGCCGAGGCAGCCGTGTAATTATAAAGCTAGCTTTTCTTTCACTTGACAGCACAAGAAAAGGAGGTGAAGAGAAGCTTTTAAATGAAACATGACATTCCCTTATTAAAGTCTGATTTAGATTTTAAATGGCTTAGTGCTTTGCATCTACTTCCACGCTCCAGGCTAGGCAAGAAGTAGAAGTAGATGTTTAATGAAAACAGAAACCACAATATATATATTTTTTGAACTGTACATGCATGTGTCTAAACAATTTCTTTATAAACATTTTTATGCTTATAAAAGCTTTTCATGTTATCCAAGCAATAGTTGGCCATCTTTTGGTAAACATAAATACATTCTAGCATACTGGGAAAAAAATGCATGGCATGCCTTTTGTTTAAAAATAACATGAGACATAATGTGCGCAATGCATTAAGAATTTATTGCCGTTTTTGCTTCAGTTCCTCTCTGTTGGGGGCAGACCACAGAAAGTGCACGTCCTTACAAGCAGTGCTCTGTGGCCCACATTAAATTGGACCAGTGCATGCTGGGACCCGCAGACCCCAAACGGGAGAGCAGCTGCAGCACATTTCCTGTGCAGTCAGAAGTCTAACAAGTTGCAGGTTTGATCTGCCATCTCACAGCAAAAGGTGACATACCTGCTTCTACTGTCCACCCCACACCTACTTCAACATCCCTCCCACCTCGAAGGACTCCAGACATTTCCCCCCAGAGTGGAAGGGAAATGACCCCAAATTGCTGCAGTTTGTACCTGCAAGTGAAATATCATCAATAATATTCATAATAATGGCAAAGATTTCTTGAGGATTTGCATATTGGAAAGTATTTTTATATACTTTATGTATGAGGAGGATATTTGTAACTTCATGTCATAGAAAAGAAAACAGCCTAGAGAGGTAATGCAATTTGCCCACAGGTACACAGCAAATAAATGGAAGATCCAGAATCCCAGCCCAGGTCTCTGACTTCAAAATCCTTCCTCCTTCCCCTTTCCTCTCTTCCTTTTCCCCCTTCTTCCTTGTCTTTCTTTTCAACAGTTTTATTGAGATATAATTTACATACAAAAAGCTGAAGTACACCACTTTATATATTTTAATATACATATAATAGTAAGAACATCCTCAAAATTAAGATAATATATATATCCATGGCCTCATCAAGTTTACATGTGATCCTTCACCATTCCTCCCTATCCCCTTTCCAGATTTCTCCATTCACTGTTAATTGATTTTCTTTCACTATGAATTAACTTGAATTCTTAAGAATTTGATATAAATGGAATCATCCAGCATATACATTTTTATCAAGCTTTTTTCATTTAGCATAATTATTTTGAGATTCATCCTTGTTTCATGTATCATAAATTCATTCTTGTTTGTCATTGAATAATATTCTAGTGTTTATAGTTACACTACCATTTCTTTATCCATTAATCTAGTGATGATATTTACATTGTTTCCATCGGGTTATTATGAATACAACAGTTAAGAACATTCATGTACAAGACTTCATAAAAATAGATACTTTCGTTTCAATATCCACAGGTGGAATGGCTGGGTAATATGGTGCTATAGTTTGGATCTGCAGTGTCCCTGAAAGGTTCATAGGTTAAAGGCTTGGTCCCCAGCTTGTGACACTATTGGGAGGTAGCAGAATCTTTCGGAGATGAAGACAGGTTGGGAGGAAGTTAGGGCATCAGGGCATGCCTTTAGAGGAGACACTGAGAACCTGGTCTCTTCCTGTCTCTCTCTTTGCTGGACATACCATGAGGTGAGCAACTCTGTTCTACCACATACTCCCCACCATGATAGTCTGCCTCACCATAGGCCCAAAGCAAGAGGGCCAACCAATCAAGCACTGCAGCCCGTGAAACCATTAGCCAAAATATACCTCTCTTTTAAAAACATTGATTACCTCAGTTATTTTATTACAATAGCAGAAAACTGACTAGCACAACTGGTATGCATCTGTGTAACCTTTTTAAGAAGTTGTCAAACTGCTTTCCAAAGTAGTTGTAACATTTTACGTTGCCACCAGCAGAACTTGAGAGTTCCAATCCACCTCCTCATTTACACTGGGTATGGTTATTTAGTCTTTGTGTCAGTTTTTCATCATTGTGACCACAATATCTAACAACAATAACAACAAAAACCTTCAAGGTAAAAAAGTTTATTTCAGCTCATGGTTTCAGAGATTCAGTCCATAGTCAGTCGATTCCTTTACTCTGGGCCCAAGGTAAGGCAGAACATCATGGTGGGATAGCATGGCAGAGGAGAGCTACTTCATGGCAGCCACGAAGCAGAAAGAGAGGGGGTAAGGAGACACAGGTAACTTTGGGGTGGGGGACATCTCATATGTAAACCATATCAGTCTTTTTAACTAGGCATTCTAACAGGTGATGAATGGTATCTCATTGTGGTCTTAATTTATATATTCCTAGAGAGAAATCAGGTTGAACATCTTTTCATGTGATTATCTGACATCCATATATTTGTCCAAACATACTGCCCACTTTTGTTTTCTTATTGTAAAGTTATAAGTGTTTTAAAATAATTTGGATAAAAAAGTTATTTAGCAGAGAAGTAATATTAAAATAGATTTATTAGTTTTTTTCTTTTATGAATCACGCTTTTAATGTTGATCTAAGAAATCTTAGTCTAACACAAGGTCATAAATATTTTTCTTCCTCTGTTTTGTCTCAGAAGTTTTATAATTTGGGATTTTACATTTAGGAACATGGTATATTTGGGATTAGTTTGGTATGATTCAAGATGTAGGACAAAGTTTGCATATGTATATATAGTGATTTGATTATTTTTCATTTCATGATTTCATATTTGACTATCTTTTTTATTTTAAAGCTTTCTTACATTCCAGTATTAGCAATGTTTTTTTCTTTGGGAATACCAAGATAATCAATAAAGAAAGGATTCTAAAGTAAAGATGGTAAGATGGTATAACTAGATAATATTAAAATCACAACTTACAGTTTATTAGAAATGGAATAGGCTGTAAGACAGGAACTCGAGGTGCTCAATGAGAATCTTGAAGAAGGCTGAGTTCTAGTCAACTGCCCTTCTGCAGATGTTAACAATGAAAGCTAACAATAAATATGTAGTGTTCTGGAGTCCTCCACAATTAAGGCATCTCAGTAGAAAGTAAAAGTGAATTGAAGCATCATTCACTGAGGGCAGTCATAAGTCTGTAGAATGCTATAACATGACACATACTGAGTGGTGCTGGCTTCTAAGTAATATTTTTCCATTTTCTTTAACCCCCCCCATTATAAAACCCCTTTGCACATGACACGTTTTTCAGAAGTCACTTTGGCTCTGGGACAAACTGGGTGGAGATGTCTGTACTCACAGACCCAAGAGGGTCATTCTGTTCCTCCCCAGGCAGAGGTCACTAGAAAGGCCAAGTCCAGGACCTGAGTCCTCCTTCTGCTGCAAGATTTTTACTTTCAGCACTGGAAGGTAGGGCTGGATTGTGCCTGAGAGACTATATTTTACATAGATCTAAAATCATTGAATCTATAACCTAAATTTTCCACAAAACCTTATGTTATTCAACAGATCAGAGTACACCTGTCCAGAAAAAGAACACACATGCAAATGGAGAAGGAAGAAAGTTAGGGGGTCACAGAAATTAATTGAAAGGAAGTGTTCTTTACAGAAATGGACAATTTGGCTTTCTTACTGGTAAGTAAAACAAAACAAAACAAAACATTGAGAGGAAAAACTGCAATTTAAACCTGAAATTAAATTGCTGGATCTGGTATTTTTAATTATCATTTTAAAATATTTTCTAATAAAGTATTTCAAATATATAAAAGCTCATGGGTTAATATAGTCAACGCTTTGAGTCCACTTCCCAAATTATCAAATCTTAACATTTTTCCAAGTCTATTAATTTCTTTTTCTTTTTTTCTTTCGTTTTTTTTTCCTTTTCTTTTCTTTCTTTTTTTTTTGGGGGGGGGTGGTACTAGGGATTGACCCCAGGACCTGCACATCCTAGGCAAAGGCTCTACCACAGAGTTACCTCCCTGAAATCTGTTAACTTCTTAAAGTCATATATTATTATACATACAGTCACTTTTGATTAAAAATTTACAGATGAGGATGAACTATGAGGCATGAAAAATAGGCTTAGCATACTTCATCTTCAGTGGACATCAATAACCAAGCATGGTGCTCTGTTCCTAACTCCTATCAACTGATTAAAATTGCTTCAGAAAAAAAAACAGAAAAGAAATACTTTTGCCATCTCTAAGGAATACTTAAGGGCAAAAAACAGGAATCAACTAAAGTCAGGGGGAAATAGTTGAGCTTGTCAGTCCAATTAGCTTGATTTCTGAATAAAGAATGCTTTAGTGTATACTATTCAACTATAACAGAAATTCTGCTTTAAGAAAAATGAATAACTTCAGGTCAACCTATTTTCTTTCTTTATAAAACCTAGGTTTTTTTTTTGTTTGTTTTTTGTTTTTTTTTTAAGGCAAAGGTTAGGAAGATAATAAAAACTATTTTTTCCTCTTAATTGTAATAAATTTTAGAATTAATTACCAATTTAAGATTAAGTTTTCTCTGGATCAGGAATTATCTTGGAAAGGTATTTGCTGTGCACATTTCTGTACCTGGTGCACCAGAGCTTCAGAGTATGGTTTTGCCGGCTGTTAGGGGTCTAGTCTTGTGGAATATGAATAGGGACAGAGCTTTCCTTGAGAAATACTTCTTGACAGTAGCAATGACCTGCGGTCCCTTCCTGAACCTTCTACTGTGACTTCCTATCATTCTTTAATATTTTCCATAACTTTCTGGAAATCAGATTTCTCACCCATTCCGGTAATACCTGTGGCTCCTCTGAATATTTCCTTTATCTGACAAGTGGTTCCCTAGTCTCCCTGGGGCCACGCAGTAATACCTATTATTTTCTGATCCAGAAGAGCAATGGTTGGTTAAAATGCCTTTTTATTTGGAGATTTTATAAGCAGAAAGATCATATCAAGTCTTAGGATTTGTCTATGGTTTCTGCAACTTCCTGATCCTTATCTTCTCCATGATGCGTAAGCCTGCTTTCATGTTCTCCCTTATCTCACCCTAACTCTACAGCTCTATGTGGAATCTGTTTCCATGACTAAAAACCAAGTGATGCCTTTTAGAGTATGGAAAACATGTAAGAAATAATATCAAGTGTCTCTGTCATCAGTTACAAAGCGATCAAGCCAGCCCTACCCTCATTTTGAATTTTACTCCATGCAGTTGTTTTAGAAAATATTCATATCTTCAGATCACTCTTCAATTCCAAAGACAGAGTAAATTGATGGGACCTGGCAGGTGTGGAATCTGGCAAAATACAGATGGGGGTCCAGGTGCTCCCTGCCATTTTGGTTCCAAGGATCATCCCAGCCCTGAGAGGGGTAGGATGACAGGCTGGGTTGGAAAGATCCACCCAACCACAAGCTACATGGTTCTGCCTTTCAATTCTCTGCAAGAAAGGCCATCTTCATCAAGACTTAAGACCAAGATGCTCTGAGTGTTCCTGGAGGGAAAAAAACATCCCACCATTCACAGGCTGTATATCTTGATTTTCCCCCTACTTGCAAGTGTCAAAGTATATTTTCTGAATAACAGCAAACAACTTTAAAAGTCTACTAACGAGAAACAGTGGTTTTCAGAGTGCTGGTTCAGGTTAGGTGGGATCATTTTAGATCAAATCAAATAACCCCCAATTAAAAGAACTGCTTCAATGGTCTAAGAAGGGGTTGACCCTTCTTTTATAATTCCATGGGATTATGACCTTAAACTATTATTTTTTTTCTAATCCTCAGAATAAAGTTTTCTCAGCTGTCCTCTCTCATGCTCCCAAGTGTGTGGATCTTCTAAATTTAGTCTTGCTTGTAACATGTGTTTCTATCCTTCATCTCTGAGTGTCTTTCTTGATTGGGATCTCTTTTTCAAAATATATTCTGAAAATTGTAAGAGCAAAACTTGTACAAAGATAAAATGCTCTGAGAGGGAAAAAAATAAGTATACAAGCTCTCTAGGGGGCTCAGAAAGTGAAGTCATGGAGAAATGTCAAAATAAGGAAAGTAAGCTATACTTTATTGGGCACCTATTATGATCCAGGCTCTGTCCTAGAAGCATTACATGTTATCATATTTATTCTTCATAGTAGTTCTATAAATTAGGTATTATTTTTGTTTTACAAGTGGGAAACTAAACTTCAAAAAGGATAAAATGCATTGTTACACCTTCAAAGTCAAGATCCAAACCCAGACCTTTCAGACCCCACAACATATATATGACCCTCATTAGGTTGCATAATGTCTTTCTCCTTATTGACTATGTATTGTGCCATGCTTACTGAACTGGAATTTTGTTGGATACATGGGACATACAACTTAGCCTCTCCTGTCGGCAGCTTAATTATGAATATATTCCATTACTTCTGAGACAGGGCCAAATGATGATTTAAAAAATTGGGGCTGAGGAAAAAAATATAACAATATTTTAGGAAAGTTAGAATTGATGGAAAGGTAGAAGTGGAAAATCTCAGGGAGAAGGACTAACTAAATTAAGTTAAGTGAGCTTAAGACTTTTATCTGCACTCACCTTGTCTTTAATCTTCTTTCACAGAGTATTCAATGTTAGATTGGGGGTGTCCTGGTATACTAATTCTAGCTCAATCCTATTATAACAAAAACAAGAATTCTCAAGCCCAAAGACAAAGCAATACAATTTGGTTTACTCAGCTAAAGAGGATCAAACCTGGATTCTGGACTTGCCCCCTGTTGAATTTTGTGCATCTTCCACTACACTACAGCACTAAAGTATTCTCAATATTCATTCATGCATTTATTCCTCAACAAATATTCAGTCCCAAGTGTATTCCAGAGACTGACAGATGCTGAGGAAATAATAGGGAATAAGCCAGGTGCAGTCCTGGCTTTATAAAACTTGTAATTTGGATGTGGATTCCCCAGTCCCAATAAAGTCAACAAAGTCAGAGACCAGAGCTGCAGAACAGTTATTCCTCCCTCATGAAGATCAAGAGGTAGTTATCTATGAATCTTAGCTTCTTCTCATATAAATGTTTCCTTATGACCTATTCAGTTTCATAACTATAGTTTATGCCAAAGGGAGGAGAGAAAGTATCCTTTAGATCAGTGGTTCTCAAACTTCAGCACACGTTATAATCACCTGGGAGACTTGTTACAACACAAATTGCTGGACTCTACCAAGTACGTGATATATTAGGTCAGAAAAAGTGCCTGATAATTTGCAGTTCAACTAAGCTCCCAGGTGATACTGCTGGTGCTGGTGGAGGTCTGGGGACCACACTTTGAGAAGCACCAGGTAAGATCAACCTCAAAGTGAGCAGCCTCCTACACAAGAAACTTAGGACAGAAAGAACAAGTTCATATCATCTCTTCCATGGTGAGAAGTATTTTCATTCTGACTTTACACATGAGGAAGTGGGGGCACATGAAAAATCAAATGGCTTGCCCAGGAAGAGCTGTGTGTCTTCTGGCTCATCAAAATGAATGTCAGCAGTCAGATTTCCCCAAGCAAAACTGAAAAGGTGTCACAGAGACCAGTACTTAGATTTTTATGCAATAATCAAGGAATGACACTCTCTGAGAACCAGTTTAACAAAAAAAGCGATGAAAACATCCTGAATCCACTCCTTCCAACCAGATTCTTGAAATCCATAATCTTCTTAATCACTTCTTCTGTTCATGGTCTTATAAAAAGCCTGAATGATGGAGTTTAAGAGGATTTGAGACTGGGGTTTCAGGAGACCCACATTCTGCTCCCATCTTAGGCACTGATTATTTAATCTATCCAATTTAAAGTAACTCAGTTCACTCCCCTTCATATGTGGAACAAATAGAGATGACTTCCAAATCCCCTTCAAGCTCCAGCATTTTACAAGTCCTTCTTATTTCTCTGGTTATGAACAGATTAGACAGGTGGAGGGGTGGAGGGAAACCACAAGTGACCAAGCTCTAAGTGTCAGAGTCTCTTCTGAAAGCACAGAACCAAAGTCCTGTCCCCTCTCTGCATCTGAGGCTCAGTCTGTTCTCTTGAAGTCCAGTTAGTCTACTCCCTGCACTGATAAAGGGAAGGTGCTCTGGCATCCAGATGGGTCCCTTTGGCACCATGTTCGTACCTGCTCTGAAACTCAGGTTATCATTCTCACCCAGTTACAAAGAAGCACGATAATCTAAGCAAGAACACCATGCTACATGTGAAGACAAGATTTCACCGAAGAAACATGAGCAATGCACCTGCCTGTGTAGTTTATTATTATCCAGCCAAGGTTAACTGAGTGCCAAGGGATGGGAGGAGGGGAAAGGTACCCTGTCACTTCAAAATCAGTGGCAGGGAAGGGGCAGCAAAGTGCCAAATTCAACGCAAGTGCATTTCCGCACTTAAGTAGAAAAAGAAAATATTCCCAAAGCTGAAGAAGCCAACTGAGAACATGTTAATTGATGCAAACTTAAATTTCATCCAGAAGCCAAAAGAATGATAGTGAAGAGCTAAAGGACAGGGACTCCCATCCCCCACGTAATGTCACATGTTAGAAAACAAGCTCAGAGAATGTGTTAGATGAACGTGAGTGTTCCAGGCATTTCAGGAGTAGATCAAATATCAAGAAATATCTGCCAACCCAGTCCTACATGCTCCTTTTAGGACCCTCTGAGCCCCTGCATTGAACGGTGTTCATTTGATCCTGATCAGACCTGAATCCCCTTTAAATGGAGAGGCTGCACCTCTGACAGCTCTGCCCACTTCACCTGGCAAAGAATCTTATTCTGTTTTACACTTCATGACAAAACCCCATCCCTGCCTCTTGGCTCCACTCACAAAGCAATCCAGGCCAGACACGAGTGGTGTCCCCTTGGAGGAGAAGTGCACCCCCACCCTCCTGCCACTTGTACAGGTTGGCCACTTTTCCATCAAGGGTCCAGGGTTTTTCTTTTCAGGAAGGAAAATAAGAGCTCGAGGCACACCAAGCTATAAATCAGTGGCAGGAAACAAGGTCATGCATTTTACAGCCTATGATCCAAAACACGATGTGCCAAATTGGCCTTTAGTCACTTGAATTGACATAAAATGTGCCAGGGTTGACACTTTATTTTACCATTTGCCCTTTTTGCAAGATAAAGGCTGTCCCTTTTCCCCTTCCTGGGGACTTCTCTCTGGCTTAACAGCTTAGTAAATGCTTGCCTTTGTTTGATAATCATTTTAAGGCATTGTTTTAAATCATCAGTCTCCCTTTCTAATTTATCTATGTCAGACAGCAAAGCAGCGCCAGCTATCTGGCAGAGGCAGGTGATTAACTGGCTCACTGATTGCCCTGTATTAACATTAACAGGGTCTTCCCAGCCATCTTGATGCAGGAGTGGTGAAAAGAGAAGGGAGGGGAGGAACACAAGTTGAAGGAATTATTTCAAATAAAAAAGATTATTCACTAAAGAGAAAGGCCAATAATAAAAAAATAATTGCTTTCATTAAAAAAAAATGACTATGGGAAAACAATTTGGTCAGAGACAGCAAAAGCAAAACAAAACATAACTTGGGTAGAGTTTCAGATGAATGCGTTCCTCAGAAGTTACGTAATTATAGTATATCCTTCTCTATATTCATGGTATGGAACGCAACTTCATTAATTAAATTTCAACCAAGCAATTTTCAAAGTATTTTTGCATTCTAACATATCCTGGAAGCCTCAAGACTATGGAAGCTAATTAAGGGTTTCAGTTGTCTAATTCTTTTGGAATAATCTCCTGCTGGATTCCTAAAAGTTTTACATTTTCTATCTGGACAGATAAAGCTCTTGAGCAGCAGCAACAACAACAACAAAAATCTAACAGCTATGCCACACTTTCAGCAGCCTCTGGGAAACGAATGCAAAATATTTGTATCCTGGCAAAGACCTTGTGCCTCTGAAATGAAGTAATTTGTTTGCAGGCCATGCTGCCTTCTGCCATGCCAGCTTCAAATAGCAGACAGTGTATGACTTACCATGGAACACCACGCAAGCATCCCAGTGGTAAGTCTGAGTAGTCCCTGGCTTGACTTTGCTGGCATGGGGTAACAAACCCCTGGAGAGCTGCATCTGCCATGCAGGAGATTATCATAATTGATCTCTATATGTTCTCATTTTCAGATAAAAGATAATTCATGAGCACGCAGACTTCCCAAAAATCCCGTGGGTGTTGAGGGTCCTTAAACACAGCCAGTTCATAAGAAGAGCAACAAGGATAACGAGATGATAATTAACAGATGGATGAATATATAATGCAGGAATCAACAGGGACTAAAAGAAAACTCTTCCGAGCAAAGACATTAACGCACTAGATGACCTTGGCCAAGGCACTTGACCTCTGTAAGTCTCAATTAGCCAAACAGTAAAATTGAATAAAACAAAAACCTTGATGAAAATTAGATGTTGAATTTAATTTACTCTGATGAGCTTGCCCGAGTAATTTACAATCCCAAAGACAATAGTCAAAACACAAAGCAAGCCTCCAAAGTGCCCACACAGGAGGGAGTCTTATCAATGCAATGATCCAACGTATCACAGAAATCATCTTATATCAGCCTGTGAGGCATTCTATTAATTTAAAGCACACTGCTTGATAGTCATTTAAATCTTTCATGCTGAAATAGAATGTGCTTTGTAGTTCTAGGAGAACCATTCTGATCTCCCTATGTGATCCACAGACAATCCCTTTTCTAGAAATTGCGTTCAAGGGAAAGGCTTGCCAAATGCTCCAAAGGTTTCAAAGAAAAATACTGTAGACTGTAGGGGGGTAATGAGAACTTTTACACTTCTAAATTATATAATTAGTTCCTGAGTGCCCCAGACGATTTAGAATGCAATTTGCTGATTGGAAAGGAAACAAGTAATGAAGTACAAAGAAGATAAATGAAGATACCACTTGTAAAGTCAGGGAACAGTTCATGGTATGGAAGAAAAACAACAACAATATCTATCCACTCATTTGATTTTCAATGCTTTTGATTTTCAAGGGGATCAAACGAAATAAGATAATTTTGTTCTGGTTTTTCAAACAGATATAGGACCCTTGGCTCTCTTCTTTATACCCAAACTCTGAAATAACCTTAAGTAATTGAGGGATCATCTTTTATCACTCTTGTCTATACTGAAGACCCCAAATATGTATCTCTGGCCCAGACACTTTTCCTGTCCTCTAGATCTAAATACTTGTCCAACCTCCCTCAACTTCTTAAAAATCCCTAGAAGTCACCCCTGTTCTCCCCACACTTAGCCCCATTATATATCTCCATTTGTCTGAACCAATTTCAGTTTATGCTTGTCACTCTGGAATAGTTATAAATATCTTCCTTTCACTCTCACAAGATGGGGAGGGTAAATTATGTGGTCACCATATGCACATTTCCTACTCCCTCTGTTCCACTCACCCCCTGAATCAGGCAGGTTTGTGTCATCAACTCTGGCTCCAAGGGTTGAAATAATCTATTGACTGGCTTCCAGGTTACACAACTGCTTTCCCTTCCTCCAAAGCATTCATTCCCTCCAAGAGAGCTTTCTACAGTGAAAAAGCTTATCAGGCTACCTCCTGCCTTTGATGGCTTCTGCTGTATTAAGGATAAAGATTAAACTTCCAGAGTAGTGAAGTTCACAGTCCTCCACGATTTTACTTCTCTCTACAAATCTCTTATTGCATGTTTGTTGAATTCAACTGGTTAATAATTTTACAAAACTTGGAGTTAGTTTTCCTAGTTTCCAAAGTATTGAAATGCGAACACTTTAGGTGTCAAAAACCTTCCATGCTGGTATAAGACAACAGATCCAAGACCTTTGGCTATAGTCCCCCATTGGTTGTGTTTTGAAAAACTATATGCCAATATGTCACACTTTTCAACACCTTACATTTTTAAAATCAACTTATTATCTTGAATATACTGAAGATTTCTATTTGAAATAGAGTCATAGAAAATCCTTCTGAGTAGTAAAAGATTCTCCTATAATGCATATATTTTTCTTTGTTAACTTCACATTTTCATAAGTTTTCCAAATCTTTTCTAAGCCTTTCCAAGAGCTCTCATTGAACCAACCCTCACGGAATCTCAGGGTTGGAAATGTTTCTTCAGGCCACACCTGTATGATATTTGAATACCTGTATCATAGCATAGCTCAGCTTTGGAAGACATTAGAATCACCAGGAGAGCTTTTAAGAACTGCAGATGCTCAGGCAGTCCATCAGTAGTTTTAGGAATTAACAACAATGGTGTTTGCTTATGTTTCCTGCAGCAGGACAATAATAAGTAGCATCCAGTCTGTGACAGAGCACCCAAACCGCAAGCAAACCAGCAGAAACAAAGCTTATCTGATGTTAATGTGAGACTGAATTAATAAACCAGGTGTTAAGCAAAGTAACTATCTGGAAAGTCAGAGTCCGTGTGTGGGATAAACTTTAAAACATATAAATAAGTGCACTGGAATTCATTTATTATATATAATCTTTCTTCATACTGTCCAAGAATTTTACATAATTCTTAAACTGTGACTACATATATTAAGAGCAAAGCAAAGCTAAGTATATTATCAATTTGTGCACATGAAAAGCTGTTAAGAGAAAATTGGATCTGGAGTTCAAACCAACTTTCTATCATGATCATGTAAGTTTCACATGGTGCATACAGCTGATAGAATTCTCCAAGGCAAAGTTTATAGATAAATCCATGAATTGTACACTAGTAATATTCACTTATGAGCCAAGACACACAGCTAAGAAAGTCAGAGGACAGGTAAAAGTACATTCCTGGGGCATACTGTCCCAGCAACATTCCTATTGTCTTCAGGGCTAAGAAGTAAAATGAACATAATTAACCCTTAAAGAGCTAAAAAATGTAAACTAGGATTATCCCTAAGTACCTATACAACAAGTTTTCTCAGAAGCACTTCCTTCTCACCAAAAACCACAACACTACTGGAGACCATTTCACTTCTTATAATAAAGCAAAAACATAAGACAGCTCTTCCTTATGTCAGTTTTCATTGATCCCAAAAGTTGAACTTCCTGATTCAACTGGGTTTCTCATTGTAGAATCACAGTTCATTCTGTCTGTCAAAAAAGCTGTCAAATCAAAGCCTATCGTGTAAATTGAGATTTTGGTTCAGAAAGGGTTAGGTGACAGGACAGTGGGGGTGAAACTGCTCAGTGAGTTTTTTTGAATACTAGAACATAACTACGTTCCAATTCCCTTCCAACTCACAATAACAAAAAGCAACACACTTATAAAAAGACTTACTTTAAAAGAATCAAGTCTCCAAAGCCCAGCAATAGTCTACTGAAAAGAAAATACTGTCATTAAAATAAGTCTTTCTACCATGGTGTCTTAAAACCACAGGCTGCAAACATGTCTCCTAAAACATCACAACATATAATGTTTGCAAACACTAAAATTTACAAGTCCAACTCAAATATAAATATACTTAGGGAGTTTGACAAGGGTAGAAATTCTACCATAAATCCACTTTTAAAGGCTTGCTAATTTATTTGACTCATGTTTGACCTTTGAACATATCAATTTTTCAATTAAGCTAGTACCTTTTCCTCAAATTACTGATCAAGTCAACATCAAAGTCCCAGCACACTGTGAGTATTAAAAGGGTTTTGAGGGATTGTTTTCTTCCTTAGCTCCCCGTCAGCCTGTAATTGAGGTCAGGTATCAATTATACTAAAATTTTCTTCTCATTTCATGACTTTAACAACAAACAAAATCCTTACTTATAAGACATATATTTTTTTCTTCCTTTTTTTCCCTAAACCAGTTAACACTGCAGAAGCTCAGTATGGGATGATAAATATACTATCAAGACTGAGACCAGAGGTTCTGAGCTAAGATTAGAACCTCTAAAACCATGAACCAAAATAAACATTTTCTCTTCATAAGTTAATTATCTCCAACATTTTGTTATATTGATAGAAAGCTAACACCAACTCTTTGCCTTTCTTTTAACAACTGTCTTCATAGCTCTAAGGGAGCATAGGTACCTTCAGCCTTTTGATAGACCATTTACACAAATCAGAAGCAGACAAAGGCCCTGGCTCACAGTGTCAATCAATCAATGCTTCTTCCATGTTTCAGGTCAAGACACCTATTTTTAAACTGCCTCACTGTGAGGGCTGTCTGCTACAATACCTGTGTGATCCTTTCATATTGAATTGAATCTTAGCAAGCAGAACTTCAGTGTCCTGAAATATCAAACATTACACACAACCAAGTTGTCCTGGAAGCCTATGAGCTGCTATACATGTGTTCTGTGTTTATTTCATGTGTGGAAAAGGAGACTAGAGGCTTAAAATGAGAATTACATTTATTCTATAACATCTGAAGAACTGATTATCATTTCCTATCAGTATATACCATCAGAGCTCTGGGAAGTCACACTGTGTGCCAGCTTCATCCTGGGGGTGTTTTGCTGCTTATTAACCACATCTACCCAGAAAGCAATGAACTGGATGTCTTCTTCAGGGTACAGAAGTAAAATGTGGTTATGATAAAGACTTACTATCCATCCAGATATTGACAACATGTCTTACTGTGCCCATAGCAGAGCAATTGAAAGATTCTTGACTATTGACTTTTTGCTGATAACTTTTTTTCTCTCCAAAAGGCAGAAAAGAAAAAAAGAGTTTGTGACTCAAGACTTAATTCTGATGAACCAAAGAGGATAGCCCAATTAGCAAAAGGAAAATTAGTGGAATTCTGAAAGAAAGTGGCTCTCTCCCATTCTCTTCACCCTCCCTCGCCCTTCCTTACCCAATCCATTGGCTTTCTGACTGCCTCCATTAGAATCTCCACCTCACCCAACAGCCCAGCACACGCAGTCTCTCATCAATCCATCATCCTCATCATCACTGGAGGGAGCAGTTAGCTTCCAACTTCTGTCATGCCCCTTTCCTACTCCAAAAATCTACCTTCTATTGAACAAGCATTTACTACTACCATGTGCCAAGCACTGCGTAAGTGCTTCACAAATACTGACTCGACATACCCTCACAAAAACCTTAAAAGGAAGTTGTTATTTTAAGTCATTGTTCAGATAGGTAAACCAAGGAGCAGAGGGTTTCAGTAAATTCCCTAAGGATATGAAGTGAGTTGCGTGGGTAGCTCAGGACTCAAGTCTGGGTGGCCTGCTTCTTACCAGTAGTACAGGCATCAGCATTGCCAAGTCCAAGGTCTTTGGTACAGCAAAGTCGTAACCCAGATCTCCACGCTAAAGTGACATCCCACAACTCATCTTCCATATACATACCTGCCCCAGTCTGATCCCCATGTACAGGTGAAGTCATCAAGGCCTGCACAGTCTTCCACATTTCCTTTGAGGTACAGTCTGCATACTACCATTGAGAGAAGATTCCCTCCACCACCAGACAAGATGTGGTCCCTCCCATTCAACTAGTTCTGTATATATCCAAGAGAAAATTCATCACACTCTACACATAATTACCTGTACACTTTTTTGTTCTTTTCTCCTTCGAAGCCACAAAAGACGATATTTTGTTCTTTATGCTATTTGGACAGGACCTAATATTGTGCCTCATTCCTGTTGATTTCAGTTGCATTGAATTCTTATGTGTGATGTAGAAATATTAGTTGAATGGTAGTTTGGTCAGAGGATTCGTAGCTTGTGAACTAACTGAACCTAAAAAGAGCTGGTTCGTCAACTCTATTTGAAAGTGCTGTGTCATGGAGAGTCACCCTAACAGGAAGTTTCTCATGCTGGGCGATTCTTCTGTGTTCTACTCCTGTCTCAACAAACACTTTTTGGCAATAACTTGCAAGCAGGCACAGAAAGAATTTTTTCAGGTATTAAAGGATGCAAGAAATATGAAAGGAATGGCAAACTGAATTATAATAAAATCAGCCTTAAAGAATAGCATATGAACACTATATGAATTGGTATCTGACATTAGCAATGTTAGGATATAGGATGAGGGAAATAGAACTAGAGGGGTCTTTGCAGGAAAAAAAAATAAATCTACTCCACCCTTCTTAACTGCAAGTCCTTGGACCATTTGCATAACTACTTTGGGCCTTTATTTCCTCCTCTATATTTGGAACCAATACATGTAATGTGCTTGTTGTGCTGAAAGGATGCAGTCTCTGATAACTATTATTGTTATTACTATTACAGGGAGTTTAGGTTTCTGTGAACTAAGCATAAGAGTATGTCATAACTACTGAAATAGATATGAAGAGCCAGATCATAGGAAGAATGATTCAACTGGACTCTCCATTGGTTAGATAATGGATTCTGGAGAGCTTTCCAGAATAAATTACAAGAAGAAAACATAAAAAGTCTGAGAGAGAAATCCTACGTATAGAAGTTACTTTAAATTTTTTTTTAAATTTTAGTTGTACATGACAGTAGAATGCATTTTGATACAGCATATATAATGGAGTATAATTTCTCATTCTTCTGGCTATACATGATGTAGAATCCCACCAGTCATATAGTTATATATGTACATAAGATAATAATTCAATCTACTATCCTTCCTATCCCCATATCCACTTACTCCCTTCACCCACCTCCACCTAATCTAAAGTACCTTGACTCTTCCCTAACCCCCACCCCATTATGAATTAGCATCCGAATATAAGAGAAAACATTCAGCTTTTGGCTTCTTGGGATTGACTTATTTCACTTAGCATATTTTCCAGCTCCATCCATTTACCAGAAAATACCATAATTTCATTCTTCTTTATGGCTGAGTAATATTATTGTGTGTCTATACCACATTTTTCTTATGCATTCATCTGTTAAAGGGCATCTAGGTTGGTTACATAGTTTGCTATTGTGAATTGAGCTGCTATAAACATTGATGTGACTGCATCATTGAAATATGCTGATTTTAGGTCCTTTAGGTATAAACCAAGGAGTGGGATAACTGGGTCAAATGGTGGTTCCATTCCAAGTTATCTGAGGAATCTCCATACCACTTTCCAAAAGGGTTGCACCAATTTGCATTCCCACCAGCAATGTATGAGTGTACTCTTTCTCCCCACATCCTCACCAACATTTATTGTTGTTTGTATTCTTAATAATTGCCATTCTGACTAGGGTGAAATGAAATCTTAAGAGTAGTTTTGATTTGCATTTCTCTATTACTAGAGATGTTGAATATTTTTCATGTATTTATTGATCAACTGTGTTTCATCTGTGAAGTGTGTTCAGTTCCTTGGTTACTTTTGTATCATTTTCTACCACAGCTGATCTGCTACATAGACATATTGATACAATGCCCATTTATTTCTCAAAGATGAAAACATAAGTAAAAGTTGCAGAACCAAGGCTGGTATTTGAATCAATGAGAGGCGAGAGACAGAAAAGAGCTTAAAAGAGAGGCTTACGAAGTAAAGAAAGACTCCATAAATAAGCTGTGTGAACTTCAAAGGAGAGTTAACAGGATCTTAACCCTGAAAAGAAAGGATTGTTTGAACAGTTGTATTATGAAGGGACAGGAGAAGATGGCACAAGAATACATAAAAGGTGGCATAAAGCGAGGGTTGAAGACAGCTTGGTTGAAGTTCAAGCAGGCCATACTGTAATGATATAAAGAAACTACTAATGATCTAAGCTTAGATGAAAGAGAGAAGCAAAGGGATACAAGAACATTTCTGCACTCTTGAGAATCGAATGTAATTGTCCCTGAGTATTGGTAGGGTTTTGGTTCCAGTTCCAACCTCCCCACAAACACACATACCCAAAATCCACAGATACCAGGTCCCTTACGTAAAATGCTGTAGTATTTGCATATAACCAACAATTCTCCTTCACACTTTAAAACATCTGTAGATGACTTATAATACCTAATAGGGTGTAAATGCTATGTGAAGAGTTGTTACATGGCATTGTTTAGGAAACACAAATAAGAAAAAAGAAGCCTATACATGTTCAGTACAGACATAACTTTTTTTTGAATATTTTCAATCCACAACTGGTTGATCCCAAGGATGCAGAACCTGGGAATACAGGGGGCTGACTGTGTTTAACAAAAATATTGTGTTCAACAAATATCTGTATATTTAGATATACAGTACTAAATATATTTAGTACAAATATTGATATTTAGTACAAATACTGAGGGAAATCCAGTGTAAAATAGCCTGTGTAAAAATAATGGGAATATTAGGTGGACATAGAGCAATGTCTCCAAGTGGGTTCATAAATATCACATAATTTGCAGGACCAGGAATTACTTGGAGCTGGTAACATTTCCTGGCTTGAAGTCTCACTGAAAGAGAAGGGAGTTCTCTAAAAGGGTTAATTTAACCTTCTAGGACATTTGCACTTAATCTATTTTGACCTGTAGAAGGTATACTGTGCAAAAAAAGGGAGCATGTCAAGATTTTTATAAAACCCCTGTGTTTTAGCCAAAAGCGCTTTGAAAGACTGGCATAAATACGCATGAATATTAGCCACACTTGGTGGACTTCTCTACACCTCCAGTGCAACAGTGAAACCGGTGGGAAATGAGACAAATAGATTTCCTGCCATCATGGAGTAGAGAGGCCATACGGGAGATGGACCGTCACACAACTAAGTACGGAGATAATTAGCTACTTTCATAGTAAATGTCATAAGGAAGTGGAAACCGGCCCTAAAACAGCTCATAACTGAGGTTCCTGTTCAAGTCTGGGGTATAGAAATGTTGAGAATGTAAAATCAGCACAGGAAATAAAACTTTTTGAATAATTGTATCATCTTCCAGGAGAGGCAACTTTGCCATAGTGCTAAAGAAATAATGGCCACAAAATAACCTCAACTGACATAAGTGAAAGGGAAGATGACTGCAGACAAGGAAGAACACACCTGAGCATCACCCATGACAAAGGCTCAGGGTGTCTGAGCTCTGCACGAAGGAACCAGAGACAGGCCAGAAGAATGCAAGACCAGCTGCCTACTGTTGTCTTCCCAATCCTGATGCTACCCTTTGAATGGCATGGACTTTTGTTTTTTGTTTTTAATTTTTTTTTTTTTTTTTTGGTGTGAATCATATTTCTACTTCTCAAACCTTGTAAAAGAGCCATTTTCATTACAGACCCTAATCATGGGCTCATTTCTGAGGTCACTAACTGAGAAACGATACCATCTTTTTTAAAATTCAAATTTCTGAGCATTGTGACACAGTTCTCTCTTTTAACTTAAAATTCATATTAAGGAGATAATGAAAAAACTAATTTCCATAAGACTATACCTTGTCATAGTATTGGAAGGATATCATCCTGTTTGGCAATAGATTTCTCTCTATTTCATACTATCTTAACTTGTCATGTCAGCCACAATGAATTTACTGTTAGTCACTAATTCAAGATGAACCACTCAAGGGTTAATTTCAACAGCGTGAAGCCACTGGAAAAGAAGGGCAACTGCTAAATGTTATTTAATTACCTGTGTAACCTTGTGTCATCCTCATGCACCTTGACATTGAAGAACAGTGACGATTAAAAAAAATGTTAAGGATGACCAGGTCAGGAACATGTGGCCCCAAGTCACAGCATGTATTGGAGGAGCTCTGCTTCTTCCTCAGCTGATCCATCTGAAAGGTTCATGATGGAGACCAACACATGCAAAAGGCATTTGTCCTCATCAATGCAATAAAAGCATCATCCTCACCAAGTCTCGTGGTTGCAGATTTATAACAATAATTTTTCTCTCTTTTACATAAAACTCAGTGGATATAAGAATGTTAAAAAGGAATGCCAATCATGGAGAAAAGAAGAAAATACTACACCATAGGCACTAATCCTTAAGAAATGCAGCACCCAAGATAGAAACAAGTCTTGCCAGTTAAAATAAAGACTCTCATCTCTCTCTACTAACAAGGTTTCATAACATTATCTTTGTATTAGGAATAAATATATGCATAATGTCCTCAAGTAAGCAGAAATCTAAAAATAATCTTGTTAAATAGACAATACCATTATATTGACAGATACAAGCTCTAGGAGCTTATTTACTGTTATATCACAAGGCCCTAGCACAGAGATTAGCACACTGCAATAAATTCTAGTTGATCTGAAGTTAATTGAACTACATTTTAATAGCCAGGCTATTTATGGCAGATAGATATGTAGATTCTCATATTTATAGCAGACAGATTTATAGATACTGATGTAGATCTAAATGATATAGATATACATGGGAGAGGTTGGAGGGAGAAAATGATTTTGGTCCCCAAAAGAAAAGAAAAAGTAAGCTATATTAAAGATACAAATACCAGTGTTTTGGAAATATCTGGGACTATTCCCAATGTAATAATTAATTTAAAATACTGCAATGACAACCAGTAACGAAAGCAAATCTACAACTAACCAAATGTGGATGGAGAGCATTTCTGAGTTTACATTCTTGATTCTTTCTGCCTGTCTAGCACTCTTGATGTATTACCCTACCTTCAGCCGGACGCTTTGCATTAGTATTTAGCATCCGATGTGCTGAGTCTACATGACACAAACAGCATCTCATGAAGTCAGACACTCGATCATTCTGTCCAGGCTTGCTTTGCCTTCAGACCCTTCAATCTGGCCTCAAAGTAGTAATTGTCACCATTGAAATCATGTGTAATCTAATTTTTAAATCTGTAATTTTGAAGGCTCTGCTGGCAGAAGCAGTAACATTGAAATAAACATAAATCTTAGGTTGTGAATTCCTTCATGAATCAAATAGTAGATACTAAGAGAACATTGCCCTTATGAAATCAATCTTCAAGCAACAGATTTATTCAGATTTCAATAGGACATATTTAATCAGTTTGTTCAAACTTCTGTTAAGTTGTACTACAGGTTTTGTGTTATATCTACAGACTTTCTGGCTCCCCCACAGTAATGCTGGCACTTAAAAATCTTCCAGCAACTGCCAGGTGCGGTGGCACATGCCTATAATCCCAGCAGCTCGGGAAGCTGAGGCAGTAGGATTGCAAGTTCAAAGTTAGCCTCAGCAACTTAGTGAGGCCCTAAGCAACTTAGGAAGACTGTCTCAAAATAAAAAATAAAAAGGGCTGGGGATGTTGCTCAGTGGTTAAGCGCCCCTGGGTTCAATTCCTAGTACCAAAAAAAATAAATAAATAAAATAAATTTCAGCAACTTTCCATGCAGCAAAAAGTGTGTCTATCTAGAATCAGCATTTTGGGATAAAGCATTTCCCTTTTTTCAATCATACGTATTTTTATTAAATAATGACTGTATGACGCTTGCATACTCCCTAGTATCTTCCTTTCCTTAACTGACCCCTGACACACCAAGCTGTGACATACATCTCTAGCAAAGAGACCCTTGATCTTCATGCTGTTGCCTGAGGTGGCACTCCAAGACAGTATCATGCAATGAGTAGGAAGAGCCTCATGTGTTACAAGGACAGTACTCACAGGAAGAGACCAATAGCTTCACTGGGGGCTATGTCCATGTTGATAGATTTCTGTCTCCTGTCCCGCTTTGAACTATTGACAGCATTATCCCATCTGTTGTTAGGGGGAAATGTATTCTATAAGCTGATGAAATTCAAATTTACCTTCTTGAGAAGATAACAATACATCAGGGGTTGTTTCCTTTTTCTTTCTTAAGACAGACTTGTGCTGTTGCACTTGAACCTAACATAGTGGAGGCCAATTCCACAGGATGCCTCTGTGCTTCCAGAGTCTGAAGCCATTTAATTGTCAGAAAAGATTCTTGTATCAGTCTTACCCTGCCACAAGAGCTCCCAATGTTGGTATCAAACTGAGGACTCCTTCTGGTTATATATTCCTTATTTTCCTGATTTCTTGTTACTTAGCTTTCACAGATGCTTTAACTTTCTCAAATAGACTATAAAATCAGTAGAACAGGGATAAACTCTCACATTTCTTTTTATTTCTATCACAGAAACTGCTCTGCATCCACCAGGGGTTTGACCATGCTGTCAGAGGTAAGAACTTCCAGTAATCTTTATTTCAAATTAATCATTAATCTTCAGTTTCTAAATTAATCTTATTTCTGTAAAATAGGAGGTCATAAAATTTTGATCTATAAAATGTTATTTTATTCTACCTGTCTCCTATTTTGTGTAGACTTGATAGTTTTGGTCAAATACTCATAGATGAAATAGCCCTACAAAAAGGGCAGACACCATTTGACTTTTGTGGAGGGTAAGAAAAGGATCTTCTGGTTCAATTACGAATAAAGTAGAATCCACATACATTTTCCCACTCTGTACCAAAAGCCAAAGTCAGCTCTAAACTCCTGAATATACTCTAGTCCTGTCCTGTCCCCAAAAAACCAGGCTGAATCTGCTTCTTAACAGGGATGCTGACCATCCACCTCTGGACTTTTTTCTCCTCTGCCTGATCTCTGAATATTGCACGTGCTGATCAAGAAAGGAAAATTACAACTCTTCTCATCAGGTCCCTCAGTCACCTTCTAGTCTTTAAAAGCAGCTTGAAGACCCCAAAGGGGAAGAGGGAAAAGTAATGACAAGACCAGCAGCATCCTGAAGAGCTCAAGCACTGGTTGTAGGGTGTTCTTCTCTCCCAGAGAGAGATTAGCTACTAAATTAGACCTGTGTTCCTATGAACATCCACTCACCACACTGTCACTTTTACAAATGAAAGTGCAATTTCTCTTTCTGTCTCTCGATATTAAACATTATTTCCATTTTAGGGAAAGTGGCAGAAAAGATAAAACATAGTGGAAAATAGTATTTATGAGCTGCTTCTCGCACATCTGGGCTACAATTCTTGCACCTGTCAACCCTATTGACAAGTTAAAAAAAAATGCAGATTTTTATTTTTAGGTCTCCAGACATTCTTCCGGGAACTCCCTGTAAACTCATTTTCCCCTTTGGCAAGAATTAACACAACACAAAATGAATAATGAACTTATTTTATTGTGTTGCTTAGACTCTTTGGAATGGGAAAAAAAAAAGTGTATGACTCGATTTTCAAATAATTTATCTTGTCAAAAGAAAGGAAGGAGACTAAAGCCTCGCAGGCTAGCTTCTGTGTAAGGTAGCTGGAGGGCAAGCTTATTATCACCTACTGCCCGATTAGCAGAGAAGTCACTGCCACGAAAGAATATACAAAATTCATGCCAACTCCTTCATTTCTAAATAAAACCATATTTAATGGCACAGCCTGTGGGCCATGTGCATTGATTCAATAGGCATTCCTACTGTGTTCGAAGTTCTAGGAAGTGAGGAGAAGAGAACTACTCTCTTCAATATGCTCATACTTGGTGCATGAGGAAAGCTAATGTGTAAGGCACTACACTGCAATGTACAAATGTGCTCTAATCTGAAGTCTAAGGACACAGTATAAACAAAGAATAAACCTTGATGAATTGAGTTGGTTGGGTGTTCTTATCTTCAATACACAAATGGAAAATCCAGGATCTAGAAGCTACTTAACTGGTTCACTTAAAGGTGGCGTTCCCAATTAAAATCTACACCCATGTTTGCACTTTCCAATTTTGAGTTGTTTGCTGCAGGGTGGGATGGGAGTTCTTGTACATTTTCCATGCACTTAATACACTGCACCATGTACACTAAGTGCTCAGTAAATACTGAATGGATGAGTAGAACTTCTTCAGGTGAAAAAATTGGAAAAAGAGAAGAAGACAGTAGCATAAATAGTAACATGGAGACATCAAAGAAGCTGAGATGCCTTTCAGGAACTATAAAAGGGTGGGAGTGGAACAGAAAGAGAGGTGGCTTAGAGGTTAGGGCAGAGAAAAATTGGAGCATTGAATCTTCCTGTACTTAGGGATTAGAACTTATTTCCACTGGGGATGAGGAGACATTCTGTCCCTGGAAAGTTCTCAATGCATGTACTCAAGATCAGTGTCATTATATGGAACAAAACCAAAGGACCCCATCCAGTTTATGTTTTAAATAGTGCCTACTAGAATTGGGCAATTCAGAAGTACTGAAAAGGCAAAGCAATCATATTGTACACCTGTGACAGAACCTGGGGAAACTGCCTAGGAAAAAGAGTCTAGAATTTGCGGTGAGATTCCAAACTCTCGACTATTAAACATTGCACACAAAGAAAGTTCCAGAGAGGATATTCATTGTCAAGTCTACAGTGCTGGTTAGAGAAAACCCCCACAGCAGTCACCATGTCTTGCTTGCTGTAGATAGGGAAGATAGCAGTCAGGTGATCAAACATTGTAACAAGGGTGGCATTCATGAATAATACAAGCAGTATACACCTAACAAGTTCAGCTTTTCAGAGAATAATTATTTGCGAGTCAACTCATGCCAAGATCATGTATTACTACCAAAGAACAAACTACAACTTTCTCTAATGATCTGTATGAGGAGAGTTTATTGGCATAACTAAGAATTAAAAACAATCTAGAAAATAACTATACCACGGTGACATGCTATTAAGAACATCTTTTTTCCCGAATATATTGTTGCTGTTTGTAATAGAAAAGGAGCTGAACGGGAGGAAAGAGTCTTTTCTGTATATAATTAATGAACACTAATGCATTTGTGTGGGACCATTTTGCTTTCATTTTGTTTCCCTTTGAACATATAAAATTTTAAAACAACAATTTAGGGCACACTCAGTAAAATGGAAGAGATTACTTTAATTTAACAACATGTACCTTGAGGTTCTGTTAAGATTTCCAGACAATTCAAGTCAAAACATATTTGTGGGGCTGAAGCATACATATTTAGAAGAAAATGTGTATGGAAGTACTACAAGTAAATTAGGAATTTGCAAAAGCCGAGCTTTAGATGGAAAGTCACTGAGACTCCCAGTAGACTCCTTATAAGGACTACAGCTCCCGGTCAGCCCCTAAACACAGAATGTGTGGCCCCAGTAGCTTTGCAAGTCTCCTGATAGAAATGCAACCACCACATCCAGAGCACAGGAAACTCAACTAAAGAGCAAATCACTTATGCTGGACAAATGACATATTACAGAACCTAATTTCATCATTCGACCCTTCTGCCACAAACACACTCAAGAAAGGAGTCCCGGGACAAAGAGTCACATAATGTATGCTAAACTGTCAAGAACATTGTGCTGGTGAACTTGATTGGCAGCTGTCAAAAGGTAGCCATGAAGATAGTTTGGCTTCCTGTTTTCAAGGGTAGTTTGTATGCTTCTAATTCTTGACCTTCTGTTATTAGTTTGTGGTTCTGAAAGTCATATTTCAGATCTATACCAACCACAATACTGATAGTAGGAATGTGAAACATAGAAATTCTGGAAATTACCCTTGAGCCATTTTCTCTTTGTCCTCCCCTAAGTGCTTAGGAGCCTCCTACCTGATAGTCTTCCCTCTAGCATTTGCCCACCCCAAATCATGTTTCAAATCATTTTGGGTTCAACCACGAGAGTATTCTTAAAGACCAATGCTAATCCAACTACTGCCTTGCCCAAAGCCGTCTGTTACAGTTTATATCTGGAATGTCCCCCCAAAGACTCATGCATAGAAGACTTGGTCTCCAGTGCAGCAATGTTCAGAGGTGGGGACCTTGGGAAGTGACTGGATCATGACGGCTCTAACCTCATCAATGGATTAATCCACTGATGATTCACAGATGAATGGGTTATGAAGAGGTAGGGCCTACTTGGAGGAAGTAGGTCCTGGAAAAGGTGTGCCTTTGAAGGATTCCTTTTGTCTGTCTGTCTCTCCTCCCCCACCTTTTATTCCCTTCTCTCTCTCTTTCTCTCCTCCATGGCTACCATGAGCTGAGCAGCGTGGTTCTGCATACCTTCCATGATGATATTCTGCCTTACCCAGGGCCAGAAACAATGGAACCAGCTGACAATGGACTGAAACTCTGAGCAAAAATAAACCTTTCCTCTTTTAAGTTGTTTACAACAATGACAAGCTAATTAATACACCTTTAGTGGCTTCCAAGTGCCTACTAAAATAGATATAAATTCACAGCCCTGCACAATATAGCTCTAATTGATGATTTTCAATCTAACAGCTAACTGCCACTGCTCCACATATACCAGCAATGGTCTATCAACTTATTTTTGTTGCAGTAACACAATTTCCCCCCCAATCCTATACATAATCCAAATAATACAAAGCAAACAAAAATGTTTGCCTATTACAATTTGTCATTTATTTCATAATTAATAATACCATTCAAATTCATGTTATTTTCTGTCTATAAAAATAAATACTATACACAATTTACCTGTACTTATGAGACCATATGTGAGGTATTCCTCTAGACCTTGAAAATAAGGTAAATATGGTTGTTTCCCATGAGTTAAAGTTTGAATGAATCGAAATGGATACAATACATAGTCATCTTCAATAGAGACAGAGTGGTTTGTAGACCAGTAAAATACAATATAGTTGTAAACCTGTCATGCCGTTATCCTCAGATATGTTTCAGAAGAACACACAGGTTCTTCTTAATAGGTGTCCCAAAGAAAGCGGCCCATGGTCAAATGGTTGAAACACATTTCATACCACATTCTCCCCCAGAAGATTAAAGGTATTGGTTTCCCATTATATGTTTTAAGGAAATTGGTTAAAATCATTTGACCCACTACTTTTTTCTTCTTAATATTTTTATTTGTTCTAATTAGTTGTACCTGACAGTAGAATGCACTTATACACTTTGAAAGATCATACATAAATGGAGTATAGTTTCTCATTTTTCTGATTATACATATTTAGGATCATATCAGTCATGGAGTCGTACATGTACATGAAGTAATAATGTCTGTTTCACTCTACTATCCTTCCTACCCCCATACCTGTCCCCTCCCTTCACTCCCCTCCACCTAATCTAACGTAACTCTATTCTTCCTTACACCTCCCAATTCAAATCATTCCCTACATCTTTTTTTCTAAGAATACTCATTAATAAAAAATTTTCCGAAAAGCACTTTGGAAAATACTGCTATAACCAAGATATTTCTAAAACACAAAATTGAATAAACAAAACAAGAAAATACACTGCATACTTGGACCCTAGGCTGTTCTTGTACTAGTCATTTGTAGGTTCAATATTTGAATCCAGAAGGTGAAGATGTGAACAGTCTGGGTCTCTGGATTGAGTGTATTTGGCTGCAATCTAAGCTGGTGAAAGAAATAGTACCCCCCCCCCCCCAAAATACAAGGGTTTCAATGAGATAGTGTTTATTTCTCCCTTGGTGGATATCCCAGGGTGGAAGGGTAGCTCCCCTGCCCTCACTATGTGGCTTCCCTCTTGGGTCCAACAGCTCCTATTCCCTCCATCACATGTGTATCTGAACAGGACAGGAACCAGTGACAACACACTTTCCTTTTAAGGGTATGATGTGGAAGTGCCCCACATCACTTTCATCCATATCTCACTGGCCAGTACTTGGCTATCTGCCACATTTAGTTGCAAAGGAGGCTGGTACAAACTGCCTACCTAAGTCTCTGACAAAAAAAACAAAAAAAACAAAAAACAACTAGGAGTTTATGCTACCATATGTTTCTTGCAAAGATATTTTCAAGGGGAAGAGAAGGAACTCCTCCTCACCATTGGTGTTCATGCCAAGAACGGAGGTCTCTGGGTGTGCTTAGGAAAGTACTCATCCTGTTTCTACAGCAGATTGGAAGACACAAGAACTTTTATATCTCCTTATCTGCAGCAAAATGGTAATGCTACAGCTACTTCCCCACTCCTTTGTCACCCAAAATACCATTTCCCATCCTCCCAACTGCCAGCTAGCAAGTTTCCAGGGAATAACCCATATCCATGTAGTAAGTGGTAGGGACAGTAATTTGGGAGCAATGCTTTGGGTTGTGCATGTCACTGGCTCACAACCTCAGGATAAAATACACATGCATCTTTGTCGTTTTGATCCTCCTTAGGAACATTCAGAAATACTAGAGTCAGGCTCTCTACTTTGCTGAGCGTAAGTTCTCTACAAAGAAAAATTAGATTTATAACACCAAAGAAATAATGTTTTTCAGTAATGACAAGTAAAAGACAAGAGATAAGTATTTGAACATGAAACTTACCTTGAGGCAATTTGGCAGGAATCAGGACTATATAAATATTTCCATTTTTTATTCTTTTCAGGATCCTATAGCACAAATGGAATTTGATCCTGTTCCAAAAGTAAACACTTCTTTTATGTCCTTTAGGCTATGGAAATTAAAGCTTTCTTGTTAATCCTCTTGCCTGTACCCAAGAACATGTTCAATAAAATATGTAAACTACTTTGCATACTGCCTGACACATGGTAATTTCTAAAACATGATAGTACTATACATTCCACACGTGGCTGTGTAGTACATTAACAGTGACGGCAACAGAAAGTGGACAAAGACAATTACTGGATTTCATAGATCAATTTTAAATTTTCTTTATGATGTAGTAGCTCTATAATCATTAATATTCAAAGATCTCAAAAGATATTGGAAGTGTAAAAATCAGCATTCAAAATGTGTAAATAGCATGCTGCCATCTGTTGAGAGGGATGAGAAAAAGTAGTTATCCTTCTGTGCTTGTGAATACTTTGCATACTTTTAAATGATACCCAAGAAAGTGTTAACAGTGGATGTCTCTGGGGGAGACCTGGGAGGTGCAGGAGAATGTCATGAGAGATGCTTCTATCTAACTAAAATATTCTAAGTTGCTGAAACAAATAGTACCCCCCCCCCCAAAGACAAGGGTTTCAACGAGATAGTGTTTATTTCTCCCTTGGGGAGTATCCCAAGGGAGAAATAAACTTCTATTCTAACTAAAATATGAAACTAAAATATTCATGCTTTATTGATTCAAATAAATTGAAAGCAGTGATTATATCTTTTTTTCTTATGCTATGGTACAGCCCTCACTCTCTTACCATTTGAAATATTCCACATATTATTTCCCATACTATTTTCCAAAGACTGCCATAACTGCTTATCATAAGACAATAAGAATGTGTTCTCTCCCAGTTCTGGAGGCTAGAAGTCTGAAATCAAGGTTAGGCAGGACAGTGTCAAGCCTCTAGGGAAGGATCCTTCCTTGCTTCTTCCAGTTTCTCATAGCCCCAAACATTTGTTGATTTGTGGCAACCTAGTGTTCTGCCACCATGCAAAATCTGCAACCTGGTGTGCAATATCTGCCATGCAGCATTCTCTGTGTGTCTCTGTCCAAATGTCCCTCTTTATATAAGGAACCCCATCATACTAGATTAGGGCCCACCCTAGGGACTTCATGTTAGCCTGATTCTATCTGTATAGAATGTATTTCCAAACAAGATCACATTCACAGGTACCTGGGGATAGGACTTCAACATGTCTTTTAGGCGAACACCATTCAACAGAAATGCTACCGTAATCCATATCCTCACACCCTGTGTTCTGTGGACCTCTGTTCTCTGTCCCTTCTTTTTGTTCTGAGCTCCATCCAGCAGAGTGACTGAGTAACCCCAATAACTGCCTGGTGTCTTCTTTAGCTGGCATTGTAAAGAATGAAAATGCATTTCTTAACTGGAAGAAATTTAGCTAAAATCCAAAAGGACAGAGAGAGGACAGGTATTTTTAAACTATTTTTTCAGGAAATTAAGGTCATTATATATCACCAAATGGGAATTTCAGGCACTTGATCAGGATACTCTGATCAATGTACACACTCTCTTTTATACTTACCAATTTTTATCTGGGAAGTTGAAATACACAGACATGTGTATTGTTGCATTTTTACAGTTAAATTAAAGCAAATAAGAAATTAATTGAAGTTTTGTTAAACACAAAAACATCATTCTTCTACTGTGATTTTATCTCTTCTTTTGAGAGTCAAAATCACCTGCTCCTATTTATTAAAGTAAGTGTTGATCAAGCTCAGGGCATAAGAAAGAAGGGGCATGAGATATGACCCTGAGCATTCTAAAGAACTAACTAGAGCAAGCAGAGAGCAGAACAAGCGATTCAACCATCCATGGAGCCACCTTGATCACCTACTTGGCTTTCCACCTGACACTGTGCAGGGAAGGAAAGGTGAAATCTGGGGCTCTCATTTCACTCTCTCCATATATTTAGCATCTTTCATCATCTAGTTGGCAGTTTGTCACATCTCAGGCCTGTGCCCAGCAAGCAGCAAGCAGCAAATGTTTTTTATCAAAACATTTTTCCTCTAGAGCAAATTCTAAAATGTGAAAGAAATAAATATTGCAGACAGTCACTCTTAGGCACTCTTGAGCACTCCTCCTGTTCAATTGAATTATACAACTGGGTGACTGCTATGAGGACATGGAACCCCAGAATGAAGAGAAAGAGTGATACTGGTTTCCCTCATGATCTTTGTGTGGCAGCCATGGAGCTGCACCTGTCCACGGTCCCTTCAAGAGGAGAACAGAGTCAACTGATGGACATCCGTTGTCACAGCTTCAGGCCCTCTGCCTGCATGCCAAAGCCAGGGCTCCCACGAGGCCCATTAGATCTACTATTCCTCCCACCACCAGATTTTCTAATGGTCAGCTCTGGCTCTGCGACTCCCCATTAGCCTGGCTAAGACCTGTGGAGAACTGCACCAGTCTGCACTCTCCCTACATCACCTTTCCTCCTCCCTCTCCTCAGTTCACAGGTCTCAGCCAGTTTGGCAGCTCCTCCTCCCTCTTGCTGATCCCTCCCCTTTTATCTTCCACCAGCATTTCCCTCCCCACACCCAAATGTCTTGCACATCTGACCAGCAGAATGCTATTTAAACTCTACTTAAACTTGTGTAATAATGAACCACTGCGTAATGAATCCAGTTCCAATTTACCACTTGTCTACCTACAACGTCATGAGCAAGAAGAAACAGGCAGTTTCTTCTTAGGCAATTACTCTTCCTAAAATAACGGAGCATGATTCTCTAATTTTCAATTCCTGAATCAGAATTAGAATAGGCCCGGACCTATTCTAACACATCCATTCCAAGAGCAGCTGAGACACCTCCCCGAGGTCATTAGGAGGCTATTGAGCATGTTCCCTCTGAGGGGCTTGTAACTCGGCACCTGTCATTTTGATTAACTGTCTTCCTACTGATGGAAGCCCTTGGAGCCTGGTGGGAATTTTTAAAGTTCATTCACTCTTCTGTCTGCAGTGTCTTCGCTCCTCATACTCAAGCCCTCCTCTTGCCTTAAATGCATTCCTGCCTGACAAGAATGCGACAGCATTAGGTCACTGGTAGCTGTAAGTCTACAGCCCTAAACAATCACCAAACAATTCCACATGATTTTGGATAAGGTGCATCAAAAACCAGACTTGGACAGTTAAACACAAGTTTATGAACCAAGGGAATAATAAGTACCAAGCAGAATAGGAAACTTAGACTAACACCATTAAAGTCCATTTTAAAAGAGCGCAAGTCCCAGCATGTGTCTGCCTTGGGCAGATTTATCCTTCCACATCCAGTTTATTTCATGTCAAGCAACTTTTCAGACTCTACAAACTTCCATGCTGGGAAATTTCAGAGATTTAAAGCTTCATTCAAATTTTTAGTCATTATAATTACCTAAAGGCAATTGTTAACTTACTGCTTGGTTTTCTCTAAGTCTCAATGATCACATTTTAGATTTCTTTCACATCTCATTACCAAGAGTTGTAATCTTCCATCATTTTGGTTTCTTCTCTATTGTTTCTCTCACAAAAAGAAATACAAGTAAAATGCAAACCTGAACAATTCAGAACCCAAACAAGGCACGATTATCAGAAAAATAGGTCTAGGCCCATTCAACTCAACCATGACAATAGGATTTCATTGATTCACAATAGAATCTAGACACAAAACTATTTAAAAAGCAACAGAGAGTCAAGGTCAGTTACTACGCACAGTGAGCAGCCTGGAACAGTAAAGACAGATGGAAATCAATGTCGACTTGCAAGTTCCATCTCCAACCTTATTTCTTACACTCTAGTTGCTATTCTTTAAAATACCTTGTTGAATAAGCTAGTAGTCAACCTTAGTGTCCCTAATCATGGCACAAATCCTCAGAATTGATGCAGATTTAAGAATCATTTTGCATAAGTTCTGGCTCCTATTTGGCCCCAATGCAATTGAGATCTAGCTTTCAGTTTCAATAAATCCAGGGCAGAGAGGAACATAGACAGTAGATGATTCCATGTGAAAACAATCAGATATATTACAGTTGTATTCTACAGGAAAAATGGCATGGCCTTCTCAGAAAGTCAGTGTAACGACAAAGGGGACATGTCTGGATTCAAGGAGACTTGAGAGGCCAGTCACCAGATTGGAGGATAGTCCTGGAGGGACTCTGTCTCGGAAAAAACCATTACAACTGAGAACATTTCATATGAAGGTATCAAATTACATTAAGGAATTACTATTAATTTTGTTAGGTATAATAACTTAACTTTGATCATACAGAAACACTGCTTTTTATGAAATATTCACTAAAGAAATTAGGGGTGGGATATAAAGGTATCTGTAATTTACATTAAAATATCTCTATATAAAATTTGATTTATTCATCTATCCTACATATCGGCATACTTTTTCTATAATGGGCAAACAGTAAATATTTTAGGCTTCACAGACCAGATAGATTCTGTTGCAATTGCCAACTTTACCATTGTGACATGAAAGCAACCAAAGATGATACACGAGCGTATGTGCATGACTGTGGTTTAGTAATACTTTATTTACAAGAAAAAAAATAGATACTTACAGTCCACAGTTTACCAATCCCTGTTCCACGCTTTCATGTTAAAATAGACACTGGCCTCATGACCAATATAGGCCTTGGTCCCAGTATACAGAATATTTCCTTAACCTTTTAGTTTTTTTCTTTTATATTTGAAATAGTAGCAACATATGGTTCCTATTCACATTGAGATCCATATTATCTGCCAAGTGTTTTCCTAAATAGTTAGTCTTTTCTCTATTATGTGATTCAGATATTTTATTTCAAAAATAAGAGTAATGTGTGTACAAAATTCAATAATCATATCAGATGACAATTGAACTCTGAGAAGGCTCTTTTAGTCCATGGACCAAATGCGTCAGGGATCTTTGGCCCTGGAGTTGATTAGTACTTGACAAGTATGTTAGTGACCTCTCTCACTGTAAGAAAGACCTGAAATAAATTGCTATGGTTTGGATATGAGTTTCCCCAAAAGACTCATTTGTTGAAAGCTTGGTCTCCAGAGGTAGGGATTTGGGGAACTGTTTGGATCATGAGGGCTCTGGCCTCATGAGTGGATTAATCCAATTTTGGATTTATAATTTAATGACATTATTAGTAGGTGCTGGTAACTATAGGTAGTAGAACATGGTTGGAGGAAGTAGGTCACTGGGGACATGCCTTGGGACTCTGTCTTTTCCTTTCTCCCCCATACACATTCTTCCTGGCTTCCACCATGAGCTGAGCAGTTTTCCTTCACCATGTCCTTGTCGCCATGCTGTCCTGCCTCATCAAGTCCAAAGTAATGGAACCAGTGACCATTACTGATCTGAAACCATGATCAAATGAAACCTTTCCTCCTTGAAGGTGTTTCTCTCAGATATCTGTCACAGTGATAAAAAGTGGACTAATACACATCTAAGTTCAAAAAGAGGAAATGGTTATTTGAGTTCCCAGTTCAGGTGGTTTCAGTCCATAACCCACTGGCCACATTGCTTTGTGACACAGTACATCATGGTAAGCATGTGGCAGTGGAGGCCCTTATGGTGGGGAAGGAAAAAGAGATAACGGGAAGAGACTGGGGTCCCACGATCCCCTTCAAGCAAATGTCCCCAATGACCTAACTTCCTCCCACTAGTCTCCACCTCCTATGGTGTCCGTGACCTCCCACGAGTGCCAAGTTGGACACCAAGCCTTGAACACATGACATTTCAGATTCAAACTAGAGTAACCAGCTTGTGAAAACAAGTGGAAACATCATTGGGTTTTTCACTTCACTTCTCTACTCGAACCCAATTCTTTCTTTCACCACCTGCAAGATATGCTGCTCAGGCCCGTGGCCTGGGAGACTAAATACAGGTTCCCAGTGGTGCTGGGTAAACTATCATCAGTAATAAGCCACTGGGGAAATTGGATTCAACTAACCTGCATCCAGCATAGGTGAGGTCAGTGCCTCTTACCAAGCAGGGGCAGATCCAATAAAAATATATATGCCTGGCTTTCTGGATGCTTATAAATAAACAATCTTCCAAGAACGAGCCCCAAAACTCAGACTACTTTCAAGATGACATTAGAAATATACAAGTCAGCATTAAATATTTAGTGGACTAATTAAGTTGCACCATTGGTTCACAGAGCCTATTAAGGGTTTACCTGTCATAGAACACTTCAGTCTATTTCACTTCGTGCTCCTCCATTAAAACTGCATGTAATAAACTTTTATAGAATATAACATGTTCATGAAATTTAAATAGACTCAGTTTCTGAAAGAATTTCATAAAGATGACAAGTAAAAACTGAGATAAAATACATGTCATACAGATTCTCTATTAATGAAAACAAAGCTAAATCATGATTTAAAACTTAAAAAAAAAACCCATAGTTGAGATAGCCTATAAATTCTTCAGAAATATAAAAGGATGGGGATGGAATGTTGGAATTCCTGCCAAATCATAAAAGTAGCTGAAACAGAATAAAAAGTTATATATAGGACCATGTTTTTCATGATAATATATTTATTGTTCAAACTGGGCAGGAAAGTAGGAGACTCATGAAAAACAGAATAGCACATTAGAGTCTCCTAATTAATTCTATGTATTATTTGGGGAATTTTAAATTAAACTTACCAGAAATTATATAAGAAATTACCCTTTTATTTCTTATTAGAAAGTTGTTTATGGACATAATAAGTTTTATTTAAATGTGATTTATTTTTAAAATACCTGCTTATAAGTGTCCTACCTTCCCAGGACATGATATATATATTACTAGAAATATTGTTGCATTTCTATAACAATCTGTGCCTTGAAACTGATGTTAATGTTATTGAGAGGAGTGTAAATTTATCTCTGCTCTAACCCAGTAGAAAGGTTTTTTTTTGATGGAAATAAGATCATCAGATAAAGCATTAATCTCTAGGATATATAAAGAACTCAAAATAACACCAAAAAAACAAATAACTCAATCAATAAATGGGCCAAGGAACTGAACAGACACTTCACAGAACACATACAATGGATTAACAAATAGATGAAAAACTGTTCAACATCTCTAGCAATTAGAGAAATGCAAATCAAAACTCTAAGATTTCATCTCACTCCAGTCAGAATGGCAATTATCAAAAATACAAGCAACAATAGGTGTTGGCAAGGATGAGGGGGAAAAGGTACACTCATACATTGCTGGTAGGACTGTAGATTGGTGCAACCACTATGGAAAGCAGTATGGATATTCCTCAGAAAACTTGGAATGGACCACCATTTGACCCAGTTCTTCCACTCCTTGGTTTATACCCAAAGGACTTAAAATCAACATACTACAGTGACCCAGCCATTTCAATGTTTTTAGCAACTCAATTCACAATAGTTAAGCTATGGAACCAACCTAGTTGTCCTACAACAGATGAATGGATAAAGAAAATGAGATATATATTTAATCTCATTTTACATATATATATATATATACATATGTGTGTGTGTGTGTGTGTGTGTGATGGAATATTACTCAGCTCTAAAGAAGAATGAAATTCTGGAATTTGCTGATAAATGGACGGAGTCAGAGAATATCATGCTAAGTGAAATAAGCCAAACCCAAAAAAACAAAGGCTGAATGTTTTCTGATATGGGGAAGCTAATTCACAATAAGCGGGTGGGGGGATAAGAAAGAATTAGGTAGAGGGGAGTGAAAGGAGGGGAAGGGGTATGGGGGAAAAATGATAGTAGAGTGAAACAGACATTATTACCTCATGTAGATGTATAACTGCATGACCAATGTGATCCTGCAATATGTATAATCAGAAAAAATGAGAAATTACACTCTATTTATTTACACTCTATTAATTACACTCTATCAAAATGTATAAATGCATTCTGTCATGTACAACTAATTAGAACAAATAAAATAAAAACTAAAAATAAATGAAAAGAAAGAAAAGATCTTCAGGTTATAGAGAGCTTATTTAATGTAAGTTTTTGATCCATTGTGGGAGGGCTTCAGGCTCATAATTTATATAATAATTAAAAGATGGTTTCATCCTTCTGTAAAACAGGTTTCCATTGGGCAATATTTACCTAAGAGTTGGAACAATTATGTTCATGAAGAAAAATAATAAAATTACACTCCTTTCAAAGTAAACTGTCAAACCTCTGTTTAGCTAACTTGGGATTTCCTCTTTCCTTAATGGCTTGGATCAAAGGACAGTTTGCCAAAGAGTAGAAACAAACGCCTTTACAAATATTTTTTTTCTCTCAAAACATTTACACACCAATAAACAGGACAGAAACTAAAATACACGTTTCAATCTTGAGTAGAAGTTTATGTGAAAATGGAATGACTGATAGCAAGGACCCTGTCACGGAGAAATGGATTATCTATGTATATAACTGTTGTATACTTGCTATTCAGGACCTGGCAAGATTGGTAAGGTTTGTTTCTCTAGTAATGTAGCAGGTCATGTAAATTACAGCTTCGGGATGCACAGTAAGGGAACATGAGCTACCTCTGGGCTGCCCATTATCACTCCTCCTTCTCCATGGTCCAGTTGGGTCCTTGCTGGGTAAGTGGATCACATGGACAGCCAACCAGGGAAGGGTTTGTTTTGGATCACTCTAAAGCCACAGCTTGACAATGAATTAAGCCCTGCCATTCTTCCCTGTTTGCTCTTCATGAAAATTTTCAGACAGAAAAAAAAAAGCAAAATTAAATTCTGTAAACACAGTTCACCATTCTGGTGTTTAAAGCTCTTCATAGGCCTTCCCCTACCCCTGTGACATTATGTCACCAATGAGGCCGTCAAGCAGGACTTGACACCTTGCACACCTGCTGCCATGATTGTTCCTGCCTCTGCCCTTGGTGCCTTACCTGGGGGCCTCATCCTCCAACTCCACTTCTCTAAATCCTATCTACTAGTCCCAAGACCCAAATAAAGTCTCACCTCTAAGCACAGCCTTTTCTAACTATTCCAACCACGTGCAGTATCTCCCTTCATTCTTACTGAGCTCTCCATACAAAACTATCTGATGGAGTATTTATCACATTAGTTATGTGTTTATTTTCATCTCTGAGGTGTGATCTGCTCCAGGGCAGGGATCACTTTACTCATCTTTGTACTTGACCCAATGACACCGCCTGACATGCAATAGATGCTCATTTTAAATGTGTGAAGTTGGTTGCCATGGAGAATAGGGGAAGGACCACTGAAAGGAGGAATTAGAGAGACTCCTGGGGTGCTGAAAATATTATATATCTTCACCTGGATAAGAGTTTTGTGTGTATTCATGTTGTAAATTACTGAATTGTTAAAAAAAAAAAAAAACTGTGGAAGAAATCGGAGAATGAATTTGCAGTGGAAATACCTAAATTAATTGAGGATGCCTTTCTATGAAAACATGGCTCCCGTGCTTCTTCTTGTTTTCCAGTAGCATAATGTCTACCAAGTAGTAAGAATAAAACACTCAACTGACGATGACAATAAGCACACATGCAAACAACAGATTATCATCTGTCCAGCCTGAGTCTTCACTCCATTGTGTTGGGTGTGACTCCACCACCCATTCAGGCCTTCTAAGAAGGCTCCATCTGTGACTGTGTAAGACTATAACAAGTCGCTCTGCTGTCAAGATGCCAAACCTCTGGCAAGAGCTATTTTGTCACTGTGGGAATTTATCCTGCCTGAGTGAGCTGGAATCCCTGCTTCTCTGCGATCCCTGACAAATTTCCTTTCCATCCCTTCTCCTCTGGCACCAGGTTCATTTCAGTTCAACAAATGCTCATTAAGCTATGTGGTAATTGCTAGGGAAGGTGTTATAATGAATAAAACATCTCCCTAGGTAGTTATGCATGAGGCCAAATACACTTAACATAAAATTTGCCATTTTAACCATTTTTAGGTACAGAGTTCAGTGGCATCAAGTATATCCATGATGCGCAACCATCAACAATATCTCTTCCCCAAACTTTTTCATCTTCCCAACCAGAAACTCTATGCCCAGTAAACAATAACTCCCACCCTCCTCCTCCCCGGGGCTTGGTACCCACCATTGTATTTACTGGCTCTACAAGTTTGCCTATGGTAGCTTCCCTGTGTTAATGGAACCACAAAATATTTGTCCTTCTGTGCCTGAATTATTTCACTTATCATAATGTTTTCAAGGTTCATCCACATGATAGCAGTCATCACAATTTAAGGATGAAAAATAGTCCGTTGTATAGACACACCACAAATTGTTGGTCCACTCAATGCCTCCTGTTTTTGAGTTCATTGCCTCGCAGGAAAGTTGTGCCACTTTTTGTCAGACAATTTGCAGATCTCTGTCAAGCTTCTGTCTTCGCATCCTAGAACCATCCATCCCAAAATACACTGTGCTCTGCCTGAAAGACGCACCTTTTCATGCCACTGCCCATCATGGTGTTGGCAAATAATCATAATAAGCATCCAGTTAATAGTTGTTTACAATAAACAAAAGGCTTTCTCTTGGGTCTTCTAAGGAGACTTTCTGAAAATTCTTTCACTTACTCATGTTCTTCCCTTTGTCCCTCATAAGACTAGTGGTATCTGGCCCCTACAGGCACAAATATTTACTGAACTCCTTTCCTCAACCCAGAGAAAAGAATATCTAAAAACAAACAAAAAGAAATCATAGTTATCCCTTAATGTCCATGGGGATTGGTTTTATGATCCATGTATATTCCCAAATATTCAGATGTTCAAATCCCTTATGCAAAATGATGTAGTATTTACATATAACTCAAAACTTCTCCTGTGGACCTTACATTATCTCTGGATTACTATCATAGTTAATAAAATCTAAACCCCACACAAGAAGTTGTTGTATTGTTTAGGGAATAACAAGAAAATGAGTCTGTACATGTTTGTACATGTTCAGTACAGACACAATTTATTTTTTCGAATCGAGTGTTTTCAATCTGCAATTGGTTGACTTTGAAGATATTAAACCTGTGGAATTGGAGGGCCAACTGTAAGGGCAAATGGTGCTGAATCTGGAGTCAAGGGATATGAACTTGAGTTCCAGCTGTGCTATGATGTAACCTCACCAAGTCATGGATTTCTCAGACCTCAGGAATCTGTGGCTATAGTCCAAAATAAGGATGCTGAAGCAGTTCCATCCAGAAATTGTCTGATACAAATTAGCTTAAAATAGATATAGCAACATCTTGATGAAATGTTTTAGAAACATCTGAATAATGTTGATAAAGATTCCAAAAAGTTCTTTTTATTTTTTTTTTAAGAATTTCAGCTTTTTTTAAAAACTTTATTTTATTTAGTTTTTATTTAGTATGTGGGGCTGAGGATTGAACCAGTGACTCATGCATGGCAGGCAAGCATTTTACCACTGAGCCACAATCCCAGTCCCCCAAAAAGTTATGATCTACGAAATTCTTTTACTTATAGCTTCTTAAGGAATTCCATTGTGTGACTTCTCATATCTCAACCACTTGGAAAACTACCCATGACTTTCGCATGACGAAGTGTCATTTCCTACTAGATCTGGATTACTCAGCTGTCATCCTGGAGAGCAGAAGGAAATGGGAGGAAATAATGCTTATTTTGCCTAAAAACTTGAAGAATGGAATGAACCTACTATTAAAAAGAGGAAAAAATTGACAGGAAGTAAAATTTGAGGAAATTGTTTAGGCTATCTCCCCAAGAATTTATTTTGCAGTCAGCTTTGGCTGCTATAGGATCTTTCATGGTTTTAGAACCTTCTCTAAATATATGATCAAAGAATTAAATCATTAGACACCTTGCTGACTCATCCAATGCTGTGTTGGCCAATTGCAGAAAGCAACTGGTAAAATCTCAAAAGAGGAATCAAACACCAGTGGGCTAATAAAGTAAGGATAAACTCCTCATGATACAGCACTATAGCTTTTCTTCAATAATTCTGCTTAAGAATCCAAGGAACTGGGTGTGGTGGTGCACACCTGTAATCCCAGCAGCTCGGGAGGCTAAGGCAGGAGGATCTCAAGTTCAAAGCCAGTCACAGCAAAATAGAGGCACTAAGCCATTCGGTGAGACTCTGTGTCTAAATAAAATACAAAATAGGGTTAGGGATGTGGCTCAGTAGCCAAGTGCCCCTGAGTTCAATCCTTGGTACAAAAAAAAAATCCAATGAATCCAATGGTACTCCTGCAATTGTCGGGGGAGTATTCTTAGTCTCCTCACTGGGTGATGGTCAGGGAATAATAATTACCAACCATAAAAGACCAGGTAAGATGAACAAAGTGAATGGGAATAATTCCTTTTTCATAAAATAAAAAAACTAATTTATTATAAATTCACATGTGAAGGATGAAGAAACTTACAAGTAAGAGGAAATGTTACTAAAATGAACTGATCAGTGGGAAAAGTCCTAAGGAAAGACCTGAAGTCAAAAGTTTCAAGTATTTTTTCATTATTAATTTTGCACTGTTCATTGATTATCCAAATAGATTTTTAGAGACTGGAACTCAATCTCTGGGCATAGGAATCAACATGTTTACTAAGCACCTGTGAAGATTCAGATGTACATTTTCATTTGAGAAACACTAATCTAGTAGTCCTCAAGTTTTTGTCTCTGCATCACCTGATAACTTTTTAGAAATCCAAACTCTTGGGTCCACTTGACCTAGTGAACCAGAAATTCTGGGGCAACTCAGTCATCCAGACTAGAAACGACAGTACTGTGTGGGAAGCCCAGCATTAATCTGTGCCTGCTCCTCCGAACACAGAAATCAAGGCACAGAACCAGAAACCCGGGGTCATCCTTGACTCAACCCCTCTCTTTCCCTCATATGCCCAATCCAACCAACTAGTAAGTATTCTTTTGCCCTATTTACATCCCAACCTCTAGTTCTCTATTCCCAGTCTCTGTTTGCCTACTCTTTGGATTAGATAGAAGTCTCCTTCCAAATCGCTTTCCAGTCTTGTTACTTTCAAATTCAACAGCTGAATTTCAAATACTTTCAAATTTGCACCTGAATTGCAAAACTGGCAAGGTCACCCTCCTGCTCAGCATCGCTCAGTAGCTTCTCACTGCTCTTGAGACTAAAGATCCTCAACGTGGTTTATGAATTCTTTCATGCTCTGCCTTTGCCTACCATTCCAGTTGCATTAACAACCACCCCATCTCCAATTTCCTGCCCTAACATCACCAAATCACGTTAAAAAGCTTCCTCCACAAATTCTGCTGCTTTCCACATCTAAAGCTCGGCTCCTGCTACTCCTTCTCCTCCACATTTCACTCTCCCCACTCCAGTGTCCAGTCACTCCTGCTAGTTCTAACTTTTACTTCCTTGTTTACGGGAAGGAAGAGGATCCCAAGCACTTTTGACCCTTCTCCCAAGACTAACTTAGATTCCATTCAGTGGTTTCCAATGCGTCATCTCTTCCACGGGGTGCCTTTCACCCCCTCATTGCTGCATTCATCTTTGCATCCCCAATAACTAGCACAGTGCTTTGGCACAGAAAGAAACCAAAATCAACTTGCTAAACCATTAAATTCAACAACAACAAGCATTTACTATGCTTTTGACTGAAACTGGGTATGTGGTCTGTGGCCAGTACTTTTCTATATAGAGTCTTTCCAAGGAACTGGTCTCGAATGCCTTCCTATTAGTCTCAAATTAACTAACTTAGTGAACACAGACAGCATATCCTGAATACTCGGCACAACAGTAAGATACTACATAAACCTGGCCTGTTTTAGCTATGAGGCTTCTCTGTTGGATGCTGCTAAACTTAAACCCACAGACCAAAAAGTTCTGCCAATTTTGAAATCATAAAATTTTTACAAATCAAAGAGCATATATAATACTTCCAAACTCTGTTTTAAGTAGTTATTCTTTCTTTTTTCTCTGGTGTTATGAATGAAGTGTCCTTCTGATATTAGTTACTTATTTCAATCATCAGAATCAATAGAGATTCAAAGAGGGGAATGCTATGCTTTATTGTATCTTAGATGCAATCTTACAAGCCATTTTCTTCTTGGAAGACAAGAAGTACATATACTGATCCATGACTCACCCAGAGGAAAACCAACAAAATGTGAAAGCCATAAACTTCAATGGGGCAACATTGTACTGTATCACAGAGAAATAATTGCCAAGGCAAGAAGAGATGGGCTTAGAGGTGTTCACCAAGTATTATAAAGTATTGCTTCCAAAAAAGCACATCTAGGTAATAAAATAAAATTAGAATATTATGAAAACATTACCTAGAAAATCACCTACTTTAATATATGCAGGAATAAGGCATACATTGAGAATTGGAAGCAGATATTCCTCTCCAATGACAAACCAATGGAAAAATTTAGGAATCAGAGACTGTGTCTCCTTTTGGTCTATTTGTTGTTATTCTGATCAAGGCAAGGAGAATATTTCTGAAAACCATGATTCCACAATTAGTAGTAGAATCTCAAATTAAAGGACTATCTGAATGTTTGTAAAATACAGAAAGGACTAGTGATCATATCTATTGTTTCCCACTATTTGGATAACAACACTTCTCCAAGTGGTTAGCCACTAAGGCAGCTTAGGTACAGGACAAAGTTGTCTGAAGACAACTCACAGTCACTTAGGAACTTTTTTCCTTATTACTTCATGTTTGGAAAAGTCATGTTACTTAACCTAACTTAAGAATAAAAGTCATGTCCAAAAGGACTATGCAGAATACTCACAAATTTAAGGGAAGAAAATATTTTTTAAAACCAAATTATCAAAATTCTGCCTCCTTAAAACCATACCTTAGTGAAAGAAACCACCCCTTTTCCAGAGAAATGACTGATTCCAGGAGTCAGCTTTAAAACATCAGAAAGCACAATCCATACAGGTAGAAATGGATAAACTAAACTTCATTAAAACCAAAAACTTCTTCTCTTTGAAGGACACTGCTCAGAAGAAAATAAAAAGAGAAGTCATAGACAGAAAATACTGCAAACTACATATTTGATAAAGGCTTTGTATTCAGTATATATGAGGAGATCTTGAGACTTGCTCCTATTAAAAGAAATCAATTGCAAAATGAAAACAAAAGATTTTGAAGAAATGCTTTCTCAAAGAAGTTGCATAGATGACAACTGGCATATGAAATGATGCTCACTGATCATTAGAAAAATGCAAATTGAAATAGGATATACAGTCAATCCATCTTTAACCAAAATACAAAGGCCATTCAATGGAGAAGGAATCATTTTTACAATAATGATGTTAAAACAATTGTATGTCATATGCAAAAAAAGAAATTAAAAAAATTTGACTTCTACCATATGTTAAAAAATAGATCTAAGTGTAAAATTTAAAACAATTGAACTTCTAGAAAATACTGAAGAAATCTTTGTAACCTTGACTTTGACACAGTCCCCAAACCACAATGAAATACCACCACTACATATATAAGAATAGCTCAAATTAAAAACACAAATCAAAGAAAGTATTGGCAAAGATATAAAAAAACTGAACCTCTCATATACTCTTCGTGGGAATGTAAAATGATACAGCCACTTTGGAAAACACTTTGACTTGTAAAGTTCAGCACACAGCTACTACATAAACCAGCAGTTTTCCTTCTAGTTGTTTCTCCAAGAAAAATGAAAACTTATGTTCATACAAAACTTTTGGGCAACTGTTTAGCTTTTTTATCACTAAAAACTGAAAAGAAAATAAAACAAGTGTCTTGAAACCAACATAAGCAAGACCACAGCATACTACCCTGAAATAAAAGGCCACAAGATACTGTTGTATGCAAGAACATGGATGAATCCCAAACACCTTATGCCAAGTGAAAGTTGCCAGGCTCAAAGGGCTACATTAGACACAAAGTGGATTAGTGGTTTCCTAGGACTATAGACGGTGGGGGGAAATAGGGAAATGGAAATACCAATAAATGGGTATTGGGTTTCTTTTGAATTGATGAAAATGTTCTAAAATTGATTATAATGATGACTGGACAACTTTGCAAATATACCAGAAACTTTTAATTTGCAAGCTTTGTTTTTCCGGGTGCAGGGTTAGGGGGAGCAGCAGTACTGGGAATTGAAATCCACAGAACTTTACCAATGAGTGACACCCAGCCCTTTTCTTTTTTAATTTTGAGACAGGGCCTCCCTATGTTGTGAGGCCGGTCTGGAACTTGTGATCCTCCTTCTCCAGTCTCCCAAATTACTGGGATTGCAGGCATGTACCACCACACGTGGCCTGATTTGTGTACTTCAAAAGAGTAAACTGTATGGCATGCAAATTTTATCTCAGTAAAGCTGTGTTGTTGTTTTTTTTTTAAGTACATATTTCACTTACGTAGCATTCTGGACGAGGTAAAACTATAGTTATAGAAAACGGATCACTGGTTGTCATCATGGGTGGTGGGTTGACTACCAGGGGCTAGAGGGAAGCTTCTGGGGTGGTAGAGCTTTGTGTATCTTGATTTATACTTTTGTCAAAACTCACAGAACTCAACAAGATGAATTTTACTCTAAGTAAACAATATGTCAATAAATTTGACATTTTTTTCCCACAACTACATTTTCCATCAGAAAAAGAGTCTTTAGTTTTTATGGTTTTTAAATTGTATACTGAGTGATAAGACTAATCACCTAATTCCAGGTACCTTACTGGTCAGTGGACTGTCACTGTAATCAAGGGCTTCCAAACGTTTAGCTTATCATTGAATTTTTATAACTGAAGTGGTTTCATTCCACTCTTTAAATTTTTTGAATAAGTCTGAGGTAATGCAGTAATACACATTTCCAGTCACAATTATAAAGCTATTAACTAGGTCTGACTCTATTTATTATGGTTTTATGAATAAGATAAATTCAGTTTACATATGCTTATTAAGTTAACAATGGGCTTTGCATGCTTGAAAAGCTGTGCAGAAGAAAATTTAATTGCCGAGTTAAAAGAAATGCTCCAAAATTGAATTATTTTGGTTTTAGATACTTTTTAAATGTATGTTAGATATTCCTATTAGGGAAGCAGAATTTTTTAAATCAGAAAAAAAAATGTCAAACATGCAAAAAATTTGCAAGAATAAGAACATTTAAATAGTATTTACCCAGATTCACTTATTGCTGAACTTTCAACCATATTATCATTTGTGTATATATACATATATATATACATACTTCTAGGCTGTCTCTTCTCTTCCACTGACCTATGTCTTTCCCTTTGCCAATACCACCAGTCTGGATTAATGCAGTCTTTCAAATGAATATTAAAATTGGATAGCTTCAGAGTATCCCAAATTAATTCTTCTTTTTCAAAATTATTTTGGCTACACTCGTTCCATTATTTCTCCATTTAAATGTTTGAATCAACTAGTCACCATCTATATAAAGTCCAGCTGGGATTCTGATTTTGATTGGGCATGCTCTGAATCTATACATCTCCTGGGGAAAAACTGACATCTTAACCACATGGACTCTCCATACAAGGACACAGTGTATCTCTTCATTTATTTGATTTTTTTTTTCTAAAGAGAAATTTGGTTTCCGTTTCTGGCATCTTTCTTTTCATTCTTGCCTATCCCTCACTCCATCCCCCCAAAACAAGTTTTGACACATTATTAGAATATGCTTCAAACATGGACAAAAGTAATATATATTTTTAAGTGTTTAGTTACTGACATGATAGCTCACTGTACCTAGAAGTTACCACTTAATAATGACACAGAATACCTTAGCTAACATCTTTACTTATGTGTAAATAAGCTAAATACAGTTGGCCTATGTTTTTTATTAGCCAAGGATGAATATTTGAACATCAGAAAAAAATTCACAAGAACACAAATTTCAAAAACTCTGTGCAATGTAACATTCCCTTCATGGATCAGAAACTGAGTGTGTTTATCTCACTCACAAGGTTTTTTGATCAAAATAAATTGCACACATGGGTAACCTAACCCCAATATCAGCAGGGCAGCTTAATTACATCCCCTTGAAACCTGTAGCAGAGGCAAGGGCCAGCATTAATATAGGGAGAATCCATTAACTGAGAGGAACACACAGGACCACATTCAAAGACTATGATTGTGACAGTAATTGGTAAACTGAATATTTTTCAAAAACTCCCTTTGTTCTTAATGGCACAGAAGCCATTGTTGGGCAATGACACACTGTCCCTATTCTGGAGGCTGTAGACTATTGGTGCACTCGACAGATCAAAAGCTGTGATGAAAGGGTCTGTAATTAATAATAATTGCTTCCCAAGTGTCTATTTTACATAAAGATTCCACTTCATAGGGAACACATTCAAGTCCACTGGATAGGCTTAATATTTTCACTGTGGGTGGTCTTCTCTGGGAAAGCTATTCAAAGGCTCTACATGGGGCTAGCAAAACATCATTAATAAGAAAGATGTAGGCGAATTACAGAGACAAAGCACACCTTGCCACTGGTGACATTTACAATGAACCAATATTACAGCAAAAGCAGCCCCCAAGCTTTGGAAGCCTGTGAGATGAAGGTCTACACCCAGGGACAATGAAGGTACAGTGACTTATTTATTCAAATGCTTTTATTTACTGGGAGCTTTTTAGGAGATAGTAGATGCTTTGGGATATTTTACTTGCAGGCTCAGTGCCTACTTACATTATTATTCTGTGGGTAATTTTACATAAAAAAGGGAAACTTTATTAACACTTTTGAAAGCACTCAAGTCAGAAATACAAAGCCTCAGAAATCAAGTGAAGGGAAATCCAAAGAATATTCCTGTAACTCCAACAAAATGAGGGCAATTTAAACAAATATTTCAACACTGTATGCTTGCCTTAGAAAAAATCAGTCATTTTAATTTTCATTGGGAAACAAATGGATATAAGTAATGAAATATCACTTTAAAATTATTTTTATAATCACCTAATAATTATGGCTCACTATGGTGGACTGATTGTAGCACAGTCTCATTCTTCACCCCTATAGCTATAATCCTTGAAATGTAATTGGCTGTTACATCCTGTGAGATTGGATTGGCCTTATAACTTGCTTTGGCCAAGAGAATGTAGTGGAATAGATATTGTACCAGTACTGAGACTAGATCTCAAAAGGCCATGTACACCCGGGGACCTTGTCCCTGCTGTTATGAAAACAAACACACTAGGCCTGCTAGAAGATGAGAACCAGACAGAGAGCACATCCCAGCAAAGGTCATCCTAGAGAAGCCGGCCACCGGTCACCTCGTGTGCAGAGGACAGACACCTGAGTGAAACAGATATCTCTAACCTATGCCAACCCAGACCTGATGAGCCACCCTGCCAACCCACAAACTCATGAGCATCATTAGCATATGGTTGTTGTCTTAAGACACACAACTTGGGAATGATTTGTTACTCAGCACATGGTAACTGATACAATTGCCTTCCTTTCAAAGTCGCTCCTTGGAATTCGTTCTGTACCTTTCTTTTTTCCTCCCTTTGTGTTTTCTCAGTTACTAAGAGTCCTATATCTTGTGACTCCTGATTAATCAATGCACCTGGGCTTCTCTAGTTTACTTCACATTATCATTTAAGCTGGTAACTTCCATGCAGAATTGGATCTCAAAGCTGTGTTATTATTCCCCATTATTTTTGTCACTGCACTAATATAGACCTTCATCACTGGTCCTCTAAAAGGTCTCTTTTCCTTATTCTTTGGTTCTTTTAATACACTCTTCAATCATTACAGTACTTTTCTTACTAAATCAAAATTGTTCTTTTATTAAAATATATGTCAGGACATATCATCCCATAAATGCAAGTCAGATCTTTAATAGCTCCCAGCATGGAGCTATTACAGCATGGGAGCTGAACAGCTCAGCATGGGATTCAAGATGCCCTACGGTCTCATTCCAACATTTTCTTCTAGTTGTTCTCTACTGCATCTCTTCACACTTATTCAGGCACATCAACCTAGAATCACCAACCAAACAACCACATTCGTTCGCATCTCTGTGATTTGAAATGTTTACTTCCCCTCTGACCCACCGACTGAAGTTCTGATCAACCAATTAATTTAACCACTGACAACTCTTCTCCAACAGATACCAACCATCCTTGCCACCCCCATCCCCTTCTTAATGCCAAGGCCACATGGATCTGTCATTTCCCCTTCACATCTTGAACTCCATCATGGGACATTTTTCACTACAGTTTAATTTCTATTTAGTCGAATGCTGGAATGGTGTAAATTATTTGACAGTGAGGCATATGAATCTCGGTAGCACTCATATACACACAGTACAAGGTTTCATATGCTAAATGCAGTGTGCTGTGGATTCTGTGGACTCAGTGGGCTGTTCCGAGGGAGTTCAACTTTCTGGCCAAGAGATAAATACAGATGTGGAGCAAAGAGATATCTCTGACCCATGATCACCACGAAAAGCAACATAGAACAGAAAGTTAGCTTATGACTTCTTCAGAAATTGAAACTTAAAATATCACAATACAGCGTCAACTACTTCACTCCTAGGCAGGAAACTGACAAGTGTAACTATGTGAAATTCAATTATAACCCGGCCTCAGAAGCATTATACTGTCCTTCTATTCTCACCTTTGTCTGTCTGAAAGTTATACTTCTGAATACAGTAAAACAGAAAAATGCATCTCTCTGTATAACAGACTCTTCTTTTTTTTTTTTTTTTCACTCTACTATAAAAAGAAAGAAAGAGTTGGTTGCCAGGACTCCCATACTCAAGCAATAACTATTTACAGGCACAAATTATTATATTCAGAAGAGAGTTCTGTAATCACATAGTCAGTGTACCTCTAAAAAGAAGCACAGTGACCCTGAGCAGTGTCTCATAATTTCTCTAGGTCACTATTCCTTACCTGCAAAATAAGTGTTTGAGGTTAACTTAGCACTAAACTTCAGTGAGCTTGTTAAACATTAGTTTATTGAAAGTGATGTTCACAATAATGCACATAAGGGAAAGTAAGGGTTTTGCAACAAAAATTGAAGTATTATGCATAATACACCTACAAAGACAACAACACACACCGAAATAATTTTGAAGGATTTTGAACAAACATATGGGAGTATTTTCATGGATTCCGATGATGAACTTCAATTAAAAGGAGCACTATCCCTACCACATGATCCAGTTAATCAAGGTACAATTTTACATATTAAAATAATGGTTTTATATAGAACAATAAAAGGCTTTGTGGGTGAGTGAGCTGTGGGGCCTTAGACAAGATAGCTACCCTTCATTCCATTATGTGAAAAATAGCAATAATAATTTCTGTCTCATCGGAGGTTGTAAAGATTGAATGAGATAATATCCATGCAGTCACTAGAACAGAGAAGATGCTACATAAATGTTAATTTTCCTTTTTCCACCATCCCCAAGGAAGTTCAATAGAGCACTTTATGCATAGTTGGAAGCTACCTCTCAGCTGATTAATGTACTTATTTATTTTTTTCATCATCATTGGATGAAAAAAATCATTCTTTCATAAGGATGAAATGTTGTAGTTTTACAGATAACACTTCCTTTAGAGTCACTCATCTCCTCTGCTTACTATAAGGCAGGGCAGTGATACCATTAAAAAAGCCACAATAAATTTATTCATTAAAATAGGTCTCACACAAGTTTTAGCTTCAGCTGTATACTGGCATATGGGATAAAGTCAGGGAATATTTGACTATTTCTTTGGTTAACAGAAATACTAGAGAGAGTAGAAGTCCTTGATCTGCCTACTCTCCCCAGTACCAGGCAGGATACCCTATTTTAGGAAGGGAAGAATCTATCATATTCTTCCAGAATGCTTTCTAGTCTCTAAATGCCATCCTCACCATACACATAAGCAAAATTGACCATTTAAAAAATTTTTTATTAGAAATGAGATGTATGCTTAGAACATTCCATTCAATGCAATTCTATTTAAGTGAATGGAACCATGCTTTCATTATTGGTCCAGTCAAGTTTAACTGGACAAAGTAAAGTAGGAGAGGCCAGAGCCAGGCATCAGAGCTCCTCGCTGGACAAATGCTAAGAGACAGGTTCTGCTCAGGTACTGAGGTGAGCCCAGTCTATCAAACCAACCACATCCAAGGAGACAATAACAGGCAGCTAACGGAAGGGTCAGGGACCATTAGCAGCAGGGGAAATACCAGGTGGGAGGCCAAGGGAGCACCCAGTGCTTCTCCTCCAGGGACAGGGAAAAGCCACAAAAGAAACACCTCGTGGAGATCTAATGGCTCCATTCTCTAGACTGGGATTCAGAGACAGGGTCTGCTTTCTGAGAATAAGAGTTGATTGGAGAAGACAAAGTCTTTAAGTAACTGGCCTAATGAAGAGGGCACAAGATGTAGATGCAGACAGAGTTCAAAAGAACAATATTGAAATTAGGGCACAGAGTCAGAACCGGACTAAGAGACAAAGACACCACAGATCCCCAGAGCAGTGAAATGGAGTTCCTTCAACCCCACTTCCTCCAGCCTCATTCCTTCCTTTTATTTTCTTTTTTCTTTTGGTACCAGAGATGGAACACAGGAGCACTTAACTACTAAGCCACACCCCCAGTCCTTTTTGTTAAATTTTTTTTAATTTTATTTTGAGACAGGATCTTGCTAAGTTGCTTAGGGCCCCACTAAGTTGCTGAGGCTGGCATTGAACTTGTGATCCTCCTGCCTCAGTCTTCTGAGTTGGGTGCCATGGTACTGGGCCCTGGCCTCATTCCTCTCTAACAAAGATATTACAACTCAGAGAATAAGTATGGAATATGAAAGCACTTATTGAAAGCCAACTATGTGTCCCTGCTCCGGGCAGTGAGTAATCAGACGGGAAGACAACTGTCTGCACCTTAAGAAGTTCAAAGCCTAGTAAAGGAGGCAAAAAGTAGAGGTTATGTTCAGTGTGAGGAGCACTATGCTACAGTCACTGCATGTTGCAAAGCACAGGGAAGGCACTGACCTAGATCCCTCTGAGTGGGGAAAATCTTCTTGATTATATTCAATATGTGTCACTGAATTAAATCATAGCTCTATGGCAGTTCCCTGTCTTCTCTTCCCTAGAGAGAAAATGTCTCTTTGACTTTCTTATTTTCAAACATTTAAGAAAATCCATCATAGTCTTTACCAAACACCCTCTAAATTCTCTCACAACATTGTTCCATCAGACAAATAGTGGTGTGTGCCACCAATAAAACCAGCTTCTGGTGTACCAAGGCAAAAGAACACCACACCAGAGAAAAGGCACTGGACAGTGTATGAACATGGTAGCTGTCCAAATCTACCAGGTTATCTCGTAGACAATATCAGCTCAAAATCAACAATCTTAATAATTATAAGTCATCAAATAACTTGCTGTTAACAGCAGACTGCTTCAATGAATTTAAATGAATGGCCTCATTTCATCTCCACACTCATCTGAGACAGTATTTATTACCTCCACTATTCTGATGAGAAAAGTGAGAATTGGAAAGTTAATTAATCTTATAAGGCTAAATGGCTAGAAAGTGGTGGGCTCTGGATTGGATTCCTGGGGTTTGTCTCCAAAACCTGTAGAAAGTCTGAACACTTGCCTCAGACTTATTCCTTTGAAGAGCATCTACTACCTGAAACTATTCAAGCACAATTTACTTTGCTATTTGCTATGAGAAAACTTACCGTGAGGAAGCATTTGACTATTTTCAAAGCAATTTTGCATCTATCATGTCACAGCTCTGCGGAACCTCATACCCCTTGTTGACTCCAGCCTGGGTCTTTGTCTCAGCCTCAGACCCCCCTCCACTGGCCCCAGGAGAGCCTTCCCTCCTCTCTCACCATTTTTCTTCTTCCTTTGCAGTCCTCATTCTCCATACTAAAATCAGCCCCCATATATGTCCTTGCTGCTCTCTCTGATCCAAGACCTTTTTCACTCTTTTGCCTGGTAAATCAAGTCAGCTCTTCAGGACCCAGACTGTCCAGTTCTAGGAATCTTTGTCTGCCTCCTCCCCTCTCCCCAGCGTGAACTGCTCCCTTTTTCTGTCTCACTGCATTTTTGAATGCCAGCAGTAAAGCAGCACTAACCACCTGCATTATGACTTTCTGGCTCACTCCCCCTACAGCCCTTTCTGTTGAAGTTTGGTTTCAGGACCAGTAGCATCAACATTTCCCCAAAGCTACAGTATCCAGGTTTGACACTGTTCCCATGATTTACGTGCCCTTTACATTTTGAGAAGAACATCTTTCACATGCTATGAATTTCAGAATGAGAGGAGTGAAGCCTTATTTATTCTAAGAACTTAGCCCAGAACACAGCACTGCACAAATACTACATTCAGTAAGTGTTTGTTAAAACAAAATAAAGACATGTTCTCATTTGATTTTCCCAACAGCACTCTGAGGTAGGTACTGCTCTGTGTTACAGATAGAGAACTCAGGCTAGATAGAGACTTGAGGAAATTTTGCTAAAACTCACAAAGATCAGCAGGATGAGGTCCAAATCCTGTAACTTCAAATTCTGTATTCTGGTCACTTCCTTACAATCTCTCCCATGCATTATAAATAACAACAAATATTTATGCAATAACTCTCACCACATTTATACTAGAACGAAAATATTGCCCAGACAGAGTTAGCAGTCACTCCGCTTCCATGTTCATGGACTTATTTATTCTTGTACATGGTAAAGTCTTATTGAGCTCCCATCATAGACAATGCATTACACTCGGTATTAAACATGAAGTGAAGAATAAAGCAAATCAGTTCCTGCCCTCAGAGGGGTACCAACCCATAAAGACCAATCCTTCTCCAGGGTGAGAAGTATCATGCTCTTCTGTGTGTGTGTGTACGTCGTGTGCATGCATGCAATAAAGAGTAAAAATATGAGGAAAGGCATTTTTACACAACCTGTAACACAGACTGCCAAACAAAATCTGGTAAGGTAAGAGAGAGAAAAAGACCCACCAGGGCGCCGTTCCTTCTTCAATGCGTCAAAGATTTACACACTCTTCCCATTATCATTAATGGCTGTTATGAATGTAATTTGTCCCCACGCACCAAGGGGAGAATAAATTCCTCACAGAGGGGAAATAGAGGGTATTCAAGGAAAAAATATTTTATGCAGAAAGCTGATGACTGGTAATTGATAATGAATGCAACAGGAATAATAGTATTTTCTTTTAATTCCTCAGGACTTTAGTCATTAAGGTCATGGAGCAATACCAGAAAGACACAAACACATGCACACACACACACCATATAGCACCTCTGAATTATCCAGCAAAGATACAATGACAAAAGTGACCTCTTAAAATTCAGGGCTAAAATAATTTTAAATGAAAATCAGGATGCAATAAAAATCAAAAGGAGAATTTCCAGTAACTTTACATTATAAAGATCACATAAGAAGCAGAGAAGGATGGTCAAAGAAAAAAATCCCTTCTGTGAAAGTCCCTATGCACCAAGTCACTAGAGCTGCCAATGACAGAAACAAAACACAGAAAGATGCCTTGTACAGGGAGAACAGCAAGCCTTCCTTAAGTGACTGGAATAAATGAGATCAAGGGGTTGAAAAGTGACTTTGACAGTTCAATATAGGTGTTAGATAATGACACGAGGGACCAAGAATGTTCTTAGAGGGCAAAGTTTGCAAGTCAGCAGACAGAGAGGTTTCCAAGAGCAGCGCTGTTGCACATTTTAATGCCCTCTTGGCTAATAAGCATAAAACAGACAGGCCAAGTGGAGATAGGGGACTTGGAACGTAATTTCTTCCTTCCTGGGAGCAGCATTTCTTCAGGCGATTGGGAGGTTTTTGCTCCTCATCAGATCTTTATTAATCCATTGTCATGTCTCTGTATTTTATTATTCCTGCCAGGGTAACAGATTATATTCATGATTTCAGGTCATAAAGTATAACAGCTAGCTCAGAGGACCAGAAACAAAATTAAGAATGAGGTGCGGCGTGTTCCTTTTCTTCTCAGAGCCTCTTCTTTTTTCCCCTGTACTATGGGGTCAACACACACTATCCCCAGGGCTGTCTGTGGTGTAAGTGAGCAGACGCTTCTTGAGGATTTCCCAGAGGCAATGAATCACGACCTGCGTTGCCTCCCAGTACCACCGTGCTGGCCCTGTGGTGAGCACTCAGTAAACACAGGCTGCTATTATCACTGCAACAGAAGCCCTCCCACCATCCAGTCATTAAATCCAGAAGACCTGAGCTATTGTCCTCCAATAGTTAGTTTTTATTTATTTATTTATATTATTTTAAGCAAAAGATATACAGCACAGATTTGACCAAATCAGCAGACAAATTGCCAAGGCCAGGGACAATTTCTACTTAGTAGTCTCTGATCATAACACTTAGCAAACCATTATAGAATGCTTAATAAGAAGTATTTCACAAAACATGGTAAACTCTAAACCAGGACTAAACAAGGAGACCTCTTTGGAGTCCTTCCAAAGGGAACAATGAGTATTAACTATTTATATGATATTCATACTTAGAGCAAGGAATACTTGTACACCTTTATATTTCCGAACTTCAGTGAGCGGTCCATGCAGTACAAAACTCAAGAGCACTAAATAATGGTCTGGTTCTGCTTGTAATACATCACCCGTAACCACCCTACCTAGAAGTGAACTATATATCAAAAAGAAGTACTGTGGCGCCAATCGAGGGTCCTATAAAATTGCATGGTGATATTATGCTCCTTTGGTTGCCTTTGGGAAATATATAGGTCGAAAGTATCTAGGTAAGTGAATTGAGTCTGGGATTGAGGAAACAGAAGCTCTAATGGAAGATTAAGTTTGCATACTTAAGAGACTTTTGTGTATGAAGGATTAAGAATACTACATACCACTCTCTGACAAAGAGCAACTGTCATCTGCAATTAGGGCAATATAGGAACTCTAATGGAAGGAAATTTTTTAGATTCAGATGGGACAAGTTCTGTTAAACCTGTCTACATACTTTATTAAATCTCGATATATTATTATCAATAATAAGTTAATAATTAAATATTGTACTCTTGCAAAAGAAATGTTCTGGATGAGTGGCACTCCCAAAGTTTAAACTCCTCCATTCCAACGTTGTAATGATACTCCAAGGGTCAAAATGACCCCTACTTTTTAAAAGAAGCCACTTAGAGCTCAGTGGTAAGGAGTTTGCCTGGCGTGCACAAGGCCCTGGCTTGATCTCCAGCACCAAAAAGAAAAGGAAAAAAAAAAAATGTATAAAAGATACCATTTGCTTAGAATAAAAGCAAACTGTCCTGAACTAAGTTTACCATTCAGCTCATCCCATCTCCAGGAGGAAGACAAACCAAGAAGGAATGAACAGAAGGGAAAGCAATGACATCACAATATCAAGGGGTAACAGAGTCTTCTTAAAAAATTAAATCCAGTTTATGTCAAAGAGAATATCAGTTCTAAATCTTATAGGCAAAAATAAATAAATACATAAAAAGGTTTTTTTTTTTAATTGCATTTTGCGTTCAAGTTTACTGTAAATTACACATGACAATAAAGTTCTTAAATAGTGCAAAATGAAGCGCCAACTACAATTTCAGTGCTGCGGTTTTTATAGTTGGGTAGTTGTTAAAATAAGATGGAATGCTGGCACAACTATCACAGCAAAAGCAAGTGACTGAATGAGGAGGAAATGGCCAAAGAAACCCTGGAGAAGTGACTGATAGTTTGCAAGGGATTTTAGTGGGATGATGGGGGTTTTTCAGTTGGTTTTACTTGGGTTATTTCTGAATGAACACTTGCTTATTGTAAAAGAGCATTCTGTATATAAACTAGTAAAACTGCAAATTCCTGGCAGAGTTAATTCAAAAGTCTGAAACTGACAACCCCAGCCCTATTTGGAAAATCTAAGAACTATTTGCATGAGAATCAGCACTCTGAAGCAAGCAAATTCCAGTCTGCTGACTCACGCCCTCAGCCACCTACTCTGGGGCTCCTGGGCAGAACAGGTCCCACCCTCTGTTCCTTGGGATTACGGAGCCAATCAGCTCATGGGAGTCACATGGGGAATGACAATCTGAAGGCACCAGATCAACAGGAATTCAACAAGGTCACATTATTTATGTTTTAACTTAACTTATAAACTGTGACACCCTAAGATATATCTGAAACAGAAACTCAAACACATGCCGAAAGGACTTCTGGGAACTTGAGAAACTGAATTCTTTTTATGGCAAGTATGTGCCCCTCGAGTTCAAAATACCAAACTTATGATTTTATCTTCTTGGAAAGACTGGAAAGAAAGGAGGAGAAGGATGCCTTCAAGTGGAACTTGCCCTTCTGTTTGAGGGTAGAAACTGTATTTAGCTGCACAGAACAAAGGAGCATGAGACTGCTAATTTTCCCATCCCTCCCGTTTTGTTACGTTCTCTTAAGGCAACTGGATTTTTCCCCTTGCTAAACTTCAGGCATCATCTGAAATATGAATGAATCCTTAAAAGCAGAAAGCATGTCTCAGGGATTCTCAGCATGCATTATCTATTTGCATATCACTTGCATATGGTTCCTGAGATTGATGAAGTAATAAACAACACAGGGGCATTGAAAGTGACCCTGCTTGGGGAACTTGCCCCAAACCTGGGTTAACGTCCATTTCTGCCATTTCCTGGCTATTATGTTGGACAAGTCTCACAATTCTCTGTATCTTTACTTCTTTAACCCTAAAATGGGTTTCTAATCACACCTGTGTTTTAAAATAGTGAGAAAATGTAAGGTAAGCACTTAGCAAGGCACCTTTCACATAGTAACCATTGAAAAAAAAAGTTAAATATGTTATTTTTTTGGCTAATATCAAAGAACATTACTATCATTGAAAAGGTCTTGGTGTGGGTGGGTACAAGTCCCAAATAAACGTCAGGAGACTCCAAATTTGGGGCACAGAATTTAAAAGGAATACATAATTATTTTTTATGATCCCAATTTAAAAACAATGAAGCAACCAAAGAAAACTCTCAGTATTTTTTTCTGGTACCCGATATACTCTCAAAATTTTAATACTATGTTTTTTCTCTAATATATTTCCTTGCTCCCTATTACTAAAAGTTGAAGCATGAGAACATAGAAAATAAGTGCAAAATCAAATCCATAACTCCAAATTATCAAGAAAAATCAATAATCTTTTAGCTGAAGGGTTAAAAGACTTTTTCCACAAAATTCTAAACAACAAATAATTGAGGCTTTGTGGGCCACTTAAGGTCGGTCTCTCTCTCTCTCTCCCTCTCTCTCTCTCTCTCTCTCTCTCTCTCTCTCTCTCTCGTCTTCCTTTTCCTCTCTCTTATTCCTTTTCCTATTTTAGCAATGCTTTAAAAGTGTGAACACCATCTCTCACTCCACTACCAGATAAGGATTTGCTAACAGGAGTCAACAAACCATATAGCAAGGTCAAATTCTGCCTACAGCCTATTTCTGTAAGTAAAGTTTTATTGAAAAACACCCTGTCCCATTCATTCACAAATTCCCTATGGCTACTTTTCCACCCCCAAAACAGGTGAATTATTTTCACAAAGACCCTATAGCCCACAAGGCAAAAATATTTATTCTCTGGCCCTTTTTATAGGAAAATGTTTGCCACTGTCTGATCTAGAGTACTGAGGATACTTCATTAATATCACTTTTCTCTTTCCCTTCCCACTAGGGGAACAATCAGAGCAAATGGTCTCAGTTACTTCCTGGAGAGTTGGTTTTTCTTGCCAATGTGAAATACCATAAAAGTCAAAACATGACAGATTTCATATACAAAACTAGCGTTAGGTAGAGAAAACTTCCAGACACCCATTTGTTTCTTAAAATGGGTGGCATGTATTTTCATAGTTTCTGTAACAGCAGAGAATGGGAAATACTGCCTTTTATGAAATGTTGCAAGAAAGCAATAAGAAGCTGAAATAGCCTGTCTAAAACCCCAGGATAGGATATACAACATAAACGTAGGCAGAAAAACACTCTTTTGAAGCATATGAATATTGGGTGAGCTTGCATGGTGCTTCAGAGAACACAGCTGCTCCATTTTACTCAAGACAATGACCTGCCTCTACCTATCCATTTCGATTCAGTCCATAAAAGGTATAAAACTAGATAAATAGAGTAAAACACTGTACACATCTGTATACATTAATACAGTAATCTAACCCAAACAAAATCATTTCTAAAAGCTGCACTTCTCAACTACTCAGCTTTCTCTCAATTCTATATGTAGAATATTTTATCCTAGAAACTAGATTTGGAAAGCACTTTGAAATTGTTTTTATATCTGCTTGTTTTTCACTTTCCCTCTGCAGAATGCATGAGTCAAAACTCCTTCCTGCCCATCAGAAACTCCAGATTCTGACTCTATCCTGTTCAGTTTCAATGGCAGTCAGTGCAGCCTCCAGGGAGGGACTTGCTTTGCTGCCCAGTGACAGACTAGAATTTGAGTTGATTGTATCCAGTGACCTCAATCCTAGAGGTTGGGAGATGATGGAGGATTCAGCAAACACAGGTTTTCACTTGAACCCTCATTCTCTTCAATCATCCTTCCTCCAACCTGAGCAGTTAGCTATTTTCATTGGTGCTTAAAACCATTTTCCATACTGGTTTCCATTACTGCTTGGAAATTGAAAACCCTGGCAGCATGTCTGTTTATGTTCACCAAAATATATTTAGCCCTCAATGTATTTCACAGCATGTAATTGTCATAACCCCATATATCCATGTGTATTCGTGCAACCTTATCTTACACCAAAGACAGAGTAGAAATAAATGGTTTTTAAGTAATATGAGCATAAATAAAAATAAATAAATAAATAAATAAAAGTCTCTTATCATGGTCACACTTGACTTTTTTGAAAAAACATTATCATAAAATCTGCAACAATTATGCAGTGAAATAGGTAATTCAGTGCTTAGTACATGGTAGAAGCTTAGTAGATGGATGGGAGGATGGATGGATGGATGGATGGGTGGATGGATGCATGGATGCATGAATAAATGGATGGGTAGATTTATGTATGTATGTATGGGTGGACAGATGGGTGGATGGATGTGCTCAGTTTCTAGATGATGCAGTTTATCCACAAATGTCTTTGTATACCTATTTGAATAAGCTGTGCCTCTTGATCACTTCTATTGGGCGCAAGAAGTGATAAAGGTGTTTGTTATAAATGATCTAATAGCAATGAATTGATGGCAAGGTTTTCAGTAAATACAAGCTAAAAATTCAGGGCTTGCAACCATCAAACTCTTATTTTCTCTCATTATTAAAAGGAGAAAATGTTGGTTTTGGGAAACACAAATCAATAATTTTATTGTGAAAGCCTGAAAAACATTGCAAATTTAAGTATTAGCCAGATATCCTGAAAGACTTTCTCAAGAAAAAGGAGATTACCAGAAAGAAGCACTGTATCACTAAAAATAAACAGTATTAAATGCAACTCAGTTTTAGTTTTGATACAGTAAGAAAATGCTACAGGCATGATATCTTGATTTTTGCAAAATACCTGACAATGTCAATGTTCTTTATGGTCAAAATGCAGATTGGCTGGCAAGACAGTAAGGTGACTGAAAAAAGCAATGGCTAAAGATGCTATTAATAAATGAATGTTAGTCTTGTCGGATGTGCAGAATGTCCAACCGGAAACAACAGAAGTGAGCAGGAGGCACAAACTTGAATGATAAAACAATGAAAATGCTGACAACTCAGTTGTAAAGTGGATGAAAGAACTTCTGTAAGTCTTAAGCACCTGATTAACCACAAGCGGCTCTGCCCACAGACAGGGAATGACTTGGACCCGTAGAGAATGGTGGGAGAAAAATAAACTCATGCATTGCTCACTTCAAAATTCTAAGAGCCTACAAAACATCTATGCAGAAGGAAAACAGTGGCCCACTGAAAAAATCGTCTGTGTAGCTTCTGGTCTCAATTGAGCTTTGCAAGCCTAATCTTTCTTTATTCATATTTACCATTTTAGCAAAATTTTAATATGCATAGTTTCCCAAAGACACACCACAATTTTCCACTTTTTCAGATTCTTTTCTCTCTTTGTGGAAGACATCATTAATATGTTATATTAATATTTTAATTTTCTTCCATAAGCAAAATTCTCCTCACCTCTCAAGTCCAGTTACCTTCTGAACTCTTAATTTCAGTTGTTGACACGACCGTAGACCCAGCTCCCAACACTGGTACTTGGTTATTTCACCCCTTAATATAGTCAGTTCCAAGTCTTCTCACTTCAATTGCTGCTTTAGTATACAATTATCTCTCACCTAGATGGGACACCCTTTAGCCAGAATCACTCCTCTTTACAAACCTACTCTACCTTTAGGTGGTCTACCTAAAACACAGATGCTATTGTTACTTTGCCTTGCTTAAACCCTTTAACTCCCCACCCCTCCCACACGCACATCAAGTTAAAGTCCAAGATCCTCAAAACAGACCTAAGGAAGACCTGGTCTACAAGGCTGAACTCATAAATTTAAACCCAGTAAGGTTTAAAACCTAAAGACTTTCTGACTCCAAAGCCCTCCTTAACCAAAATGCCACGTCGCTCATACTGTTTGCAAACTCTTCTTTGGAAACTAAACTGGAAGTCCTAGTTTTATCAGGATCTTTAAGCAATAAAGAGAAGTGAATCTTTTCCATTCCTACACATATCCTTGGAAGGCTTTGGTGAAGACCTAAAGCAAGCCAGTACTTCCTTCAATGATTTGTTTTATGCTCCAAACCACAAATTCACATGATCTAGATAATTAAAAACCCTGCCTCATTCTTGAGAAGATTTATGTAAGTTTTAAATATCCAGCAGAATTCATTAAAAATGTGGCAAGAAAAGAGGAGGTAGGAGTGGAACTTTAAATAACTGAATAATAATCAAAGAGCTATTCAAGAAAAATGGCCACATAATTAGCATCTGTAGGCAACAACAATTTAATCATGATTAAAGCTATGGCAGATATAATGTAGTTATATTTTAAGTACTATAACTGTCAGTGTGTTAGCAATATTGAGAGAGTATGAGAGTGTGTGTGTGTGTGTGTGTGTCCTAAGTATTTAAGGCAGTGACCTAATGTAAATGAAGTTATTTCTTGAAGAAGAAAGCTTACAGTAAGGAGAACTGTGTAATTTCATTAGCTCAGAGTTTGTTTTCTTTACCTAATCATCCAACCAGATTCAGTAAGTAAGAATTCATAATTCCCATCAGCATAAACATATAGCCACTCAACTGAAACCGTAAGCAACAATGAAAAATTAAGCATTTCACATAGTTCAAGTTTTAGAAAAACTTATGGCTTTTTAGGAAATCTTAAGATGTGCCTCAGACCACACATGAACCTAAAGAAATATTCCGATCAATGTCTGTAACCACATAGGTAAAAGGTTATAAATATAACCATTAAATCAGGGGGAAGACAGGCATGTTCAAGCCATTATATCCCAGGACAAGGAACTCCTAGAGTTGTATCTCTGTCCTATGTAAGGAGCAATCAGGCAGCAATATAGTAAACTTTCATTAGAAATACTTAAGACTCTTAAAATCGAACACAATAAAGCATTTAAAACACAGAACTACAGGTACTCATCCAAGACTCAAAGCTGTAGTCGTGTATTTTTTAATGTTGTGTGTGTCAGAGTCACAGTCCCCCATGAAGAATCAGAGAAGGTCTGAGACCTCACACCCTAGAAACACGTACATAAGCACAAATGCAGAGTCCCAGACACAGCTCTTCTCCAAATGCACAAAATAAGAAGCCCTAATTTAGAGGTTCAGATTCCATGCTCAGTAAAGAACATTACAGAGTATGTGCCTCTTCTATTACTCAAAAGCCTCTCTGCAAGAAAGTAATTATTGTAGCTTTTTAGAGAAGCAAAATGCACCACTGTCTAATTTTCTACACAAAGCAAGCTTGGCCACTTATCTTTCTTCTGCTGGTGTTTAAAACGTGCTGCTGTCCCTTGTCTCCTCAGCTCTGCCTGCCCATCCTGTCCTGTGTTGGCTTTGATCATCCCCTGTACTTTAAGCCTCAGCTGCTACACAAATAGCTGTAACTTAACCTTCTGAGTGTGTGTACTTGAACCATCAAAAATTGGTGGGAAAAAAATCTTTCTCCTAAAAAAGAGGATTTCTGGGAGACTTTAGTTAGTGACCATTAGCCTCTCTTCCTCCAAGTCAGCCAGAGTCACATGGTCTTTAAGTATCTAGGTCAAGGGGCTAGGGGCGAGAGGATCAGAAGTCACCAGAAAGTAATGAATAACGTTAGCGAGGTTAAAGGTTAAACATCAGTCTGATGTTTGATGACTACAACTGTCCTAGCTTATATTCACATAGAGGGAAACAACCAGGTCTAAAACTAAATGTGTTACATACTAATTTTTTAACCTAACAAAAGCTATAATGTATTGTTTTTTGAAGACTCTTAAAATGAGTGCATTGTTTGGGGTACAAGATAAATTTGATAAGAGATTTTAAATAGGTGAAATATTTTAAATAGGTGAAAATGGCAAACAGAGATAAATTCTTGCTTAAACACTCCTATTTCTATTAAGGGGGGGAAACCAGGTAACATTAATTAATTTCTAGTATAGATTATTTTACAATTTAAATATAAATATCATCAGGTCTTAGTGTTCAAAGGGCTTTTTTTAACACATGTTTTTAAAAAAAACTGTTCACAAAGAGTTTGTTCTGGGGTTAGAAAATACTTGGAAGATGTTAATGAAAATATAGAAGGAGATAATTTTTAGAGATCAATAACCATCACAATAGATTAAAATTTGTGAATGAATATCAGCATCCCAAGTTGTGAAAATTTCTAAACTTAAAGGTTAAAACTTTTAAAGTTCATTTCACACAATATAACTTTTTACAAAATACTTCTAGTTTAAATTTATAAACTTGTTTTTTGTTGTGATGTGGGTGTTTTTGTTTGTTTATTTGGTGGGGAGTTTGTTTGTTTGTTTGAAGCTCTGGGTATTAAAACTGGGGCCTTATGTATTCAAGGCAGGGGCTATTCCACAGAGTCACTTACCCTCCCCAAATTTAAGTTTTTAAATGACAGTGTACTTTTATTCTACTTTTCCCCACAAAACAATTATTGGCAATAATCTTGCATCGAATAAATCTCTTCTAATATTAACATTTATAAGGAGGCTAATGGTGATCATTTTTATAGGAGACATTTACAAAATATTTTTAAAAGGAAGTTTGAAATATTTTTCCTCTGTTTTCTACTTTTTCAAGCCACAGATGTCTGCACGCCTAGTTCAAAATACACACGTGGGTCCATGGCACCTTCTCTATCATTGCAGGAAAAAATGTAAAGTGTCTCTTAGAAGAAGATGTATGGTTTTACTTCAGTTCATCTGTGTCTCGGCAGGAAGGAGCCTATTAGAGTGGGAAGGAACAGTTCTGGACTTAACCTGATTTGTGTTTGAATTCTGTTAGAGTAGGTGGTTTAGACAGAAATGAACAAAGGAGGTGGGAAAGGAAGTCCCGGCTCTGCACCTGGGCAGCATCCAGTAGGCCATTACACCACCCGGGGGCCTCCTTCTGCAGTCAGACAACTCCCTATCCATCTGTAGAAAATGGATACAATCTACGCTGGAAAATTCTTCAACAAGGCAAAATTGGCACAGAAGCACTAAGTCATGGTGGAAGCTGCAGTAACCACCCCAAATACATAACACATGAGGAGGTGTGTTCCCAGACCAAGTATAAAAACTCACCTGGAGAGGGGGCAACCCCAGGCTGTTTCCTTTCTTAGACTAATGGGCTCCATGTCGAGGTATACCTCCATCTCACCAAATAAACCCTTCATGCTCTTTCCAGCTGTGTCTCTGACTGATATCTTTCAGGAAGGCAACAACCAAGAAAGTCTCTACCTTGTAACAATTTCAACTGGCCACTAGCTTGCCACACAACTCTGAATCAGCGCCAGCACTGCCTTATAGAGACGTGGTAAAGATCACAAATAAATGTGTTCCTTTTACGGCGGGTACATAATGGATCACATTTCATATTATTTAGATGATTCATCAATGTTCATGTGCTTCAATCTTGTTCTCCAAGCTACACTGCGGGGCTCCATCCAGCCTCCATAGTTGGTTGGATGATGAGCTACCCAGATTCACAAGGCTTGAAGTGCAGGGCAGGTCAGTCAGGACACAGGAGCGTGGTTCCATCCTTCATCAGGAAAGGAGGGCTCTACCAAATGTTCATTCTGCCACTCCTCTTGCTGTCCTTGCTGTGTGGGTATCTCATCCTATGAAAACACAGCAAGGATCACTCGTGGGTGACCGGAGCTCTTGCCCTTCCTGGGAGTAGCAGAGTTGAAGCTCCAACGTTAATAAGCTCTGGTGTGTGCTTCTGCTAATAACCACCAAGCAGCCATTTCTGAAACTATTGCTGCATTTATTTGCATTTCAAACTTTAGCACACAGATGAGAAATGATTTTTAAATACCTTTTCCCAAGTTATCAGTATTTCATTCTCTCTATACATTAACAAATACAACAAAAATCCACACAGTCAGATCATTTTAGTCACAACGTACTTCTAATTCACTACTGAATCTCTCTGCCCAGGACCAAGCGACCAGATTTTTTTGGTTTGTTTTATGTGAATTTCCCAAGACCTGCCTCTTCGTTACGGGTGACAATGTGTGAAGGCGGTTAGCTAAAGCAGAAGCAGCAGCGACTAACATTGGCGGCAACCTGCTCTTCAGACAAGTGGACAGCTGAGAAGTGGGCTGCCTTTTCTTTTTCCTAGGTAGTTCCCTTCTGCCAGGTATGCACAGTTCTCTTTGAGGCTCGTTTGTGGCCAGGGACAGCCGAGTACAAACTGTAGATTGCTCTGCTCCTGATTTTCAGATTGACTTTCTGCAGCTGAAGGATAATCTATGCTGACAGATCAGACTAGAAATTCCCAGTTTACTTTCAAATTTGCGGAGACCGCAGAGGGGTCAGCATTTACTTTCCATTCAGGTTTCTGTACTGTGCCAGGAGTCCTGGAGAAGGTCCGTCTTCTTTCCACTTTATTACAATTCAATTTCTCTTGTAAACTAAATTGCCCCCAGGGGATTTCTTAAACGTGAAGATTTCTCTTACCTTTTCCTAGGACCAGAAACTCTGGCAATTCCATTTTAGACTTTCCCTTTGTCTCCAAAACTACAGAGAAAATAAACCCATTTTTCACTGCTTTAATTTATAATCTTTACTAGAGTTCCTAGAGAGTAGATCTTAGGTCAAAATGATTTACTTGTACAGCACAGTTAAAGTCTGTAAAAACAGTAGGGCCGCAAATGAGAGTAGACTGCTTAGGTTGGTGGAGTTTACTGCTTTAAATTTTGCACGAAGAAAACTGGCAAAGGCTGAGTCCAAAGATGGTAAATAAAGCATTAGTTCCTATTTGTACCGTGATAGGTACTAGGATTAAGTACTTGTTTCCCCTAATTCATTAGGAGTCTTAGAAGCAAAGTTTTCATGTTATGAACTAGAATTTAAAGAATGACGTACATTTACCTCACAAGTTAAGCTACAAGATGGGAATTCAAACCTTGCCTCCTTTCTGCCTTAGAGAAGAGTGGCTTCAGGGTTCAACCTGTGCAGTCATACAGCGGGGTACTCCTGGTTTTACAGCTCTTCTGTCACTTTTTTGAAATTCTCAATAATTTTTGAACCAGAGGCCCTACATTTTCATTTTTCGTGCCCCCTGCAAATTATGTCACCAGATCTGTTTTAGATATAAGATATAATTACTCTGTTGCCTTTACCCATTTATTAATACAATGGAATTCAACCTTGCACTCATTCATCATCAATGGCCTGATTTGTTGAGACCTACTATGTGCTAAAGATGAAAGAAACTCAAATAAGACAGATATATTCACTGCCTTCATAATTATTAATCTAAAGAAAAAAGAAACAGTGAAAATTATAACTTTTAAGGAGTAAGTGCTAAGTTGATCCCTTAAAATATAAATAAAAATTCCACATGTAAGTTAAAAGGATATATTTTTCAGTTAAGTAAATATGCCCAATTTTGCTGTTCCTCCTACTTGTCCAACATGTCTACTCCTTCTTTCTACAGGCGATAAAGTAGGGCTCCTCCAAGCAAAACCTAAGTAGTTAATACTTGAGGGTCAATTGCAGTCCAGTTTCAGGACATTTCTCAAATTTGTAAAGATTAGCATTTTGAAAAGGACATAACTCACATCCCATGCTCTCAAGAGATCCACTTGTCTAAAAGTACCAAGTTTCAAGCACCCCCAACAGCTACTGTCCCATTAGATGTATTTTGATCATCTACCGGAGGCAGTGTGGCAAGCTGATCCTAGTGACCAGTGTAATATCAGCACTAACAGATGGCTTACAGATGTCCTTCTAACAATGTAGTACTGACACCTAGATTTGCTAATACTTTGAAATAGAAATGTTTAGTAACACAAAAGTAAGAATGTCCTGGTGCCTTGCCAGAAAAGATGTGTTAGCCACCAAAAAAGACTGAAGAGAAAGTTTCTGAGTACATCCACCACTTTAAAATATGCAATTCTCAGCCTCTGTCACTGGTAATTTCTCCTTTTCCTTTTCAGAAAAAAAAAGTAACTGTGTTCATTTTGTCTAAATGGCTGAGGTGATCATCATGGTATGATCGGACAGAAGTACCTGCTAAAGACCCCTGACAGAAATGACTAGATCAACATACAGCAATGCCTGTGAACCATCTCACAGTAACATTTTCAACTGTTGACTATATTCATGCCATCACTGGTGCTAATATAAGAAAAATGGGAAGAAAAAAAGAAGGCCATGATTTGATATTAACTTGATCAGAAATATTTACATTTAAATGGGTCTTGATTTTAAGTATAGAGTTATTGGCATGCAAAACAGAAAATTTTGTAAAATTTCCACTGTATGATGAGATATTACAGATATTATGGGAGTCATAAGTCAAATACATATAAAAATTGTGTGCTGGAAGTATAGTAGGGGGTCCTGACAATCAAACATGGTAGTGCTGTCCCCAACCCCTCACCAAGAAATGTTGATAAAGGTCCTTGGGAGCCCAGGAAGGGGAGATGCCCACCAGTGTGCCATCAGTGGAGATGCCACGGAGAAATGAGGTCTTGAAAGGCAAGGAGAAATGGATCTGTGAGGAGGGGAACAGAAAGGTGAAGAAAAAGGCATGAGAATGGGATTATGCAGAGGGCACAGGAAACCTTAGAAGATTCAGTTTGACCAAAGTGGAATGCACAAAAAGGAAGCCAGCAAACCTGGACCAGTGGACCTGGAGACACGGGGCAGGAGATCTTTATCTTGCAAGGATATTTTAAGCATGAAGGACCACCATCACAACCCAGAGGATTACTCTGTCCTCAACACGAGGATGAACTGGAGGAAGAAAGGAACGCAGAAACAGAGCCCACAAATGACAGAAGCTCTCCACCCACCCCGAGTCTTCTGAGCTATTTTGAAGTCAAGGTGGTAGTGCACTATGACACTAAATAGGAATAATATTTAATGCCAGGTGACTTTTTAAATGATCACCCAGATCCTATGACTGCATCTTTCAGTTATGTATAGTTGCATATTAAATAAAGCAACCATCTCAAAGGATATTCAAGACAAAATTTTTCTCATCCTGCTGGATTGCACCTCTTGTTCTCAAAATAATTCAGTATTACAGTACATCCTTCTGGTCCATCTTTAACTTCAATTTCAAAAATTTTTTTTTTATCTTTCTCTTACAGTGTACTCATTTTTAAAGAATTACATACAACCATCAAAGATATTTTATTTTTATTTTGCTCAATTCCCCTGAGGCTCAAGCATGAACGCTTCCAAACCTCTGAACCCAGCTCTAATCTTAGAGAACACATACCTGCAACTATCACTGGCAAGGTTTATTTTTTGAAGATAGAATAACGATCTAGCTATATAACACAATACTAAAGTTTGCTGTTGGTAGAATAACAATAACATCTTTCTGAGAGAAAGAGTCTAGGAACCAAAGCAATGAATTTATATACTTCTCAGGTTATAACCTGTACAAAAGTTACTCCTTTTGTTCCACCAATCAGAGTTTCGCACACAAAGCTGCAACATAGCCTTGAGATTATATGAGAAAAATGTGTAAATAAATGTTTCATGTATTGTATGATGCCACATTAAAAGTACCTGATGTAAGTTGACCTAGAACTCTGAAGAATGACTTTCACTTTTCAATTGGTCCTATAGTTATGCAAAATAGAATAAAATAGAAATTTTATGAACAGGTAGTAATCAAATTATAAATACATGGGAGTATATTAAAGGAGAGACGGGGGCGTTAAAGGAAGGGTTTCAGGTTGTGGGTATAACGCAGTGGTAGAACACTTGCCTAGTATGTGGGAGGTCCTGGGTTCTATCCCCAGCATCACAAAAAAAAAAGAAAAGAAAAGAAAGCATCTTACAGAAGTGACAGGTGATACTTCAAAGTATCACCTGAGCAAGCAAACTTATAATATGGTGGCAAATGCAAAACAAAATGAAAAACGCTTGTCAGACATTAGACTATCTATATAGATATTTATATGATATTTCAAGTTCTGGTCTGTGGAGGTCCAATACACCTAGCAACCAAGTGCATTATCTGATCCTGAATAAAAAATCAGCAGCTGATAAGTCTATTATTAGTTCATAACCCAGTTGAGAATATGTCAAGGGGAGCAGTAATAAACTAAAAATAGATGAAAATATAACCAAAGTTCTATATTTCTTTTCTTTTCCTTTTCTTTCTTTATCTTTCCTTTCCTATTCAACCCTGCAAACCAAAGTTCTTTCTTTGCAGCTGTTTCTTAGTCTGTTTCTGTTCATTACTTTATCCCCAGAATCTAGAATGTTGCCCAGCATAAAGCAGGACTCAGTAAATATTTGTGTAATAACTCTATTAGAAATAGTCCCATTTATTAGGAATCTATTTATCAGGGCTAATATTAGATGACTTACATACACTAAAAATTCACAAAAATTCAACAAGTTTGTATTATTATTCGTACTAAATGAAGACACTGAGGTTGAGAGTCAGTAACTTGTCCAGAGCCAGGAAGCTGATAAACGTGTCCCACTGAGAGTCCAGATCCTGGGGTTCACCTGATTTGCAAATCAAGGCATGGCCATAGAATCACATGAACCCATCAACAGAAAGTCATACTTTAAGAATTGTGAAGACAAGAAAAAAGTACTAACATTTAATTTTACATACGGTCCCAAGGGGAAAAAAATTTTTTTAATCTGATTGCACGTAAAATTCTGAAACATCTCACCTAGAGAAAAAAATGTTGTTATCCTCATCATAGGCTGTAAGTAATGCTACAAAAACAGTCTGCCCTAAACTACAAGCCTAAGAAGTCAAATAGAAGAGTATGGAGAGACATAAACATTTCCCTGGTGTAGTAGCTTCTGCCATCTTAAAATCCCACGCGGTTCGGATTTCCAGGTCTACCCTAACTGGACCGCAAGACTGCTGTGGTAAAACCACCACACAAAGGACAATTGTCTGAAATTGCACTAAAATCAAATGTGTATCGAAAGGTGCCACACGGGGAAGAAGAACGCACTGCTGCGTAATTTAATGAAACCTACTGAGCACCGAGGGCACAGGCTGCCAAATTGAATTTTAAATGGTTCCTACCAGGAGGCTATAATCAGAAGAGCCACTGTGGGGAGATGAGATAAATGAACTGACTTTCTTCCACCAGGCGATCAAAATAGAATGCCATCTTTATGCATGAGACCAAAAAAAAAAAAAAAAGGTTAAAATATTCACCCTTCATACCTCTGCTTTTTTTTTTGTTGTTGTTGTTGTTGTTTTTACTAGTTCATGGTCATTTCTAGATTCTGTCTTTCCCAAGGCACCTTTGTGTTAATGAACATCACACAAAATGATCTTTACTCCTACCTTGATTTTTACTGTATTTTATTCTAGATAAATTTAAAAGCTTTCCTATAAAGTACAAACTCCTCCATAATCCTGGCTCACCAGCATAGGAACTGTTAAACAGCAGATCCAATCCAAGGCAAGGCAGAAAATTGACGATTCAGTCACAGTAGGAGCTTGCCTTTCCAACCAGCACAGTCAAAAAAGTGTCAAGAAGCAAAAGTTTTGCCTTGTTAAGAGAAAATAAAGTGACAGCCTCTCATGTGAAGATTTTTTTAAAATGCTCTTTGTATAAATCTATATATTTAGCTCTGATCTTTCTCATGAACTCCATGCCCAACAGTCCCAACTGTCCACCTGATTTTCCACCTTGAAGACTCTTTTAGTCAGTTTTTTTTTTTTTTTTTTTTTTTTTTTTTGTCACCTTGACCAAAATACTCAACAAGAACAACTTACAGGAGGGAAAGTGTATTTGGTTCATGGTTTCAGAGGTCTCAGTCCATAGACAGGCAGCTCCATTGCTCAGGGCCCAAGGTGGGGGCAGCACATCAAGGGGAAGGGCCCAGTGGAAGTTGCTCAGCTTATGATGGCGACATGAAGCAGAGAGAGAGGGAAGCAAAGACGTTCCATCCAAGACATGCCCCCAGTGACCCACCTCCTCCAGTCACTCCCCACCTGCCTACAGTTGTAATCCAGTAGTCCATCCATTCAAAAGGTTACAAATCTCAATCCAATCATTTTACCTCTGATTATTCCTGCATTAACAGGCGCTTTGGGAGGACACCTCATATCCAGACCATAACGAAGTCCCACCAAAACTTGAACTACAAACTGCCTGGAACTGAATGGATCGCCTTACAGGATCTCACAAATTAGGACTCACCTCCCTGTTCCGGTGAAGGTCAGCCCCATTCTAGGAAGCATGTGGATTTGAAGACAGAGAGCTACCACCGATGCTTAATCCCACCAACAGCAATGAACTGCAAAGCCACATCCATTGCATTTTTATCCCATCTTTCATACCTCTGTGTCTCTTACATTTTACAGGGTCCAAGCCCTCTCTCTGTAGATCACTAGGAAGAGGAGACAGATCTAGCCAAGGGTACTGCAGACTTTAATCTTACTGGGGCACTCAAGGGTAAGGCAAACGGGGAAACCAAGGCAGAGCTGACCTTATGAAGCAGGGAACAGGGAGAAGAGTGAAATTCAATGAACATGTAGCTACTGTGGCTAGCTCCCAGCCAATGAGGAAGCACTTCACAAAGTGAGAACTTTACAGCTGCAAAACATTCCAAAACTCCTAATGTACTTTTGCCTAGCTTTTCTGTTTGTTTGTTTCTTGGCTTTTTTCCATGGTAAAACTGAAGATTCAAGCGGAAGGACTTAGGGTCTGTAGCTGGGTTGGGCCAAGGATTTGCATAAGCTGACCTTGTTCCACAGCCTGCTCAGTATGTGTGCCCCTGCACAGGATCTTGGGGGCATCTCTCTGAATCCTCTTAGCACTTGCATCACATCATCTGTCCAACTCCTCATACTAAAATTTTGAGGCTCTTGAGAGCAAACATTGTTATATTCAAGTCCATATTCACCACAGGCCTAGCGCTGCCATTCAGCAAAGCAGGAATTTGATCAACATTTGCAAAATCAAACTAGATTAAAGGTACATGCTTAATAGCTTTTCAAAGAGTCTATGTTGGGGCTGGGGCTGTAGCTCAGTGGTAGAGCCCTTGCTTTGCACATGCATGTGCGAGGCATTGGGTTCTATCCTCAGCACCACATAAAAATAAATAAATAAACATATTGTGTCTACATATGACTAAAAAATATAAAAAAAAAAAAGTCTGTTATATTTAGTTTCAAGCAGGCAGTAAATTATTATGGCCTACTCTCTCACAGGTACTCTGCTAGGTTCTAGAAATCGGGTATTAAAATAGATCACACCTCTGTCCTCAGGATTACAACCCAACAGAGAAGAAAGACATTATACACCTAATTGCAAAACTTAAATAAGTAATCACAAGCATATAAAGCCCTGTGAAGGAAAAGAATAGGATGCAAAACAGCTGTATCCCCTAACTAAATACCCTAGACGCTGAATTACCTAACTTACACATTCAAAAAATAGAAAGAAAACTATCAGGATGACTTTGTTTCAAAATATAATAATAGTTCTACCTCAAAAGGACTGGTATAAGTGAAAGTATCCAGGTGGTTTCCAACCAACCACTCTCAACTCTCTCACAATTTGCCTCAAATGAATGAGCTTCTCGTGTGAGCAGAACGGGAATACATGGCCCCTCCCTGCTCCAACCGCTTCATCTCTTCGTGGGCTTCTGATCTCTGAGATCAACACTAAGCTCTGCATTCACAAAAGCTTTTGGCACCTCATTTCCAAACCATAACCAAGTCCCACCATAACCTGAACCACAAACTGCCTAGATCAGATCAACTTGCCTCATAAATCAGGCCTCACCTCCCTTTCATTTCCCAGGGTCCAGGGCCTTGCTGTGTGACTCACTAACAAGATTCAACAGCAAGCCTTCTGGCCCCTCTCCACTCTCATCTATTCCAGGTTCCCTTGTGCATTCTGGTCTAGACTGCCACAAAGGCAACCTGCTCCCTCACACCTGAGGGCTGGTCCCTGCCATCCCCCACGAGGGAGACACTCTTCCCTCCTGTCCCTCTGGGCACCAGGTCTCAACTCAAACCTGGTTTTTTCAGGAATCTCGGCCTTTGGCACCCCACCCTTATCACCTCTAATGATCCACCTTTTCTTCCTAATATTTACTATAACTTTACAATCATTTTTGAGAGTATTCAATTAATGTTGGTCTCTCTCACTATACTTAGATTCTAGTTAGACCAGAACCCTACCATTTTAATCAGCATTCTATCTCCAGTGCCTAAAACAGAACCCAACACACAGTTGGCACTGTAAAAAAAATTTATTAAATAAGCAAATAAAGTCCCAATATACAGTGAATGTTTCTTTGTTTTTATATCTACTATGTATCCGGGTAATTTTCCTTAAGATTAAAATGACTATTCTTCCTCAAAGCACCATTATGAGAATTAACACTATCTTAGAAGTGACTATAGAATCTATAAAGGAATTGCTCTAATACATAAGAATTGCAACTTTCTCTTTAGACTGGTTAAGACCATCACAAATGAGAAAAACAAAACAAATAGCAACGAAAAGTGATACACTAAATTGCAGAAAATGAGTCCACTGAGTTCCCTTCTAGACATGATGAGAACATGGAAAAATCTTATTCTTCTGTCCAAGACAACTGTGCATATATAGCAAGAAAGGAGAAATAATATGGGAAACTTGGATTACTATGAGAGCCAAGCATTGCCATGCTGATCTTGAACATGGCCCTGTGTCCCCCTTCCCAATCATACAGATGTTGGAATGTTGTGGTCCTGTGAGGACCCAGCACTTGCTATGTGTGCCTAGTCCCACCCAACATTACCTACTGCAATCAGTCATCCACACACAAGGTATATTAGTAGATTACTGAGAGGACGACCTGGGTCATCTCACCATAACTTTGGGGGCATGTATTTTAATACAGTTACTGAAGTCTAGGGGAAGATCTGCCCAGAGACACCTAAGAAAGCCATGCTCACACACTGAGAGTCTCACCAAGGAGACTCAAATGAGGATTGCATTTAATTACAGAATCATAATATTTTAGAGCTTAAAGTCACATTGTTTCTTTTTTTCTTCAAAAACAAATATATGAGAACTACAAATTTCACTGGGATGACAAAAGAACACTTTGTGCTTTGTGATCTTTGATGCAATTGGCTTTTACATGATGCGAATGTTAACTCAGAAGAATCAAGAGGTAACTAGTTTCTTTCTTTGCTCGACTACACAGCTATAACATGACTAACCTCAGCTATGACAGTCATCTATTAGGTTTCCAAACTATATGATTCATTTATATTAGGTAAGTGACTACAGTTTTCAATTATGAGTATGTTAATAAATGACCACCCCGTGGTCAATTTAAGGTCATTCCCTAACTCATATCCAATCTTCCCATAATCTCTTGGCTTGAGGACATGGGGTTCCCCTTCCCCAAGTCCCAGGGAGTCTCCAGCATATAAGCTCCAGTTCAGCTAACATCTCTGCATTGGAGCCCCGCTCTCTTTCTCTCACAGACAGAATGGCACTTCTCCCCTGCACATGTGTAGCATTCATTCATATTTCTTTTTTTTTTAAATAAAGTTTTATTGGCAACAGATTGTCTTTTCAAGAAAGTGGTCATCACCTTAAGGTACCTGATTCACAAATTTAAGTGGAGTGGGCATTAAACCCCCTCAGTAGCAAGGCCTGTTCTCCTTAATGTCATGAACCAAACAATGATAATGAGCTTGGGCACCTGCAGAGGACAGGAAGTTAATGCCCAAAGAAGAGAAGCTAAGGAAGGTGAGAATTTAAGTAATAGTACATTTTTAAAAACTATTTATTTATTTTAATTAGTTATACATCACAGTAGAATGCACTTGATACATCATATATAATTGAATATAATTTCTCATTCTTCGGGTTATACATGATGTAGAATCTCACTGGTTGTATAGATACATATGTACACAGGATAATAATGTCTGATTCATCTCTCCTATCTTTCCCATCCCCATACTCCCTCTCCCCTCCCTTCAATACCCTCTACCTAATCTAAAGTAACTCTATTCTTCCCTGGTGCTACTCCACATTGTGAATTAGCATCCTCATATCAAAGAAAACATGCAGCTTTTGGGTTTTGGGGATTGGTTTATTTTGATTAGTGTGATATTCTCCAGCTCCATCCATTTACCAGCAAATGCCATAATTTCATTCTTCTTTAAAGCTGAGTAATATTCCATCATGTGTGTGTGTATGCGTGCATGTGTGTGTATATGTGTGTGTACACACATTTTCTTTACCTATTCATCTGTTGAAGGGCACCTAGGTTGATTCCATAGTTTAGCTATTGCGAATTGAGCTGCTATAAACATTGATGTGGCTGCATCACTGTAGTATGCTGATTTTAAGTCCTTTGGGTATAAACCAAGAAGTAGGATAGATGGATAAAATGGTGGTTCTATTCCAAGTTTTCTGAGGAATCTCCAAGCCACCAATCTTCTGGAACCACAGCATATTTAACTCAGCATTTCCCAGCATTCATTCTGCCAACCATTAACTCAGAGATAGCCATGCATATTATGCGTAAGTAGAACCTAGATATTCCCAAGTAAGTTTGTGAAACACAATGGTAAAGTTAAGCTGATTTTTTTTTTAATGAAAGGTATTTTGAACTACAAAAATGTGCTTGGAGAGGGAATTGTTGTATTATGCAGCATCATTTAAACATAGTATACTTTTTTCCAAAGGACTAACATTAACAGGGACATCAGTTAAAGGAACAATGTTTTGTCATCACATTAGTAGCATTATTTTATTTCACATTTGAAATATTCCTGTGAGGTATAGAAGAATGAGGTTGTAGATACAAGCGCCACTGTAAAGTAAAACTAAATAACACATAAAATATTACTTTAACATATCAGGTGTCATTTACTAGTTTAGTTACTATAGACCTACAAGAAAAATATGTCATAGTTCCAATAGTGACCTTCTGAAAGAGATAAGAAAAAATAGAGAACCATAAAATGGAATTTCATTTTTTAATTCAACAATATTTTTACATATGGTTTAGTATATCAAGATACCAGATGTTGTCTGCTTATTAAAAACCTGAGACATATGGAGGGTAAATATTTACTACAGAGATAAGCAGGTCGGTTGTGGAACTTACAGTTTTAGCTTCACGAATTCTGAGAGCAAATTACTAGCTGGAATGGCATCTATCCTATAAACAAAAGAAAAGATACCAAATTCTCCAATAATAAGTCAGCAACCTCAATGGCTGGACCTGGGCAACCCTGTGTCTAACCACACTGACCTCTAAAAATAACTATTTAAAAACCCCAAACCCTCAAGAAATCCCTAGGCTCCTTTATTATGATCTAGCTAGAACTTTAAAAGTTTTGTTTCTATCATAATATTTTATTGATCAACATTGGCAATGTAGGACATTACCTTTCATTTTTAAAGAGAGACACAGAATCTTTGGTTTAGTTATTGAAGAGATGTGTCCCCTGGAATTCATATTACTTTTACCTTAAAAGACAGTATGTTAGTTTCTTTGGGCTTTCTCTCCTAATAACACATTATGTTATTCACATTAAACTGTAATATTCTTTTTGGAAAGTGGCAAAGTCATTATATCATATTACTGTGAGTTTCCTATTGCACCAGAAGCAAAAACTGAGGCAAAGGAAACAACAACAAATACCACTTACGTTAAAAGGCTTATTATTTTCTTATCTACAACTCTATCAAAAACTCTATATTCTAATAAAATACAAAGTAGGATTAATTACCACCTTGATGTGATGGTGTTAGTATTCATAGCTTAATCCATAACTAATGGGATAACTTTGGATGTCACTCTTTAAACTTCAGTGTTCTCATCTGTAAAAAGAATGAATTACCTGCTTTGCTGCGGTGAGGTGGAAACTAACTCACAGATCTCTTCAGGATGCAGGGCCCAAATAAATCAGGGAAACACTTAATACTATATTTCAACCCATTTTGCCCAGGAGATTGGCAATTTGCATAACATACCAAAAACTGTCAAGTTGTGCTGTAATGAAAGCTCTTAACTTCCCATAGTCGAGTATTTCTCAAATCTCCTTGTCCCTACATCGTTTTGCTGCTTCCTATGAATACACATCGGTACACCTAGGATTAACGTCCCTCGGAACACCCTTAAGGTGGATACTTTAAAAGAGCAACAAGATCAATTTTGATGGCATCAGTAGTAAAAGGTTTGAACTGATGCTTTTATTCCTTTTTTATTTTAACCCGCGCCCACAGTAAAACATGCTTGCCAAGCTAGAGAGTTCAAATACTGTTGGTGTACAATGACAACTTTGTGTGGAGTGCAAATTTTAAGCATCTCGTGATACCATATAGAAGAGCGTAAAGATCTCTTAGTGCTTTTTGAGTTCTTTCTATGGTAATGGTTATGGATTTGCATTCCTCAGTTGGTTTCCTTAGTGACTAACAACATATGTTTTTAAAGACAACTAACCAATATGCAGTGTGTTAGCAAGGATAATTAATCCATACTACCCCTGACCTCTTTAGTCTCTACCCCTGACTATGGCTGTGTTAGCTGGTGGTAACAAGGGGAAGTAAATGAAAAATCAAAGGACTCTCTTAGGAAGACTGTACCCTGAAAAAATAAATGGAGAAGTGGACCATGTCAAAAAAAAGAGAAATCTAAAGAAGGGGGCAGGGGCAGAGTTGCAGTGTTGCTAATAACAGGTCCAAGAGTAATGGATAATTTTATATTCCACCATTTTTAAGAACTGAAAAGAAACCAGGGATCTGAGAATACTCTCATTGAACATGAACCAACAACTTGACATTGTCTCAGGGTGAAGGATGTAAAACACAGCACCTGGAATGGTGGTGGGAGTCTGTTGTCTACAGCTGGAATCACAAGTCAAAATACAGGCTCCCTCTAAGCATGGAAAATATTTGGTTTCTCTGCTACATGAGTGCATATATATATATATATATATATATATATATATATATATATATGAGTGAAGATCACTTGAAGTCCTCAATATAAAGGGAAAACCAATCATAGTATTAAGGCATCTGTTCCCATAGCAATTCTGATGTTCTTCAGCTCGAATCCCATCACCCTGAAAATAGTAATTACAGATGTAACGAGTCTCATGATTCATACCAAAGCTTATCAGTTCTGTAAGTCTATACCCTAATACTAATATAATATGAAGTTTAAAGTGGATGCATTGATTTGTTTCTCAGAATGTGGTCTCAGAGCACCAGTGGAATTTGTTTAAAGTGCTCCACCTGAGCCTCACTCACCCACAGCTGCCCAACACACTCTTTGGAGAGGGGCCCTGGACTCTCCCTGGGGAATAAGCTCTCCAGTGATGTTTCTTTTTTTCAGGCCCACTAGAAGACTAAAGGAATATTGTACTGAACTGTGATAAGGAGAACCTGGAAGCTTCATAGGAAGGCATCAAAAACTTCCTGGGTTAAAACTTAGAAAACATGTTCTTCTAGGGAAAAAATAATAATAATAAAACTGGTGTCAATGATTATCTGAAAATGTCATTTAAAACCATTATTAAGCAGGCTGGGGATGTGACTCAGCAGCAGAGCGCTTGCCTAGAATATGTAAGGCCTTGGGTTTGATCTCTAGTACTGAACAAAAAAATTATTAGATATAAAAATATAAAGTTTGGTGTTCTAGATTTCATAAATTATCAATTGGCCACCATCCATGCCTGTAACAAATCCAGACTTGGAGTAGATGGACTCCGTTGGTCCACTGTTGGCTGTCTACAATGCAGCTTCCTTCCACTCTTTTCTGGTTGGCAAAGCCTGCTCCCAGTGCTACACCGTTTAAGCTCCATCTCAAGCTTCTTTGTCTGTATTATCAGTATACACGGTCATGATAAATCATGTGGTCTGTGGCCCTAGGAAGACCTACCACTGAGCAAGAGCAAATCATCCTCTCCCCTAGAGATGCTCAGGACCAGGAGACATGTTCACGAGCCAGAGCTGAATTAGGTGCCATCCTGCCTGGCAGCAGAGCTCAGACCAGCTGATTCCTAAGGCACACACCTAGTCTATTCATCCCACCTCCTGAATGGACATGGCTATACAGAGTTGACCAAGGGTTGTCGAGGCCCACCCCTTTGGTCTGCTGTATGACTTTCTTATTTTTCAATTAGTAATTCCTTCCTGAAAAACCACTGCATGCTAACTACAGAGGATGTAATAAGGGCTTATTTTTAGTTGCCATCTGTAAAATCTTGTTTCTGGTGTAGGAGAATGGTAGATGAAAGGAAATTTAATATGTTTTGGATAGAGTATAATATGTATTTGTGTTAGTCAGCTTTTCATCACTATGATCAAAATACCTGGCAGGAACAACTTAGAAGAAGAAAAGTTTCTTTTGGGTTCATGGTTTCAGAGGTCTCAGTCCCTGGCTGGCTGGCTGCAAGGGAGAAACACCATGGTGTAATGTTGTGGCAGAGGAAAACTGCTCATGTCACAGCAGCCAGGAAGCAGAGAGAGCCCAGGAGGAGTCAGGGACAAGATCTGATTCCCAAGGGCACAGCCCTGATGACCTACTTCTTCCAGCCACCCCTACCTGCCTACAATTACCACCCAGTAGTCCATTCTGATTGTTAATCCATCAAATGGATTAATCCACTGATGAGGTTACAGCTCTCATCATTGCCTAAAAGCCCCACCACCACCACCACACTCTATTGCATTGGGAATCATGCTTTCAAAACATGAGTTTTCAGTGGAACATTTCTGGATCCAAATTGTAACAGTGTTGGCAGAGAACTCCAGAGCAAGGAGATAAGAACAAGGAGAACCGGAACCAGGATGAATTCAACCAATACCAAACTACAGAGGTGGAACTTTTTTCCTAGCCACTACACAACTGAGCTTTTAAGTTCTGAAACTTAGCCATTTACTGGAAGTCACATTTTTTTAAAAAATATTAAATGGTTAGCAAACAACAGGATTATCAAGGTAGGGCCTCTGAACCAGCAGAATCGGTATCACTTGGGAACTTGCTAGAAATGTGAATGGTCATATCCCTGACCAAATCTACTACATCAGAAACTCCAGGATGGGCCCCTGGAGTGCTGTCTTGTGCTGCAGGCAATTCTGATGCAGGCCGAAGTTCAAATACCTCTGGCTAAGAATTTAAGATAACTCACCTGGACCTTATATCATAGCTTAGAGCAAAGTGAATGAAACACAAATAGTAATCTCTAAGATACAACCTAAAGAGGAGCAAAAAGAGCTTTGCCTGCTCCCCCAACTGGCTTTAAAATCCCAGAATTTCTTAAAATTAGAGCAACTGCTTTCAGTTGAGACACCATCACTAAAAAGTCAAGATACCCATTAATATGCCAACATTTATTATTTATCTTTTATTCAGCTGTCACTTGACAGAGAACCTGGATACAAAAGAAAGCATAATCTGCACATCAGAGGACAGATCAGGCTTAAGGTAAAGCAAAGGAAGGAGGGTCCCGAGCAATCATCCTAAAAGAGTGAAAGACAGGCCCAGATGGGCTCCCCCGTGAGGGTACCTGGAAAGGCATGGTGCTTTCAGCACAGAGAAAGGGATGCTCCAAGATACACTCTGTCATCATTACTATCACGAACAGCAATCAACTATCAATTAGTTGAGGAGAGGATCGCCCCTGGTTTCTTAGCACAGAAAAGTGTCTAAACTGGAAAGGCAGTTCGCTGCTGGCTAGCGTCCTATGCTCCTTTTATACATATATATGACACTCGTTCAAACTAAACAGTGGAAATTTGGGACTTTCTTTGACATTCTTTCAGTACAGCACCAGCAGTCTCTTAAGATGAAATCTACAAATTCAGAAATTGACATTCACAAGCACAAGTTCACAGAACTTACCGATTTAATATATCTTTATAATACTCTTAGCTATCTCCTTTTGAAGGAAATTCAACACCTTACTACTGCATCAGAAAGTTTGCTATCAATTTTCTAAAGTTCTGTTGAAGCCCTTCATGAGTACAACAGTATTTGAAGGTGCATACTTTTATGTTGAACAAACAAAAATGACTTTAAAACCTCTATTTTCTTGCCATGTCACATACATGTTAACATTTTTAGCATACATGATATTTTCCAAAGTCTTTCTACATGCCTTTTTTTAAAAAAAAACAACTGAGGGTAGAACCCAATTCACAACTTTTTTTTTTTTAATTGTGATGTAAACATGTCTTATGAGATGGAGATGGCAGCAGTTAAGTTGGTGTTGAAGTGACACAGAAAAGTGGACTCCTCTTTGATTCCTTCAGTTTTCTTAGGACAGATAGCAAACGCCCATGTACCACCATCCCATTTTATGTTGTTCTATCAGTTGACAAGTGAAATTTTTACCTCTAGTCATTCATAGTAAGAAGGTTCAAAATTAAGGTTGACACGTTGTCCTTTAACTTGTTCCAAAGTACTGCAGGGGTTTTGCTGCCTGATGTTACACCATATGTGCAAACTCCAGATACAGCAGGCAGGGTTAAGCAGAATGCCTCTGTATTTTGCCATCCTCCTGCTTCCTGTTGTTTTTGGAACAACCATCACTTTAGCTAAACATAACCCTTCTGGGCGAATCATTTTTAGCAAGAGAATCTGCCTCGCAGCAGAGTTCCCTGTATGTTGATTACATTTCTGAAACACGTAGTCTATGAGATTCACAGAACTGACTGGTCTGGAATTCCACAGAGATCTTTCTAAAATTCACCCATTTTATGGAAAAAAAATGTAATACAATAAATTATTTACCACATAAGCTTTTATGAATCGAAATCCAAACAATTATGAAATGAACAACAGGAAGAATTTTTTTGGAGTGTTTTGTTTTGTCATCTGGCCTCTTATTACCCAAGAGTGATTAATAGCAGATTTTCAAAACCTGCTATATATTTCAAGCTATTTTTTAATTCTAAAGTTACCATTATCTTTGGCAATGGGTATATTTACTCACTGGTGTACTCTCAAGAAGTTAGAATCCGAAAAATCTTCTTAGGTTTTACATCCAGAATTACTGTTTGCTAATGTTAGAAATACATATATATACATGAGAAATGAAAGATTATCAACTGCTAGTAACATATTTTATATATATATATATATATATATATATGGATATATTTATATATCCTTAGCTTAATGTCAGTAACTCTCACCAAATCAGGGTGCACCAAAAGCGTAGACAAAGGAAACAACATGGTTGCTTTTAAGATACATACAACTTTTCCAATTGTCTGTCCCTTGGGTATTCTGTAAAGTAGAACATTTAGCTCTATGTAATTCAAAAAAATCTATACATAGCTCAGAGAGGGAAGCATAAATCTCATGGGTCTCAGATTCACTTCCTATTGCCTTCCTTCATTATATGTTTAAAGATAATCAATAAAAACTGATTTCTCTTTGTAAGCATTTTTCTATTCTGCCAGAAATAATAGCTGTCTCTGCCCTAAAATGAAGAAAAAATGGAAAGTAATATTTACCATAAGAGGAGAAAATGAAACTGCCTAAGCATTTTTCCAGAGCCAAGTGAAACAAACAGCAAACCCAGTTTATTCTTAAAGAAAAATTTTTAAAATACTGCTGGCATTAGTTCTAGACTAAAAACCTGTGCTATGAACAAGTTTATAACACTGTGTTTTAATTTCCATTTTCAACAACAACCTCTTTATGTTTCCTAATAGTTTTACTATATTTCTGTACATACACACATGTCACAGGCAAGATTTCTATCAGTGTTGAATACTGAAGCAGTAAGGACAGAATTTTTAAATTCCCCAACTTTCCTCCTAGGCAGACTAAGATGCAAAACCATCAGAAAACAACAACAAAAAGTTGATTCAGAAGAAGGAAATGAAGAACTGAAAACATGTCTATTTCTCATTCCAAAACACAAATATTTTTGCCACTTGTATTTTTAATATCCTTGAAATATTACTTGTGAAAGTTTTCTATTCAATAATCTGAAGTAAGCCATTTGGGGTTCTCAAATGTGTACTGGCTATCTCAGAACTATTCATTATTAATGTTTCTTTTTCTTCTTCTGTAGTCTTCCTAAAAGAATATAAGAGAACACCAAATGGGAGCATAACAGGCTTCTACTTTGTCATGAAGTTACAAATACATTTTATAACTTTCCCAGGTTTCCATTTCCCTTCAGTCTGCACTATCTATGGAGGTTGTCATATTTCACCAGGGTGGACTGTAAATCAGACAAGTTCAGCCAGTCAGGTTGAAGAATGGAGGTGAAAAGCACAGTGGAAAATATATAAAGTGCAATTAGAACCATATGACCAGAGATACTGAAGCAATACTTTCTGGAGGAAAGCCAAGTAAAAATCAAACCTTTTCTGGTGTTAGTGAAACTATCCAGTCCATTTGGGACAAGCACACCTCATTTGCTAAATACAGTATTCTTTTCTTTTTCCACACAGCAAAAGCACCCAGGAACATTAGATCCTAACATGGTAATTAGGCCTATAGCTATCTTTGTAGTGTAATTAAGTTTATAGTTGTTCATACAAAACTGTTCTCTCATTTAAAATAGTAATATTTATTTAGAAATATGGTTTATGTTTGAGCAAGGGTCGAATTTACACCCATCAAGGAGTACTAGAGGCTTATGGGGACAATGTTGAATCAAAAACCCTTTGAACTTTTCTATGAAAGTTTTACTTCTAAAGACCTGAAGTTTCCAGTAAGACAATGATCATCCAATTGCCTATTATTGAACAAAAAGAGCAAAAAGCTATAAAATCCAAACTCGCTCCCCTACTAGAACACAAACAATGTAGGAGATACTGCCTCCCATAAATGGTAGTTAGCAGGCCAATGGTATATATGCCTAGGGATGCACAGAAATTAAGAGCCCTTGAAGCCCTAAAGCAAGTCCAGTAAAGATCTTTGATTTTGACAGTCTATTCCCAAAGCCATTCCATACCTACTTCTCCTGTGAATTCCAAGAGTCAGTTACAATCATCTCAGCAGACAAATGAAACATAACTTTCAGCACTGCTTTGGGATTCTGGTAAACAACTCAAGTTGAGTAAGTCACTTACCCCCCAGAAACTGAATTCCTCCAGCCACTCTCCCCACCGTCCTGGAGATGAGCTCAGACACACAGCAACCCATGAGGGCAGTGAGTGCCACCAGGAGCAGCAGGCCACAACCCAGGCCCGTCACTATGGTACAGATCCTCCATTCTGCGCTGGGAATGCCCTGGAAGGAGGCATAGCGCCCGCATTCCTCCACCATCACCATCATCTGCCGACTCTCATCATGCACAGGATACGAGCACCTCCGGAAAGTACCGAAGGACACCGGCTTGCCCAGCTGTGATCCCCAGAGCCAGTAAGGCATAAAGAACCCCACACAGGAGGTGGCAGCACAGAGAAAAGAGAGCAGGGCCCAGATCACCCCAGTACAAGTCAGGCTGGATGCCATCTTTCACCAGATAGGGTAATGAGGACCGGAAGTAAACCTTCTGGGACCTGCAGGCGTGAGTCAAGGTGTGGAGCCACCAGAAACCCACAGGTAATCCACCAAAGAGTGACTATGAACAAAACAGATCTTCAAAGCTCACTGGGCATCAACTTCCCATCCTCTGTAGTAAGGTTGATGGTCCCTGGAAAAAAGCAATAGGAAATATAATAAGTTAGATTCTTTCAGAGAAGTGATGATACCTATCCAGTTGGCCTACAGTTGAAAGAACATTTAAACTTGCCTCGACACTTCAAAAGTGGGAAGAACTAATTCCCTCTATAAACTGCTCTATAACTCAAGCTTTGCCAAACTACCTTAAAGTTTTTCCACATCTTTATCTCCTATAAATGCCCCCAAATGAGCTCTGACAGCTATTTACTTAAAGAAACGCATGACTTCTATTTGCCACGGCAGTGAATTCATTTCATATACTCACATTAAAAGTAATGCAGCATTTTTACTGGCACTAAACATAATTCAGGATATTAAAATAAAATGAACCATACTGTGGTTTGTCTATTTGGCTTGCAGGTTCATGCTCACAGTTTGTAGCAACTTTTCTGTGTCCCTTTAAGGGTGTATTAATTCTGTCCACACAAAATAATTAGGGTAATATTTTTACAATTGTAACATCCCATAAATTTAACAAACATTATGGACTGTCTAAGCACAGACATTGGACAGAACTATTATGGGACACTTCTAGTACTCAATCAGTAGCATCTGAGAATTCCTTCAGTCCTAACAACTATCTTCTAGTGTAAAAGAAAACCTGTGTGTGTCTTACTTTTACATCTGCTATTCTGATTCATCGGTTCCAATAATTTCATGGAAACCATTCCTCCTGGAGAACAATTGCCTAATGTGAAAGGTAATCCACACTTTTCAGCACTCATCATTAAGCCCCATTCAAATGGTTCCACGTGCATTTTCTTCCATTCCTGCCATTCGAAATGAGTTTCTCAACCATTTCCCACACTTTCCATAAAGAAATGAATCCAGAAGCACAGAGCCCATCCACCTTAGGATTCCATCCCCAGAACTCCTTCCTAACTCTAGTTTTGGAAATTCCTTGCCCCCACCTGTCTCTTCCCCACACAATGTCCCATCTCCAATTCTGGATATCATTCAAAAGGAACCCGGGCTCCATATTTATTTATTCATTCATTTATTCATTTATTTTCTTTAATCTTGTCAGTGGCTCAAGTTGGTCTTTCTGGGCCCAGAGGTTAGAGAAGACCAGCAGGGAGTGGCGTGGGGAGCGGAGGGCCCTCTTCTCCAGATGGGACGAGGCGCTCTTGCCCAGACAAGCCCAGATTCAGGCCCCTGCAATTGCTTCACCTCCACTCCACCCATGGAGACACACAAGGATCCCTCAATTCCAAAAAGGGGAAAGAGGCATTTTCCTGCCGGCTCTGGGAGAAAGGAGATAAGGATGGGAAGGCAGCACCCCCCCGGAGGCCAATGCCAACAGCAGACGCGGCAGTCAGGCAGAGCCGGCAGAAGAGCCAAGCTCACCAAGTCTGGATGGAGCCCGGGAGTAGCCCAACTCCAGCGTCCGGATCAGAGGGGGCCCGAGGAAAGAAGCGGAGCCCACGCCCGCCGGGCAGCCGAGCGCTTTACTTACATGGCTGGCGCGCGGCGGCCACCTTCTTTCCCGGGTCCCGGGCGCACACACAACTTGCTGTCGTTCCCGGACGGGAACATCCAAAGCACAGAAGACCGTCCTTCTCTTTTTGCCGCTGTCCTTAACAGCCGCAGAGACCCGGGGCCGACTTGGAAGAGCTGGGGCCGGCAGAGCCGAGGGTCTCAGGAAAGCCCGGCAGTGGAACGCAGTGGAGACCCCACTCCGGAGTCTCGGGGGCGGCTCGGGCGGAGCGCTGCGGCCGCGCGCTGGGCGGCGGGGATCGCACGCAGATGAACAGCTCTCCCTTTGGCAGGCGAGGCACGCACCGCCTCCTCCCCTCGGCTGCCCGGCCCTCTTTTTTCTCCTGTCCCCTCCCCTCGCGCCCCGCGGGACCCAGCGCAGACAGATCGAGGACGCTGCGCGGCCGCCGGCGACGATCCTGGCGCGCGCGGCGGGGAAGGGGCGCGCCCCGCTGCTCACGCGGGTCCCAGCCCACCTCTGGGGAGTCGCTTCCCCGGCTCCGCTGGCCCCGAACCCCGCCTCCCCGCCCCCTCTCGTCGCGTCTACTTCAAAGGCGAGAGTGGGAGAGGCCGACGGACTGAGAAGTAGGGGAGAAAGTTGCTCGTCTTCTCGGGTGCTCCCGAGGGGCCAGGAAAACGGGACACGGTCCTTGTTTAGTTTTCTGGGTATTTAGGTTTAAGTTCCAATTTTCCTACCGTCTTTGGGAGACATGAATGGGCCTTACAGAATGGGTAAAGTGAGCTTTCTGAGCTTTGGGGAGGGTCTTGAGCAGTGGTCACTTTGAAGGCGTGAACAAGGCGGGTGTGGATGTGGGAGTGAGAAGACCACTCAGCACAAGACTCGTGGGTTCCTTGGGGGCATCCGCCTTTCCAGACAAGCCAGGGAAAAGTCAGGCGAATTCTAGCGGGTCTTTCCCAAGAAACAAAGCCTTTAGGAACCTTTACCAAGGAATTCCTCTTCTCCCTCTGGCTCAGCCTCTGTTTCTTCCCCTCTCCCTCTTCCCTCCCTCTCCCTCCCTCCGCTGTTTTTTCTCCCCCTCTCTCTCTTCTTTCCGGTTGGCCTCTCATTCACTTCCCCTCCATCCTTCTAATCAATCTTGCAATCTATACCACCATTGAATTTCTTCTCTGAAAAACACCTATTTTCGATTTCCCCTCTGGACTTGAGGTTTTTTTTTTTTTTTTTAACTGTCATTAGCACTAACCCCTTGGGAAGTCTAGAGCTAAAATCAGTGGATGACTGTGGGAATCTCTGCAGAAGACAGTATTTTTAAAAGAAAGCCTGTCATCTGGAAGTAGCAGTTTTTGAAGTAGATACTTTCCCAGATGTAAGTTTTTTGATGCGTGTTTTCAAAGTAGTTGAAAGTAATAAACGGGTAGGTATATGTTCTATCATACATTTTCAAATTGCACCATTTAATTAGCATGATGGTGTACAGTTTTTCCTCACAACTACTACTGGAGCTATATATTGTTTTGTTATTAGTTTGAAAAGTTTTAAGTGATTGATTCCAACCCCTTTGAGGGCATAGGCCTTTATAAGAATGTAGTGAAACTAATGAACCTCCCAGAAAAAAAAAAATTGCACATACATATTAAACTTATCATAAAGTTCTCAAGAGGGAGAAGGGAACTATGCTCTCCTACTGAGGAGACCTTCAACAAGGTCTGGAGATATTTGGTTGTCATGGCCTATGACTGAGGAGGTGCTTCTGGCATTTACAGGGTAAAGGCCAGGGAACCTGCTAACTGTAGTGCACAGGTCAGTCCCCTGAATAATTGGGCCCAAAATGCCAAGGTTGAGAAATCCTCTTTAAATGAATTGTTAGGTGGTTCTATGCCACTAAGCACTCATAAATCCTAGTTTCAGAATTCTAGGTTGTGTGTGTGTGTGTGTGTGTGTGTGTGTGTGTGTGTGTTTTAATTCCTCTCCCAGAAATCACCAGTTACTGAGCTCAGTGGGCAGCATAATGATTGGTCTGACTCCCAGTTAGGTACCACACCCTTAGTTATTACACAGAAGCTTCATATCTATATAATGTGAAGGTAGACGATATGATCATATAAAGACAAAATAATAATAGTGTGATTCAGATTCACCCCCACACAACCTGCTGGGAAAATGGACCTAGGACATTTTCCCAAGCTGGAAGAGCTTTAAATACCTGCAATGGATGACAGGGGAGTCACTAATGGTATTCATGGTTACCACAGATTGGGTCCTTCCTGTGTTTTAGTCTGTATACTAGGTTATCTAGTCCTCAAAAAAGAAAACAAAAACTGTAAAGATACAATATTTATTTTACAGAGAGATAAAATCATGTACCCAAAAATTTAACAGCTAAAAAGTGGACTTTTAAAGAATCTCATTATTTGCACATTATTACACAGAGTAAATGCTATTAGAGACATTCTGCCTAAGATTAAAAACTAAGAAAGAGGCCAAATGTTTAAAATTGTGTCAAGAAGCAATATCAATTATTTGTGAAAGCATTGTGTGCTTTATATTGGGACTCAAATTTGTAACCTAAATGAGTAAATTGAGACAAATGGTGACCTTTCTGAGTCCAAGTTGTCTCATTTGTAAAAAGAACTTGAAATAAATGAATTTTAATGTTACTTTAGCTATGACTTTCAACATGATGATTATAGTGGTACTCTTACATTTGAGAAGGTCTTGAGGGATCCTCTCATCTTGTTCAAGTACATAATTTTACAGATGAGGAAACAGGCTCAGAATACTTCCAGTAGTTTATCCAAAGCAGAGCCTAGAATCCTTGCATCTGGATTTCTCTTTTCATTCTACCATGTAATTATCTTCCCAGACTATAAAAGCTTCTGAATTTCTCCTTGGATTCTTACATGCATGCTTTATAAACAAAATACATTATAATATCTCTAAAACTCTTGCATTAAATTTACACCTTCACAGGGTCTTTAAGTTACTTCATTGCCGGATATTCCTACATGGTAGATGCTGCTTATACCTCTTATTCCAGTTTTGGGTTTCCAACATGTTTGGATAGTAGTCCCTTTGAGTTGTGGGATCATGGATGTAAAAGTATGTGGAAGCTATAAGGCATTTATGACAATACTCTTTGTTGACTACTACTCAATTCTAATTCCCAATCCCCTAACTTCCTCATCAAACACTCTTGTAGTCTCCTTTAAAGCTGGTAGTGGCCCCTGACCCATTCTAACCAATGAGTCTGCTAAGGAGTCCTCTGAGGAATATTGCATTCTCTGATACAATAAGGAGGCACAAGATAACAGTTCTCTCACCATCCTGGCTGTCTTTGTGCACATTCTTGAAGGATGAGATGTTTGGAGCTGTAGCAGCCATCTTATAATCATGGGGGCGGAGGGTATCAGAAAAACCTGATCCCAGCCCCCTCATCTTGCGTAGCTCCCATTCAGCTTCTTTTTGAATATTTTAAAAAGTAAATTATTTTTATTATTAATTATATATGGTTATAATTAATTATAGTGTCAATAAGGTTTAAGTCACTGTGAATTGAAGTTCTTTCTAGTATCTGAAAACATTCTTAATTGATTAACCACAGTACAGATAAGATACATACTCAATGACAGGAAATGTACATTAGTATTTCAGTGCTTAGCAAGAGTAGGTAGATACTCAATAATTAAACATGAGCTGAGTAATTCGATGAATAAATCAGTATCATTGTGATCATGTTATCCCTGTTCTATTGCAACCTGCAAAGTGGCTATTGGCTTTTAAATGACAGGGGTGTGACCTGTAAGGAGTATGATAGTGAAAAATAGGAAACATGGAATCAATTGGGGAGAAGTTGGTAAGGGATTTCTTTTGGAGGCAAACAACTATAGGTTGGCTGGTAAAGTGTCATTTCCTATTCCCTTATTCTTCCATATGTGTATGTGTTATATGTGTGTGTATGTGTGTGCATACATCTTCATTTTATTTATTTATTTATTTTGCAGTACTAGGGTTGAACCCGGGGCTGCTCTACCACTGGGCTACATCCCCAGTCCTTTTTGATTTTTACTTCGAGACAAGTTCTTGCTGAGTTGCCCAGGCTGGCTTTGAACTTACAATTCTCCTGCCTCAGCCTCTGCAGTCACTGGAATTACAGGCCTATGCCATTTTTCACATCTTTCTTTCCTGTAGCAGCAGTAAAGCCACGATCTATGTTTCCCAGGCTCGACTGAAATATGAGTAGCCATGTGACAGTTCTGACCAATGAGGGTTGCTGGTTCCATCACACCCACTTCCTCTCTCTTCAACCCCAGAGAATATCCATGATGACATCTTGTAGCACAGTGTCCATCTTTCAATATGAGGTGGCAAGCATGAAGACAAAAGCCAACACACTCAAAATGATGGAGTCAAATGACAAAAAGAGTCAGGATCCTTGAGATCTTTGTTATGCTGCTGTTTTAACTGAGAACTTCTCCCGGTGAAACTAATAACCCTTTCCTGTTGAAGTCACTGTATTACCTGCCTGTCCCTTTGCACTGACTGTTTTCTTGCAATCAAGAAGCCAACACCAGAGCAAAGTGGATCAGATCCAGAGGACAGAATAATGCCCGGGGAGGACCCACTTTCAGGCCAATGGTGACTGTGGCAGGCATTCATTGTCTGCAGCATGGGTTAGTGACTACAAACCCTCTTTAAAGTGTGGCCAGAGAAACAGGAACAGCTATGAAAATAATCTTGAAATGTTTCTTCTTCAAGTCTTAACTTTGAGCAATCCAGAGACAGAAATCCTGTGTTATAAAACGGCCTAATGCAAAGAGGTTCCCCTTAGATACAGACCAGCAAGAGAGAGAAGCAGGAAGGTGGGAGGACTAGTAGACTAGTACAAAAGAAAACTAGTAGACAGCAAAACAGATACTCTAACAGGGCTGGGGAAGAGAGATTTTCTTTGACTGCAGTTTTTTGCTTACTTGCTTGTTTTTCGGTGTAGTGCTGAGGACTGAGCCCAGGGACACTCTATCTCTGAGCTCCATCTGCAGCCCTTTTAATTTTTACAGCAGGATCTGACTTAGTTGCCCATGCTAGCCTTGAACTTGGAACCCTCAGTCTCAGCCTCTTAAGTAGCTAGGATTATAGGTGTGTAATCCCACATCTGATCTCCTGCATTCTCTATCACTGAGAAACTAAATAAATCATTCTCCAATTGATGTGATGAGATAGTCCAAAAAAATGTTCCACTGCTGAAAAACTACAATTACAGTTTTTAGTACAAAGGAAGCAAACAAGTTTTAAAAATAAGCACTGTGAGATCACGGTAAATTCCTCCCTTTTACCATTTTCTCCCTTCTTTCAATCCTAAATCATCCTTTCTCCTCACAAATCTCTTCTTAAGATGAATTTAAGTGGGTATTGCTGTGGTGTCTTTTTGCATCATGTTCATCTTATGCACATTGAAAAGAATCTCAGGAGACATGTGACCTCTCAGGTTTCCTGGTCCCATTTCGTCTACCAGTGAGATGGTGTATTGCTTTTATCAGGTCAATTCCCCTGTTTGTCTACACATATTTACTATAGCTATTAAGCGGAGATTGCCAATTTCATTTGCTGAGAACTTTCTTTTCTTTCATGTGCTTGATAGACTCAAAACATGCTCCCTATAGAAGTTATTTTATGTAGTTATGCACAATTTCTGAACATAGTCATTTGTATGACTGTATCTCCCAGCAACTCTCATGGAAATAAGTTGTATACAGTCTGCGATCTGGTCTCAGTGGCGACATCTACGTTATTCATTTAAAGTTGGCAAATTACTTTGGAAATATAAAATGTTGTATAATTTCTATATATTATTCTTTTACAAATTAAAGTGGCATGCAAATTGGAAATCAAGAAATTGAAAAGTATGAAGTATTAAGTCACATTGTACGTAGAAAACACTTTATGTTGTCATCAAAATGGAAAATGACCATAATACATATTTTTTGCTACACGACCCAGTGTGCATTTTAAAGCAGTACATAATTATGTTTAATATTGAATCACTATCATGTTTGTGCTACTTTTGAATTGTGTTACTTTTTTTTCCAGCACCAAAGATCATCTCAGACTTTTTCAGTGTTTTGACTTGTTTTCTGTTTTGTTTTTATTTTCCTATAATATGTAGAAAGATGAGTAGTATGGCGATGACAGAAGTAGAGAAGAATTATCAAGGGGGGCAGCAGGTGACCACCGGGGTGTGAGAGAAGAAGGAAGGAAGAGGGAGTCCAGATACTGACTGACGGATGGAAGGCGGAGACTGAGGGAGAGACCCAAACTTTCCTGTGTTAATTTGATGTCTTTGACACTCACAGGTCCCAAAACAGTAACTTTGATCCACTTTCTCTTTAACACTTCTGTAAGAGCTCTAACCTCTATCCAGCAAGACTCCAGCATATTCCTTGGAGAAACCCTGGCTTCTTCCCACGGAACTGTGGAGTCTCACATCTGCCTTAGCCTGGAGTTCTCTCCTGCCAAATCCAAAGTGGGAAGAGACTTTTTGTTTATCTCAAAGGAAGAGACGCCATGGGTGGCGGGTTTCCTGAACGCTTAGAGAATGACGAAGGGGGTGGGTTGCATTTTAGCCCTTCATAACAACTCACCTCAAACTGGAACACTGGGCCTTCTAATCCCAAGCCCCCTGCCCTGGGCAATCCGCAGGTGAACTGCTCTCTCCTTAGGGATTTCTGCCAGCAGATACTTCACACAACCCTGCTGTTCCCTCTTCCTTCCCAGAGACCCTTCTTCAAGTGCCCCTCCCCCACCCCTAACTTTCTCAGTGCCCCTTGACATCTCTCTCCCAGGCCACCCTTGGGAGATGAAGTCCCTGGTATGGTCTCTGAGCGTTTCAGCACCCGCCCCACCCTTGTCTTGCCTGGTGTTCATCTCCTGGTGGGGTGATTGATCGTGAACAAAAGTCCTATACGAATCCTCCCCCCAACACGCACACACACCACCCTGCACCAATTAAAGAGTTCCCTTGATAAGATGATTTGAATGTGTGCCTTCCTCAAAGACTGATTAGTCTGTTTAAAAAAAAAAAAAAAAAAAACCAAACCAACTTACTTAAAATATATTATTAGACTATGTTGCAAAGGAAGCTTCTTTAAAAACAGTAACTTTACATCTATTTAGCGTGAGTTTTACATCAGCTTTGAGCCAAAGTATTAAATATTAAAATAGGAAGCCCATGTAATTAGTGACTCAAGAAAAAACACATAGCATGCCCTGCAGCACTGCCGTCAGACAGATCTATCTTTTCCAGAAAGTGTCAGAGTGGCTTCTGGCCGTCATAAGCAAAGAGCAGTGTTCGGCTGTGCAAAGAATCCACATGGCACATTGAAGAGTTGAGTTCAAATTCAGAGTCTGGTTATCAAACAAAGTGATCATGACTCAGATATGACTTCTGTTGCAAACACATTTATGCTGGGCAGTGTCCTTACCTAATAAAATTATTTGCCCTCATATCTGACCACTTGCCTGAGATGATGTGAATCAATCCTCCCATTCATATCACTAAGTGGTACAGCTTGTGTTCACGACGGTGCTTGGACAAGAACGTGATTTTCCCGAAGGTTAAGCATTTGTTTCTCGATACCAGAAAGCCTCCTAGTGGCAGAAGTGCAGCATAAAGGAGACTGGATTTCAGCTATTTTTCTTCCAGATAAAGATACATGTTCCGTTTCAGCTTAACTTTGACTTCTGTTAATCGGTTAGGATCCCAAATATCTCTCCTCTTCACACATTAACAAGGGCATGGGTTGGTTTAATAGAAGAATATTGAAAACAGCAGTAAGCCAAGTCAAGTCCATGTTCTGTCTTTGCTAGAAATACTTCATCACTTAATTATACTATTTTTCTTCTTGTTTTTGCTTTTACATATGTGGGCTATTATTTCTTTCACAGTCACCATGCTCAATCAGGAATTACGTATAACATTCTGCAAATTTTTAAGTCTTTACCTACCACCTGCTTTTGATCCAAATATGTCACAAGTCTTATTTGAACCTGGATAGCTCAGAAAACAATTAATGACTTTGTGGTAAAGAGAGAAAAGATCTGATTTTCAAAGAAGACTTCCAGTCTGGTTGATCAGACAGAAAATAAACATCCGGTGTTTGATTGATGCTGACTTATGTCTTTGTATGTCAAGAAGCAGAAAAGAGGAAGGCACTAAAAGGAGCTCTGATGAGAAATTTAAACACAAAAATAGAAGTCGGGCACACCCAGTTCTGACTTGATTTAGTTGTTTGACCTTGGACAAGTAACATTGTAAAATGAGGAATCTGATCATCCTGTTCTCTCCTCCAAACATAGCTGCCTCAGTCCATTGAGCTGCTGTAACAGAATACCAAAAAGTAGGTGACTTATAGACAATAAAAATGTGTCCCAGACCTGGTGGCTAGGAAGTCCAAAATCAATGTGCCAGCTGATGCAGTGTCTGGCAAGAAACAGCTTTCTGATTTACTGCCAGTTCTCTTTTTTGCTGTATCTCACATGACAGAAGGGAGAGGGAACCCTCTAGGCCTCTTTTATAAGGGCACTAATCCCATTCACAAAAGCTCCACTCCACCCTTTTGACTCACTTGATTACCTCCCACAGGTCCCACCTCCAAATACCAATTCATTAAGGATTAGGCCTCAAGGTATAAATTTGCAGGGGACACAAACATTCAGTCTATAGCAATGGCTTACTAAAAGTTTGTGTAATAAACCTGATAAAGTGATCACCAATAGCCAAGCAGGCCAGTTTCAGATTTCTTGTCATAATGTTATTAAGAATATACGAGATAAACTTCTAGAAAGTTCAACAAATCACAGCAGGGATCTAGGTGCAGGGATAAACCATTTTGGCATTGACTAACTTCCCCATTTCTTGTTCCTATACTGCTTAAATAAAAATAATGCCCTTTTTGATTTTAAAACCATAATAATGATTCTGTTATAATCAGTACTAATCAGTGTTAGAGAATGATAGAATAATATGATGACAAACTGCCCAATATGCTAAATTAACCTAAACCATCTATTTTCAATCATTTATTTCCCCAGCCAGGTTCTGCAGAACTGCTGTCATCTTAGAATTCACTTAGTAAAAAACAATACAGCACATTCAAATCTGCACCAAAAGTCTACACATCCTTTTAAGATGAACTTTAGGGTAAGACTTATTTGCCAGGAGCATGCTAAGATCAAGATCCTAAATACAACCCAGTACAATGAACCTAAATCCAATTGCTTTCTCTGTTTTATATGAAAAAGAAAAATTTTTGTCTAGATGGTTTTCCAAGTTTGTTGAACTAAATGTTGATTTGAGATAGTATAATGACTTGCTGCCACTGTAACAGGATTGATTTGAATTTAGTCCAGCCACAGAAACACCTATAAGGGGAGTTGTCATTTAGAGTAGACGAATTCTGGGCATTGCCACTTACTGAGTTTCTAACTTTAGATAAGCTACTTAGTCTGTCTAAAAATCAATTTGCTCCCCTGCAAAATAGAGATAATAATATCTGCCCATAGTGTTGTTGCTAAAGACTAAATGAGATAATGTAAGTAAAGTACTTAAAACAGTTCCCAGGTTGTTTCCAAAACTTGGCTATTGTGAGTTGAGCTACTGTAAACATGGATGTGCTTTGTCGCTATAGTGTACAGTTTTAAGTCCTTTGGGTATAGACCAAGGAGTGGAATAACTGGGTCAAAGGTGGTTCAACTCACAATATCCAAGCTATGGAAACAACCTAGGTGTCCTTCAACAGATAAATAGATAAAGAAAATGTGGTATATATACATAATGGGATATTTCATAAAGAAGAATGAAATTATGACATTTGCCAGTTAAATTGATGGAACTGGAGTATATCATGCTAAGGGAAATAAGCCAGTCCCAAAACACCAAAGGCTGAATGTTCTCTCTCTGATTTATGGATGATAACCCAAAACAGGGGAGTTTGGGGAGGAGGATAATGCAAATAGATTGGACTGGATAGGGGTCAACAAAAGGAGGGGCAGGGGGCGGAATGGGAAGGACAGTAGAATTAATTGGTCATAACTTTCCTAGCCTTGTATTTGCATATACGACCAAGGTAACTCCACACCATGTACAACCACAACAGTAGGAAACTAATAGAATAAGTCATATATATGTGTATATATATATATATATATATATATATTCTGCCAAAATACATTCTACTGTATAACTAAAAATTCTTTAAAAAACAGTTCTTAGGTTGCAGTAACTACTCCAAACGTGGTAGATAATATTTTAGTCTCTCTTCTATGATCTTAGAATCATTGAGTAACAAATAACCTAACACTTTTGAACCTACAATAAAAGTTTGATCTACCCTCATAAGAGGTATTGTTATATAAAATCAAGTAACCTTCTTTTTAAAATATGATTCAATGTTCAGTCTATTATGTTTTCCATATGTTCCTTTTAAAAGAGAAGACAACTTCAGACTGAGGTTTTTTGTTTTTTTCATATAAATAAAGTATCAGAACGTGCCCTAATTTTGATGCAACATTCAGTTGGCTGTGCAAAAAATACAAGTTTCCCAGTGGAAATGATCTTTGATATCCTGATACATGTTAGTGAACAGTGAACATGTTTGTGTTCAAGAAGACTCAGGGACACATCTCCAAAAAGTAAATCTTCCTTCCGCTATTCAGGCTTTGCTTCCTCCCTCCCTATCTCTGAACCTACCTTGACAATCCAGTTTAGCAGCCACCTAAAGTACTGTACTCCATCCTTTGAGGCCCAGATGGTCATCTTAAGTGACCTTGAGATGTGAAAGTACTTTGGGTCCTATGGACACATTAATATGATCCCCAAAGTCCTTACTAAATAACATTTGCTCATGCATACAGTAGCCCCCACTGAGACACACACACACACACACACACACAAGTCTACCAACAGAATTGTAAATTAAATTGAATGCCCATGTTTCTTACATAGAAGTCTTCAGATTTTGAAATTGTGGTAGAAGTCCCAAACATCACATTACCGTAATCGGGTTCCAGACACTGAATCGATTTTTATTATTTAAACTTAAAATATCTTCTGAGCTGAATTCAAATGATGGTTACAGCACTTTGCTTCGCCAGCATAAAGCAAGAGCTTACCGACCAGAAGAGCACGACGCCAGACGGATATTACTCAACAGCGACACCTTCTGGTGTCTCAGGGGTATGGTTTGCTTCATTAGGAAGCTCAGCTCTTTGGCATTGGTGACTAGATGGGTAATCAATCTCCAGGTGTGAAAAAGCTTATACTCCAGTTGGTGGATTTTCCCTGTCTTTAGTGCCTCTTCATTTCTCCCCTGTTCTCTGCCGATTGGCTGAAGGTTAATCTTCTCATTTTTAACAAAAAGTTAAGTAAGCAGAGAATAAAAATGAAACCTCACATCAATGAATATTGCTTCCCTTATTTGATAGTTTAGAGTAAGTTCCTGACAGAAGAATTCCAAATATTATATGTAGATGTCACCCCATCGACTCTATCCAGGGGATGGAATATATCCCCTTCTGCCTTGAAGGTGAATTGGACTGAGAAACTCACAAAGACTAGAGTATGGTGGGCAATAGTAACTACAGTGGAGATGCCTGGCAGACACTACCCTACCCAATGACCAAGGTGAACAGCACCAGTGATGTCGTGTGGGCACCAGGTATCTGTGTCACAATGTAACCAAAGGGCATTTCACTTCCGTGGTGTTCTTTCCCAAAACTCATAACTCAGGTTTACCACAATGGACCAATGCAGACTGAGGTCATTCTACTAAATACTGACCTTAGAACTACCCAAATCTGTCAAGATCAGGAAAAACAAGGAAAGGTGGAGAAACTGCCCAAGAGCAGAGGAAACTCGGGAGACATGAAGACTAAAGGCAACATGGTATCCCACATGTGATCTTGGAGCTGAAAAGGAAATTAGTGGAAAAAAATGTTGAAATCTGTTGAATCAAAGTCTGGGAATAGTTAATAGCAGTATACTGATGTTGGTTTTTAAGTGTGGATGAATTTACCACAGGAACGTAAAACTCTAGTATTAGGGCAAACTAAAACTGAATGAGGGGTATATGTAATGTCTTTGCAAATTTTCTATAAATTTACAAGTATTCTAAAACAAAAAAAAAAATTTTGCAAATTTTAAGGTTTTGCTGTAGGTCCATGCTGTACCGGACATTCTGGGGAATAATACCTCACATTCCAAGAACATGTAATAGGTTAGAACGTATTTGCAGACACTTTCTCTCATTTAAACTTCCACAACAGCTGTGCGAGGCAAGTAAGATGGATTTTTTTCCATCTACTGATAAGAAAACAGACTCAGAGAAGTTTTGTCCTGTTCAGACAAGGAGTAAGAAGCAGAGCCAGGACACGCTTTCTTCACCCCTGTAGAATTTCTGGTCTTTAAATTCTAATACAGCCGAGGATGTAGCACAGCGGTAGCTCACAAGGCCTTGAGTTTGATCCCCAGCACTGCCAAAATTAAAATAATAATAATAATAATAATAATAATAATAATAAAAAATTTGAATAGATATAGTCCTACTGGAAATGGTGACACTATAACATGGGACTGTTGGATTTAGTACATCCACATTATCGTTGTCTCTCTCTGCGAGGATTTAAGTGCTAAAACCAGTAACGAATGCTATAAGGACAAAAAATGAAATGAGAAAGAATAAGTCAAGGTCTCCATGTTTATTCCCAGACTTCATCTGCCAGAGTTGATCCTTTTAGGCTCAACTCAAGAATGACATTGCAAGTCCTTCCTCCGCCACTTCCCTCTGCTATTCAGAGGACACTTCTGACCCCTGCATCTCAATAGAACTTATCAATGCCTTCCCCCTGTTTTAGACTGGGGCCGATGAGACAGAAAGACTAAAAATACGCAATTAGCAATTTTCTTACATATGAAATTACTGTCTCTTCTTTCCTTGCAACTTCTTTTTCTATTCAAATTTAACCTTCAAACATTTTTCTTGTCAAAATGACTCAGTGTGGACGGGTATGTTAAATTACTTAAAAGTCTCAAAGGACGATGTCTGCAGGGACGAGATGAGGAATATAAATGTGCAAAGTCCCCCGTATAGGAGAAGTCAAAGGGCCTTCCCTTATCTTTATGTTCTCATTTTTGGAAGACCCTTGGAAACAGGTTTGGGGTTTTGTTTTTCTCCTGTAAATAAAGACTGTGCTTGATGATACGTGGCCACTGACTTTTGACTTCAGAATTTATTTGTGAGGTAGTGATGTGTATTTGCCACAAACTGGAAAGAGTACATAGACTCTTGAAAGGGATGGTAAGAGATGATCCTGAAAAGGGTCATAAAAGAAAACAAGCAAATGCTCAGACAGTGAGGGAAACCTAGCAAAAGAACACAGAAGCCCGTTTGGATGGCTTCCCACCAGCCAAGTCTGGGACAATTTGAGCATTAAAAGAAATAATGTTAATAATAGATTATGACTCATGGAATAAAATAGGAAAATTTAAGTCTTCAAATAAGTTTAAAGTTTAATGAGCAATGTGTTATTAAATAGTTTCAAATTATCCTCCCACAAAATACTGATTTAATAGAAATGGGAAGGAGTAATTTTACAGGGAAGAATCCTTGCAGACACCACCTTAATCAAATCAAAGTGAATATCATCAGTAGTTGGACAAATTAAAATTCTGCACCACCTGGTAAGATGCAATAAGAACACAGCATCAATTGCAGTGATATTTCTAGTAATGCACACAGAATCTAAAGAGGAAATGATGGTCCATGTTCATCGTCCATCTCCAGAACTCTTTTCACCTTGCAAAATGGAAATTCTGTTTTCATTAAACAATAGATCCCCACTCTGCTATCCCCTGAATTCCTGGCAACCACGATGGTATTTTCTGTCTCTATAATTTTGGTTCCTCTAAGTGCTTCATTAGACGTGAAATCAGATGTGTTTTTGTGACTGGCTTAATTCACTTAGCGTAATGTTTTCAAGGTTTATCCACGTTGCAACATGTGTCAGAATTTCCTTCCTTTTTAAGTGTAAATAATAATCCATTGGACGTGTATGCTACCTTGTGCTTACCCATTTATCTGTTGATGGCCATTTGGATTGTTTCCACATTTTGGCTATTGTTAACAATGCTGCTAAGAACATGGGAGCGCTAATAATCCTTTGAGATTGCTTTCTTTTCTTTTGGGTAAATATCAAAAAGTCTTATTGCTGGATCATATGGTAGTCCTATTTTTAATTTTTTTGAGAAACTGCCCTTACCGTTTTCCACTTCCATTTTACATTTCCACGGATAACACTAAGGATTCCAATTTCTCCACATCTTTGCTGATCTTTGCTATTTTCAGTTTCTTAATGGTAATCTTTCTAATGAGTATGAGGTGATATTCCAGTGTGGGCTTTTTTTTTTCCCCCTCATACTGGGAATTGAACCCAGGGTGCTTAACCCCAGAGCTACATTGCGAGTCCTTACTTTTTTTCTTTTGAGACAGTGTCTCACCAAGTGGCCAAGGCTAGCCTTAAACTTGAAGTCCTCCTTCCTGAGCCTCCTGAGTAGCTGGGATTTCAGGAGTGTGCCAGAATTCCTGGCTCAATGTGGTTCTGACTTGCATTTATTTAATGGTTAGTGATGTTGAGCATCTTTTCTTGTGCCGATTGTCCATTCATGTCATCTTCTTTGGAGAAGTGTCCATTCAATTCCTTTGCCCATTTTTTGAGTAGGCCTATTTGTTTTCTTTTGTTGTTGTTCTTTTGTTTTGTTTTCTTGTTGAACTTTAGAAGTCCTCTATATATTATGGATATATTAATGACTTAACAAATACATGATTTACAAATATTTCTTCCTATTCAGTAAGTTATCTTTTAATTTTGTTAGTATCCTTGATAGACATTTAATTTTTAGCAATCTAATTTGTCTCCTTTTTCTTCTGTTGCCAGTGTCTTTACTCATATCTAATTTATTGCCAAATTCATAAGAATTTACTGCTAAATCCATGTCATGTATCTTTTGCCCCATATTTTCTTCTATGAGCTTTATATACAGTTCTATGTTTAGGTCTCTGATCTATTTTGAGGTAGTTTCTGTGTATGGGTTTAGGCAAGGGTCCAACTTCATTTTTTTGGATGTGGATATCTATCCACTATGCCCATGACTATTTGCTGAATGATTTTTAGCACCCTTGTCAAAAATCATTTGACCACAAACACGAGGGGTTAATTTGGGACTCTTTACTCTTTTATATTGATCTGTAAGTCTGTCTTTATGTCACTACCACACTGTCTTTATTAACATAACTTTTCAATAAGTTTTGAAATTAAGAAGTGTGAGTTCATCAACTGTTATCTTTTCAATTAAAAAAAAAAAAACACCAACTTTGGTTATGTGGGGTTTCTTGAGATTCCACATGCATTTTAAGATGAATGCTTTTATTTCTAAAAACAATTTTAAGGATTCTGATAGGGGTGGGTATTGAATCTGTAGATTGATGTCTTAGCAACATTAAGTCTCTCAATCAACACATAAGGAATAGCTTTCCAATTCTTGGCATCTTCTCTGATTGCTCTCAGCAGTATTTTATAGTTTTCATTGTACAAGTCTTTTATCTACTTAGTTAATACCTAAGTTTGTAAATGGAGTTGTTTTCTTAATTTCTTTTCCTATTGCCTATTGCCTATTTCAAGTAGGTTATCTATTTTGTCAGCATACAGTAGAACTCTCTTAATACTTTCTAAATCTGTAGAATTGGCAGTAATGTCTCCAATACTCATTTCTGAATTTAGTAATTTAAATATTTTTCATTTTTTCTTAGTCAATCTAGCTAAATGCTTGTCAGTTTTGTTGATCTTCTCAAAGATCCAACTTTTGGTTTTATTGGGGTTTTTTTAATTCTCTATTTTATTTATCTCTGTTTTGTGTTTATTTTTCTCTCCTTTGTGTTAGTTTTGGGTTTAGTTTGTCCTTTTTCTAGCTCTCAAGTTGAAAAGTTAAGTTTTTGTTTTGAGATGGTAGTTTTTACTGTAAGCCTTTAAAACTATAAAAATGTCCCCCTTTAAACTACTTTTGCTGTGACTGGTAAGTTTTGGTATGTTATTCTTTCATTTTCATTCATCCCTAAATATTTTCTCATTTCCTTTGTGATTTCTTCTTTGGTGAATTTGATTAAGAATATATTGTTTAATTTCCACAAACTTGTGAATTTTCCAATGTTTCCTCTGTTACTGATGTCTGGTTTCATCCTGTTGTAATTAGAGAAGTCACTTTGTATGAGTCTATCTTTAAAGTCTATTGAGTCTTAATTTGTGGCCTAAGACGTAGTCTATCCTGAAAACTGTCCCACGTGCTCTTGAGAAGAATGGACATTCTATTGAGTATACTGTCCTATGTTAGATCTAGTTGGTTTATCATGTTGTTTGAGTTGTTTTCTTATCTATCTTGGGTCTGACTGTTCTAGGTGTTACTGAGAATGGGGTAATGAAGCCTACAATTATCATTGTATGAACATCTTTTTTCCTTTCAATATTTGCTTCCTTTGAGAGTCTGTTATTAGGCATACAAATATTTACACTTCTTACCTTCTGGATGCATCATATCTTTTATACTGTCCTGTCTGGTCTTTTGAGAACTTTTAAAATTTGTATTACTTTTCCTGATTTTAATGTAACCACCCTACTCCCTTTTGGTAACTATGTAAGTGGAATGTCTTTTTCCATCCTTTCACTTTGAACTTATTTGTAACTTTATATTGAAAGTGTGTCTTGCACACAACCTATAGTGGTATCCTTTTTAAAAATCCATTCTGCCAATCTCTGGATTTTGACTGGAGACTTTAATCCATTTATACTGGTAAGGAGGTTCTTCCTGCTACCATTTTGTTATATGTTCTTTCTGTGCCTTAGAGCTTTTATGACCCCATCACTACCTCTTTTTGTCCCCTGAATCACTGTCTTTTTGGTAATTAGTTGATATTTTGTAGTGAAACATTTTAATTTCCTTCTGGTTTCATGTGTTCATAAATTCTATGACTATTTTTATGTTTTTCATTGGAATTATATTTAATATCCTAAAATATCACTGATTTGAGTTTATTTCTACCTAACTTCAATAATGTATACAATTTCTGCTCATTTACAACTTTGTCCCCCTCCCTCTCAGTTAGTGATGTCACAATATTACATATTTGTGCATGTGTTCCAAAATATAAACTAATTTTTTTTAATTCATTAGTTTCTTAAATTATGTAAAAAAACAAAATATGAGTTACAAACCAAGGCTATGTACTACTATTAACTTTTTTTTTCAGCTGAACTAAGTAGTTTATTTATTTATTGTTTTTACAGATGGCATTTTTTATTGTAAACAAATGGGATACATGTTGTTTCTCTGTTTGTACATGGCATAAAGGCATACCATTTGTGTAATCATAAATTTACATAGGGTAATGTTGTTTGATTCATTCTGTTGTTTTTTCCCTTCCCCCCACCCCTCCCACCCCTCTTTTCCCTCTATATAGTCCTTCCTTCCTCCATTCTTGCCCCCCTCCCTAACCCTAACTCTAACCCTAACACTAACCCCTCCCACCCCCATCATGTGTCATCATCCACTTATTAGCGATACCATTTGTCCTTTGGTTTTTTGAGATTGGCTTATCTCACTTAGCATGATATTCTCCAGTTTCATCCATTTGCCTGCAAATGCCATAATTTTATCATTCTTTATGGCTGAGTAATATTCCATTGTATATATATACCACTGTTTCTTTATCTATTCATCAATTGAAGGACATCTAGGTTGGTTCCACAATCTGGCTATTGTGAACTGAGCAGCTATGAACATTGATGTGGCTGTATCTCTGTAGTATGCTGATTTTAAGTCCTTTGGGTATAGGCCAAGGAGTGGGATAGCTGGGTCAAATGGTGGTTCCATTACAAGTTTTCTAAGGAATCTCCACACTGCTTTCCAGAGTGGCTGCACTAATTTGCAGCCCCACCAACAATGTATGAGTGTACCTTTCTCTCCACATCCTCGCCAACACCTGTTGTTGCTTGTATTCTTGATAATCGCCATTCTAATTGGGGTGACATGGAATCTTAGGGTGGTTTTGATTTGCATTTCTCTTATAACTAGAGACATTTTCCACAAGTTTATTGATTGCTTGTAGATCTTCTTCTGTGAAGTGTCTATTCATTTCCTTAGCCCATTTGTTGATTGGATTATTTGCATTCTTGGTGTAGAGTTTTTTGAGTTCTTCATAGATTCTGGAGATTAGTGCTCTATCTGAAGTATGATTGGCAAAGATTTTCTCCCACGCTGTAGGCTCTTTCTTCACATGGCTGATAGTTTCCTTTGCTGAGAGAAAGTTTTTAGTTTGAATCTATCCCAGTTATTGATTCTTGCTTTTATTTCTTGTGCTATGGGAGTCCTGTTGAGGAACTCTGGTCCTAAGCTGACATGTTGAAGCTCTGGACCTACTTTTTCTTCTATAAGATGCAAGGTCTCTGGTCTGATTCCAAGGTCCTTAATCCATTTTGAGTTTAGTTTCATGCATGGTGAGAGATATGGGTTTAGTTTCATTCTGTTGCATATGGATTTCCAATTCTCCCAGCACCATTTGTTGAAGAGGCTATCTTTTCTCCATTGCATATTTTTGGCACCTTTGTTTAGTATGAGAAAATTGTATTTATTTGGGTTTGTGTCCATGTCCTCTATTCTGTACCATTGATCTACCTTTCTATTTTGGTACAAATACCATGCCGTTTTTGTTACTATTGCTTTGTAGTAGAGTTGAAGATCTGGTATTGCGATACCCCCTGCTTCACTCTTTCTGCTGAGGATTGCTTTAGCTATTCTGGGTTTTTTATTCTTCCAGATGAATTTCATAATTGCTTGCTCTATTTCTGTAAGGTACGTCATTGGGATTTTAATTGGAATTGCATTGAATCTGTATAGCACTTTTGGTAGTATGGCCGTTTTGACAATATTAATTCTTCCTATCCAAGAACATGGGAGATCTTTCCATCTTCTGAGGTTTTCTTTAATTTCTTTAGTGTTCTGTAGTTCTCATTGTAGAGGTCTTTCACCTCTTTTGTGAGATTGATTCCCAAGTATTTTATTTTTTTCGATGCTATTGTGAATAGGGTAGTTTTCCTAATTTCTCTTTCTGAAGATTCATCACTTATGTATAAAAATGCATTAGATTTATGAGCATTGATCTTATATCCCGCTACTTTACTGAATTCACTTATGAATTCTAAAAGTTTTCTGGTGGAATTTCCTGGTTCCTCTATGTATATAATTATATCATCAGCAAATAGGGATAGTTTGAGTTCTTTTCCTATTCGTATCCCTTTAAATTCTTTGGTCTGTCTAATTGCTCTGGCTAGAGTTTCAAGGACAATGTTGAATAGAAGTGGTGAAAGAGGGCATCCCTGCCTTGTTCCAGTTTTTAGGGGGAATGCTTTCAGTTTTTCACCATTTAGAATGATATTAGCCATGGACTTAGCATAGATGACCTTTACAATGTTAAGGAATGTTCCCACTATCCCTATTTTTTCTAGTGTTTTGAGCATGAAGGGATGCTGTTTTTTATCAAATGCTTTTTCTGCATCTATCGAAATAATCATGTGATTCTTGACTTTAAGTCTATTGATATGGTGAACCAACCTTGCATCCCTGGGATGAAACCCACTTGATCATGCTGCACTATCTTTTTAATATGTTTTTGTATGCGATTTGCTAAAATTTTGTTGAGAATTTTTGCGTCAATGTTCATTAAGGATATTGGTCTGAAATTTTCTTTCCTCGAGGTGTCTCTGTCTGGTTTAGGTATCAGGGTAATATTGGCTTCATAGAATGAGTTTGGGAGGGTTCCCTCTTCTTCTATGTTATGGAATACTTTGAGAAGTATTGGAATGAGCTCTTCTTTAAAGGTTTTGTAGAACTTGGCTGAGAACCCATCTGGTCCTGGACTTTTCTTTTTTGGTAGGCTTTGGATGACTTCTTCTATTTCATTACTTGAAATTGGTCTATTTAAATTGTGTATGTCCTCCTCGTTCAGTTTAGGCAATTCATATGTCTCTAGAAACCTGTTGATGTCTTCGAAATTTTCTATTTTGTTGGAGTATAGATTTTCAAAATAGCTTCTAATTATGTTTTGTATTTCAATCGTGTCTGTTGTTATATTTCCTTGTTCATTCCGAATTTTAGTGATTTGGGTTTTCTCTCATCTTCTCTTTGTTAGTGTGGCTAAAGGTTTATCAATTTTATTTTTTCGAAGAACCAACTATTTATTTTGTCAATTTTTGTATTGTTTCTTTTGTTTCTATTTCGTTGTTTTCAGCTCTGAGTTTAACTATTTCCTGTCTTCTACTACTTTTGGTATTGGTCTGTTCTTCTTTTTCTAGGGCTTTGAGCTGTAGTGTTAGGTTGTTTATTTGTTGAGTTTTACGTCTTTTATTAAATGCACTCCATGAAATAAATTTTCCTCTAAGTTCTGCTTTCATAGTGTCCCAGAGATTTTGATATGATGTTTCTTTGTTCTCATTTACCTCTAAGAATTTTTTAATTTCCTTCCTAATATCTTCTGTTATCCATTCATCATATAATAGCATATTGTTTAATCTCCAGGTGTTAGAGTAGTTTCTGTTTTTTACTCTTTCATTTATTTCTAACTTCAATCCATTATGATCTGATAGAATACAAGGTAGTGTCTCTATCTTTTTGTATTTGCTAACATTAACTTTGTGGCATAATATATGGTCTATTTTAGAGAAGGATCCATGTGCTGCTGAGAAGAAAGTGTATTCACTCTTGGTTGGATGGTATATTCTATAAATGTCTGTTAAGTCTAAATTATTGATTGTGTTTTTGAGATCTGTGGTTTCTTTGTTCAATTTTTGTTTGGAAGATCTGTCCAGTGGTGAGAGAGGTGTGTTAAAATCACCTAGTATTATTGTGTTATTGTCTATTTGGTTTCTGAAATTGAGAAGGATTTGTTTAACATACATGGATGAGCCACTGTTTGGGGCATAGATGTTTATGATTGTTATATCTTTCTGATTTATGCTTCCCTTAAGCATTATGAAATGTCCTTCTTTATCCCTTCTGACTAACTTTGGTTTAAAGTCCACATTATCTGAAATGAGGATGGATACTCCAGCTTTTTTGCTGAGTCCATGTGCATGGTATGTTTTTCCCCATCCTTTTACCTTTAGTCTATGGGTATCTCCTTCTATGAAGTGAGTCTCTTGCAGGCAACATATTGTTGGATCTTTCTTTTTAATCCAATCTGCCAGTCTGTCTTTTGATTGATGAATTCAGGCCGTTAACATTCAGGGTTATTATTGAGATATGATTTGTATTCCCGGTCATTTGGTTCATTTATTTTATTTTATTTATTTATTTATTTTTTTGACACAACTTGGTTCCTCCTTTATTTGACAGTTCCTTTAGGATAGTTCCTCCCTTTGCTGATTTGTTTCTTTATTTTTCATCTCTTCCTCATGGAATATTTTGCTGAGAATGTTCTGTAATGCCAGCTTTCCTTTTGTAAATTCTTTTAGCTTTTGTTTATCATGGAAGGATTTTATTTCATCGTCAAATCTGAAAGTAAGTTTTGCTGGGTATAAGATTCTTGTTTGGCATCCATTTTCTTTCAGGGCTTGAAAAATGTTCCAGGCCCTTCTAGCTTTTAGGGTTTGGATTGAAAAATCTGCTGATATCCGTATTGGTTTCCCCCTGAATGTAATTTGGTTCTTTTCTTTCACGGCCTTTAAAATTCTGTCTTTATTTTGTATGTTAGGTATTTTCATTATAATGTGCCTTTCTGTGGGTCTGTTGTAATTTTGTGTATTTGGAGTCCTATAAGCCTCTTGAACTTGATTTTCCATTTCATTCTTCAGATTTGGGAAATTTTCTGATATTATTTCATTGAATAGATTGTTCATTCCTTTGGTTTGTTTCTCTAAGCCTTCCTCAATCCCAATAATTCTTAAATTTGGCCTTTTCATGATATCCCATAGTTCTTGGAGATTCAGTTCATGATTTCTTACCATCTTCTCTGTTTGTTCAACTTTGTTTTCAAAGTTAAATATTTTGTCTTCAATATGAGATTCTGTCTTCCAGGTATTCTATCCTGTTGGTTATGCTTTCTATGGAGTTCTTAATTTGGTTTATTGTTTCCTTCATTTCAAGGATTTCTGTTTGGTTTTTTTCAATATCTCTAACTCTTTATTGAAATGGTCTTTTGCTTCCTGTATTTGCTCTTTTAACTGTCGATTGGTGTGATCATTCAATGCCTGCATTTGCTCTTTCATCTCATCATTCAATGCCTGCATTTGCTCTTTCATCTCATCGTTTGCTTCCCTGATCATTTTAATTATGTACATTCTGAACTCCCTTTCTGTCATTTCTTCTGCCACACTGTTGTTGAATTTTATTGATGTAACATCTAGATTTGTTTGGGGCATTTTCTTCCTTTGTTTTCTCATAGTGTTCAGGTATCAATGGACTGCTAAGATATTGCAGATTTCCTCTATTGACTTATAATGTCCCTGAAGATTTCTAGTATATCCCCTGTTAGCCTCCAGTAGCCTGAAGTCTTGGAGGAAGTTGATAATGCGGTGCTCCACAAGGAAGCTGCCTCTCTAGGGGTGGTGACCTTCAGGTGGGGTATATTCCCTGCTAGTGGGCAGAGGTGCCTCCACTTGTTGACCAATGGTCATCCAAAGGGGAACTAGGCTGCGGGCTGAGGCAAGGCCTGTTTGGGCCTGTGTCTCTGGTTTTACCGTCCTTGTGGGAAAACCTCACCCGACAGGGAAGACTCAACCATCGGGGAGGTCTTGCTGGTCAGTTCCCCTCCTAGAGGTTCCCCTCAATCTACAACTACCGCCTGGGCTGGGCTGCCTTCCTCTGCAACATTCCCAGGGGCCTGTACCTACCTCCTGGGCCTGGGAGCCTCACCCTTCACAGACAAGTCTCCTTAGGCTGCCTCTCCTCAGAGAATCTGCCCACAGTCCTGGAAACTTCGCTCCGCCCCTAAGCGTGTCTCTGTGTGGCTTTTCCACCAAGAAGCCTCCTAGGTCCTGGGACCCTGCTCTGCACCTAATTGCCTGGCTATGCAGCCCCTCCTCTGAGCCGCCACCTGGAGCCCCGTACAGTTGCTCCGATTCCCAGCAACCTGCTACACGCCTCTTCCTCCGGACAGCCGCCTGGTGTTCCGACGCAGTCACTAGGAGTCCAAGTAGTTCACTTCGAGTCTCCTCCTCCCGCCAACCACCCGTTGCCCTAGGCAGTCACTCCGAGACCAAGCGACCCACCACGCTCCTCCTCTGGGCAGGCCCCCGGTGTTCAGGAGCGGTTGCTTCGAGTCCAAACAACTCATCACTCGCCTCCTCCTCTGAGCAGCCACCCGGAGCTCTGATGCAGTCACTCCTAGTCCAAGCGACCCGCCGCGCTCCTCCTCTTCCTCTGGGCAGCCCCCCAGTATTCAGGGGCGGTCACTCTGAGTCTAAACAGCTCACCGCGCAGCTCCTCCTCTGGCAACTGTCTGTAGCTCTGGTGCAGTCACTCCTAGACCAAGCGACCCGCTGCATTCCTCCTCTTCCTCCGGGCAGCCCCCCGGTGTTCAGGAGTGGTCACTCTGAGTCCAAACAGCTCACCACGCAGCTCCTCCTCAGGCAGCCGCCCGGAGCCCCAGTGGTTGCTCTGAGTCCAAGCACTGTGCTGAGTGGCCTCCTCTACGATGTTCCCAGTTGTCCATGTTTACCGCTCCAGCAGGGGGAGGGGTGTCTCGCCGGGCAACTCTACTTCACAAAGTTCCCTGTGTTCTGGGGCTACCGCCCCATCCGGGACACCTCCCCAACGGGAGAGACTCACCCAGTGGCTTTGAGTTGGTCCCAAGTCTCTCACTATCTCCTCTTTTGAATCCTGAGTCCTGGAGCAACATGAAATGCAGTCGCCCTCTAGTCCACCATCTTGAAAACCCCCGGCATTTTGATTCTACTATTAACTTTTACACTAATAATTTTCTTCAATCAAGTAGAAAACAGAAATCAAGTAGAAAATAGGTTAGACACGTACTTCATAAGTAATTTTAATTCTGATGGCAACTTCCTGTCAAAAGCAGGTGATTTATAAGATTTTATTGATAACAACTGTAATAATGATGCTTGACCCTAAAAAAACAGGAAATAGGTTTTAGACATAGAACTCTGAGGAACCAGCCTGAATTATGCTGGAGAAAAACATGGCCACCTATCACATATACTTTCTAGAACAGGGGTCTCAAAGAGAAACCAGGTCTGATTTTGTGACCCCACCAAGGGTAACAGGGTAACTTTTTATTCTATCATATGCAAAGAACAAGACTATGTTCAAAAACATGCTGTCCATAGTTTTCAGGTTTCTCAGTCAAGATCCTGGGACATCACAAAGCTTGCTGAGAGAATTCATCTATTGTCATTCTTTTCTCAAGCTTTCCTTTCTGTTCTTCTCTCCCTTGGTACAAAGTACCACCTGGTGACATTACTCCTCGCCTTATAATTGAATTACTTGGTGAGAATGAACCACCCCATCTTTGACACCTGGAAACTCTTTAAACATATTGGTCACAAATTCCAAACCAAATAATCCCAGGGGTAAGCTACTCATTATGAGGGATATAATCACTCATCTTCATCTGCCAATGGCTGGAAAGTGACAGAAATGTTGTTGGCCAGTTACTGTTGACAGTTTTACTTTCAAATTTCCTGTGACAAAGCCTCACCTGACTTCAGTCTTTCTGTTTCTGAGCAATTACTGCCTTAAGCTGACAAAATTGTACTGCCTTAATATTTACAATTAAAAAATCAATGATCACTTCAGCACAGTGACAGAATGACTGCTGCTGAATGTCACTGAATTTCTCATTAATATTAATTTGCAGTTTGTAGAGAAATGGATTAACACTGAGTTACACAAATCTAATGCAAATATTGATTAACTGAGCCATAAATCTGTGTTCATAAAAGCAATTGCTTTTAACCATCTGTGTTTGATTTTATGGTCTTTCTTAGCATTTTCAAAATTCATCATGGTTCAGTGATAATATGTACATTTTCTAGTACGTTAGTTAGCAAATATTTGCCAATTTTCTGATCAGTCTAAATTTGTTTTAGGTTTCCAGGAGTGACATAAAATTTTCCAATGAGTTATTTACCTAAAGATTTTATGACCTTGATGTCAATATTATCATCATCAGCTATGATTTACTGAATGTTTTAAGAACCTGACACTGACCTAAGAACCCCATCTTCTTTAGTCTAGGAAAATGATGCTATTAATCCCAAATTGGTAGGATACTAAACTTAAATTGTGTTCCTCAATTGCTGTAATTAACTTCCACTATGGCTAAGATACTGTCACACGTCATATTAGTATTACTGGACGATCACATAGTACGAAGCACATGTGACAGCAATAACAAGAATTAACTAGCCAAGACTTCCGTTTTATAAGTGAGCTGTCGTTATTTTTTCACTAACGCATATTTATTAAATGTAGAAAGCATTATACTAATTGGTGCTTAGGGCATGTAGAGGGGTAATGCATAATTCTAAACTCTCAACGTGTCTTATATTAGCCAGCTTCCAGGTGATGCTGGAGTTCCTTGTCCAGCAACTACACTCTGACAACTGCTGGATTAAACACTCGCCAAATTGATCAGCAGTTAAAAATTACGCAGGGAGCACTTTTTTTCTTTTCTTTTAAACTCTTGCTTCCTTCCTTCCTCTTTCCCCTTCTTCTTTTCCTTTTTAGCCCAGAACTTCCTCATCCTCATTCTTAAGATACTCAGTGGTTCTGTGCTAGGGATCAAAACTGAATACTTTTTAAGAACTTATGCCACAATTTCCTGAATTCTGAGATAGTTAATTTTTTCATTGTACTGGGGGAAACTAAATAGGAGAAGATTGATTGGAAGAACATAGTAGGTACTTTCAAAGGTACTGGTTGAAGTAGAGAATTAGTTTGTACTCTTTGATTTGATCCACACATAAGCACTAAAATTACTTTCTATACCTTCTATATAAACATCCAGGTGAACTTCCTTAGGTGTTTACAATAGTTTGGATCTCGAATGTTCAAGGTTCGTGTGTTAAAGGCTTGGTCCCTAGAGTGGCACTAGGGTGGAATCTTTAAGAGGTGGGGCCTAGTGGAAGGTGTTTAGGTCACCGAGGGCATGCCCTTGAAGAAGACAGTGCGCCTATGCTCCCTTTTTCTTTCTATTCCCATTTGCTCCTTGGCCATGAGGTGAGGTTTTGCTCTGCTCCACACTCCTGCCATGTTGTGCTATCTCACTGCAGGCCCAAAAGCAATGGAACCAACTGATCATGAACTGGAACTTACAAAACTATGATCCAAAATAAATGTTTCCTTTTTTTTAAGTTGATTATCTCAGCCAGATATTTTGTTATAGTGACAGAACAATAACAACACACATTGTTCAAAGATGGCAGAGATTAGAACATGCTCAGAGGCCAGTTCTGATTCCTGAGGGGCCTGCAAAGAGGACTGAGGTCCATCAGGAGCTATGGGTGGCATTAGGTAGGGATAACTCTGAATTGTTGTGACCTGTGTTCTGCCTCTTTGACAACATGGATCTTTTCCTATTTTTAAACTATTTTAAGGTCCTATGCCAGGTTTCATTCTCACCTTGCCTGTCTAGTAACAAAACTGTTTCCCAAACTGGAATAGGTAAACACAACAAATAACTAAAGCACCTGCCAGGAACATTAGTTTTAATGTAAAAGTGCATTGCCACATTCTCTCTCAGGAGAGACTCTAATATCAAGTATTTCAAGCCCCATGTAAGTGTGTGTGTTTGTGTGTGTGTATTTGTGCATATTTGTGTTTTATATTTTTGTGTTGACATGATATTAACACTTCTCATCACAAACAATATTCACAATCATGAATTATTTCTTCTGAATGCTAAATAGTCAAAACTCAGTATGGAAGGTGTCAAAATGAGTCATGCAATAAATTATGTCACTTTCATTACACCAATCATTCCAATAATCTGTTCCTACAGAAGATAACTAGATGACATCATGCTGAATGAAGAGTTTTAATGTTTCTTGTTATCAGCAGAATGAATTCCTCTAAAATAAACTTGTACATAATTGATTACTGAGCTAGTTAATATGTAAAAGAATGAACATGCCTATTGAAACCTAAATAATTCAAATTTTTTAAATGGTAACTAGAAGTTAGTAATAAATAAATTAAGAAATGGTCAAGACAGTTGAGATGTGGCAGATGGTCTTAACATATATCTACATTCTACTTCGAAATGCCCTTTAGAAAACGGGAATTTCTTCCTGCTCCAAATCAAAGACTCATGATGCTGAAGAACCTTGTTTCATGTTCCTCAACACCCCTGGAAGATTTTCTGCTGGAACCTCCTTCACCCCTTCTAGTGAGAGTAGATTTATGACTATTCCCTTGCCTGACGGCTCTAAATACAGTTTTTCCTTTCCAAAATTTCCTCTATATTGCTAAAATAATTTCATGGGCCAGTTCTCTCTGATTCCAAAGCTCATGTTGCTTTATTGTATCACCCTGCCTCTGAATAAATGTCTACCATGTGCCAAGAAGTTTTCAGAGTAATTGGTAGGAATAGAAAAGTTAATGAGACCCAATACCTTTCCCTAAAGTATTTATAATCTTCTCATATAAGAGATAATATAAGCACACAATGATTTCTCATTGAACTGCTGATGAAAGCCTTTAAATTCTATGAACCTTCATTCCAATGAGGTAAAAAGAATGAAACCCAGATGGAAGGGGGTTTTGCGCAGGACAATCTGGTAGGTGGTGATACAAGTTTCAAGGGTTAGACCATTCCAGGTAGAAGAGAGGGCATGTGCATGGTGGGCAGGAAAAGCAATGGGCATATTTAGAAACGGGGGATTAGAACTCTTGGAATGCAGCAGAAAATAAAGAGGGCAGCCTTTAATAAAATACAGGGATGCTCTTAAGTCGATTGTATCAAGTTTAAAGCATCTAGAAGCCAGAGACATTCAGTATGGATTCGATTCTCTATACAAATGTTCTCCAAAGTAGGACGTAAACCCCAGGATGTGGATAAGAGAATGTAATGAGCGTGTGAAAAGATGTCAATATTTCTATGTATCTCTAACTTTATTTATTTATTTGGTACTAGGGATTGAAACCAGGAGTGCTTAACCACTGAGTTAATCTCCAGCCCTTTTTTTTTTTTTTTAAATATTTTATTAGAGGTAGTGTCTGCTGATTTGCTAAGTGTTTTGCTAAATTGCTGGGACTGGCTTTGAACTTGCGATCCTCCTGCCTCAACCTCCCAAGCCACTGGGATTACAGGTGTGTGCCACCACGCCAACTTATCTTTAACTTTTATTCTTAAAAACTAAAGAAATTAAGCCTTACTAAAATGTACTCCTTCACTGTCTTTATTTCAAGGTCACATGCTGTATTTCATGTGCAGGACGGGAAGCATGCTTTGGGGACAGCTGGAGCTCTATGATGCAAAGGGGCTTTTCACTCCTTGCTACATTTTAGGGAATTCTTCAAATGCAGCATGATACCTTTTAGTGAGTTTGCAAATAAGGGAACCCAGTTAGGTGAGTTCATAGATTATGCCGTCTAATTTTAAATACGGTTAACCCTTGAACAACACAAGTTTAAATTATATAGATATATATATGCATATATATATGCAGATTTTTTTTTCTTGAGATTCCCGACCATTTGAGAAATCTTGCAGATGAAACTTGTAGGATAAAAATACTGGAAAAAAGAAAAATTATGAATGTCACTGATACAAAAAATATATTTTTGACTGTGCAGGGGTCAACACCCCCTAATACCTATAAAATTCAAAGGTCAGCTATAAACTCATCCTCACAAAATGACAATAACTTTAAACATGTACTTCAGAGAATCCACAGATTGGAAATAATACTCATAATGCAATCGTAAATTTAAAAAAGCAGTGGAGTTGTATTCCTCCTACCTCAAGTACAAGTTGTACGACAGTCACATTACAAGACAAAACCAGGAATAATTGATGAAATTTGACAGGAAACGCTATTCTAAAAAGTGACATTTAAAATGAGGATTGTAGATCCAACTTTATTTATGAGCAACCTTCTCCTAAATATCATAAATGGCAGATGCCTTTATGAAATGCCAAGAGGCTTATTTTGTTGTTGGTTGGTTGGTTAGTTTTGCTCTGATGATTCTTGACCTAGATTGAAATAAACTGAATTTGGAACTAGGACAGCAACTTCAGATGCCATATTGCAAAGTATTAAACCATTGAAAAAACAATGATGTATATATATATATAGGATAAATATGAATACATATAAAATAGATAATATATAAAAGAAGCACATATCATTAATAAATCATATACATATGTAAATAAACATGTGACATAATACTAGTGACACAAATGTAGACAGCTAAAATGTTCTTTGAAACATTAATAACTGTGGTTATTTGCACTGAGTGGGACATGTTTAAGGAATTGGATTTTGAACACATTCATAAAAATATGCTGAAGCCTGCCTTTATCGTTGATGGATGGCTTATCCTGTATGGTCTGCACAATGAACTACAAACCACTGGTTTCCAGATAGAAACAATTGGCAAGAAGCTATCTTCAAAGAGAATTCCATATGCTCCTTCTGGTGAAATTCCAAAGTTTAGTCTTCAGGATCCAGCTAACAAGAAACCTAAAGCATAGACATTGTCATTTTTATTTGTGATTATTTTGGTACTTCAGGATAGGAAATATCTGATATTAAATGGTAAATGAATCAAGTGTTTTTAAGGAAACAAACTTATTTTTTAACCATCAAATTTATACTAGTTATATGAGTATTAGCATATCTGGTAATTTTGAATCTATAATATTTTTTACATATTTTTATATTGTTAGTTCGGTTATTGGATGAATGGAGAATAATCATGTTGGTTTTAGTGGTGTCAATTTTTGTAAAATAAAAATTAAACTTCCAACACCTTTTATTTTACAGATTGTCCACAGGCAGCACTTTAAAATCACATTGTAAAGGGAAAGTCACCCTAGTTTTCCTGGGCATTAGTTTATGTGCTTATCATTGTGTATTTTGAAGCCATGAAATTACTATGCTAAGTAGCCTTTTCATTTATATATGAGTAGCCTTGATAAGTGTGGTCTGTTTAAAAGTTCTTTGTTCCTTTTCTTTTAATGAGATAGGTCATTGATTTTTTTCCACTCCAAAAGATCATCACTATTCATTTCCATACACTCTTTTACTTGAGTTCTCTCTCTCTCTTTTAAATTTAACATGATGAGAAAATCAGTAGTATGGTCTATTCCTAATTGTCAGATTTCCTTATTGATATTACTTTGGTAATCTAAAAGTCAAAAATGTTTGTTACCTTTTTTTTTGCATTTTTCTATTCTTAATTCTAATTTTTTCTTTAAGAAAACCACTATAATCTCATATATAAATGAAAAGATTTTACAAATTACAAATAGTATCATTCAAAAAAAAAGAAGTAGAGGTTCACTTGGGCTTACAGTGTCAGAGGCTTCAGCCCATGATCAATAGGCCTTGGTGCTTTGGGGCCTATGGTGAGGCAATACATCATGGTGGAACGGTGGTAGAGCCCCTGGTAATCTCAGGGCAATAAAGCAAAAGAGATGAGAAGAAGAAGGCGCTGGCATATCACAGTTCTTCAACGGCATAACCCCCATGACTTCAGACTTCTGAGTATACCCCACCTCCTAAAGATTCCATAACCTCTCAGTTATACCACTGGCTTGAACTAAGCCTTTAATACATGGGCCTTTCAGGGACATTCCAGATCCAAATTATAGCATTCCACCCAGGCTGCCAAAGGTTCACATCCTTTTTGCAATGCAAAACACATTCAGTATATCTCTAATAGTCCCCAAAGTCTTAATTATCCCGGAAAGACTCCAAAGTCCAAGTCCAAAATCTCCCCCAAGACTCAAAGCAAACTCAGCTGTGAGCCTCTAAAAAAATCAAAAAGAAAATAACATACTTCTGAGGGCAAACATTCCCAATCCAAAAGGGGGGAAATCAGCACAAAACAAGACCAAAACCCAAGCTTTATTTTTTTCTTAATTTTTATTTTTTAAATTTTTCTCTCAGTCATTTCAAAACCCAAGCTTTAAATTCTGAAGTTCCATGTTTGGCATCTTGGGCATGCTATGGCAAAATTCAGCCTTCTAGGACTTGACCAGTCCTGTCCCTGTGGCCTTGCTATGCAGCCCATGTCGCCCCTCTCTTGAGTTGGATCTACTGGCTGCCTCTGCAGCTTCCCTCAGGAGGCATTGCACATTCCTGGCATCTCTGGCTTCCTAGGGTCTCCACTGCAGCCTCAGCTTTGCTCTCACAGATCGCAGGTCACAGTGTTAGAGGTTCCAACCCTGACACGAGCTGCCTGATCTCCCAAACTTTCCTCCAAAATCTCAGTGGAAATCACCACCACCCCATAATTCTTGCATTCTGCATGCCTGTAAAACCAGCGTTGGATGGTGAGGTGACATCTGCTGCCAGCATAAGCCGTGTCAGGTCACTTGAACCATGGCTGTCTGGATGTTTGAAACTTTGAGCACTTTAATGGAATAACATAAGAAAATGAATTCCTGACAATCTATTTGTTAGGTGACCCTAGCCCAGCAATCAGGGTACAAGTGGGGGTCAGGGTGTCTCTGGTTTCTCTTCTCAAATGAATGTCTTTGTAACATGTTTAGACCTTTACACAATTGAGCCCCTTATAAGATAGGCGTGGTCTTACAGAGTCCTGAGATGCCCTTAAGGCATCTTTCCTTTTGTCCCCATGCCAAGAACTTGACTTATTTTAATGGTACTAATCTCTTTAGTAACTGCTCCCTCCTCGGCAGCACCTTTAAATATACTCCTTTTCTGGCCAAATGCAAGTTTTTCCAAATGTTTCTGCTCTGGTCCTATTTGCTCTTGATTCTCACAGCAAATTTGACTAAAACTAGCCAGCAATACCCATGTCATTGACTGAATGTTGTGCTACCTTGTAATTGATTGCCTTCATCAGATAAACTAGTCTGTCACCTTTAAATGAATCCTCCTGCAAAGTCTCAGGGCATGGACATAATGCACCCAAAAATTTTGCCATAATATGAAAAAGGTAGCCTTTTGCCCAATTCCAAATAGAGTCCTTATTTCCATCTGAAACTCATGAGCATAGCATTTATTATCTTCATTTCTATTAGCAGGTAGATCTTCTGAATTCTTACCAGCTTTGTCTGCTAAGTCCACTTACGGTATTGTAGCCTGCTTATCCAAACTTTTCCAAACTCCACCAAAAAACCAATTCCGAAATTCTCCCACAGCACCTCAGATATAGTCATAGCAACAGACATACTCACAGTGTTAAATTTTATGTGATAGTCAACTTTCTATCACTATAATAAAAGTCCTGGGATAACAAACTTATAAGGAAAAAAGGTTAATTTTGATTCACACTTTTAGAGATGTTCATGCTTGATTGACCCCATTGGTTGTAGACCTGGGATGAGGCAATAGATCATGGCGGGAGTTGTGGTGGAGCAAGTTCCTCACTTCATGAAGAGAAAGGCACAGGAAGCAGAAGGGATTAGTGACACATAATCCCTTTCAAGTGTATACCCCCAGTGGCCTAAGACTATCCACTAGGCCCCACCCACCTCTTAAAGGTTCCACCACCTCCCAATAGCACCAAGGTGGGGAACAAGTCTTTAATAGAAGGGCCTCTGGAGGACATTCCACACCCAAACAATAGCAACTCCTGAAGACCCACTTCTTGATACTATCACCTTTGGGGTTAGAATTCAACATAGGAATTTTGGGGGCATATAGACATTCAGATTGTGGCACTTACAGAATTTCAGAGAGTGCATAAATTACCAAGTATTTTGAAGACAAAGAAAATGTTTTCTAACCTCAAGAACCTCATAAACTAGTAAGAATCATGAAAAAAATCAGTGGATAATTTTACAGAACATGGAAGTTATAGTGAGGAAATCACTGGTAGTATGATTTGAAAGTGCATGGGAAGGACACCTCACCCAACTTGGAAGATGTTTGGGAGATGAGATTTCTGAGTTATTGAGTAGGTGCTAAGGAAGAAGGAAGGAAGTGCATTCCAGGCAGTGGGTAGGATGGCTAAGGAACAGCATGGTATGTGTAGGGAACTCAAGCAGAAAAAGAGTACAACAGAAATCAGAGTGTCTCTGATAGGTGGATTGCTTAGTTCTGCTATGTGGCCATGGTCTCATATATTCTGAAAAGAAAAATCAATAGTCATCAATTAAAAGCAGAAAGCTGTCAGGCCTATGCAGAAAAGTGATGGGGATGCCTCCCAGAAAGAAGGGGGAATAGATAGTTTATAAGTTAAAGCTGCTGCACAGAAATTAAACCTTAAAAATGCTAACTGTGGATATTTAAATAGAACACATTATTATACAGGTATTAAATGTGTTCTGTGTTAAATGAGAGGGGCTAGCTGACAACCTTTCAGATTGGGACCATAAGAAGAGACATGTGAGCCCCGTGAAAGCTTGCTTATAGAGAGTAAATGCATCCCTGCAATGAAAGAGGACCCAACCAGAGCTTTAGATGGTGCATGAATATTTACACCTTAGTACTAAATTATGTATTTATGTTCATGCATGGACATGTGTGTGCCAGATGAAACTTGGAACTGAAAGGGAATAGAAAATGTGTGAAAATATTTATGCATGTTCTGAGAACGTGCAACTGTTCTACAAGACTTGGGCAGTAATGAAGGGCTGTTGTATACTTCTACTATGCAATAATAGCTAGTGGTGTGAAATTGCTTAGATAAATGTGGTCACTGTGTGCTATTTTATGGACTAGATAATACAGCCTGTACATATATTAGTTCATTAAAGTCTGATTACTCTATAATGTAGGTATTGTTATAGTATTGTGCATATAGGGACTAAGACCAAGTAGTATAAATTGAGTTGACGGGTGTCATGTGGTGAGATCCAAACCAGATTTTCTAACTCTCAGATCAGGGCATTTTAGCAGTGTTTTTCAAACTGTCTCAAGAGGTCTTTGAAACTTTTGTAGATTTGCCTCAGGGATGGCATGGTGAACATTTGTAACTTTTCGTCTGTCAAACAATATATATATATATATATATATATATATATATATATATATTTTTTTTTTTTTTTATGACAATTCCTCAATATTCTTTTGGAAAATTATCAGTTGAAGCTTTTTAAAATATATCTAAAAATAACGTGTACAGAAAGGAATCTTTACATCTATGTGGATTTTCATTAATAATCAAGGTATTCAAATTTTAAATGTGAGTTGTAGATAAAATTTATGCATCAAGTAAATTGACTCACATATTTAGTAATTGTTAATTTATACTTGAGTAATTTCTAAATTCAGGGTATTACATTTCCCCAAGCATTTATATACAACTTTAGTTTATAAATTATTTTAAACATTTCATATTATGTTCACCTAAGTTATAGGTTCTCCTAAATCCTCAAAAGTCTTTGGAAATGTGATTGATTTAACTGTCAAAAAAATTTCAACTTCAAGAAAATATTTAATGTATCTGGTTTTCTAAAGTATTTCAAACAGATGAGGAGGTGGAATTACAAATTTAACACACAAGCTTTTAAGTACTTAAATTTTCTTGAGCACTTATGATTATAAGTACTTAAATGGTACTAAGAAACCTAACTATAAAGATTTAATGATTCAGATCATTTAAATTTTACATATACAGTAGTTTCCCTTTATCTGTGGCTTCACTTTCTGAAGTTCTGATTACCTATGATCAACCACAGTCCAAATATATTAAATGGAAAATTCTAGAAATACACAATTCCTAAGTGTTATTATAGTTTATAATTATAATTATTTTACCATTATTTATTGTTGCTTATTCCTTAATGTGCCAATTTATAAATTAAGCTTACTATGCCTATGTAAGTATAGAAAAAGACATACTATTGGTAGAGTTTGTTGCTATCCATGGTTTTAGTATCCATTGGGAGCCTCGGAACACATCCCCTGAAGATAAGAGGGTACTACTGTACTCTCTTCAAAACTTAACAAATAATACTACACCTTTTTAAATGAAAATCATCACTACAAATCTTTTCAAACTGAAATTAGATGTATAGTTGTCAGATTTTAGAAACAAAAAAAAATGCACATTATTCAGTTGATTCCACACAGTTTGAATGACTTTTTTTAAATTTTCATTTATTTTTCTGCCATTGTGGTCAACTCAATTGACTTTTGCATTCTAAATTTGGTACAAAACTATAGATGTTAGGGATTCCATCTCTATTTTTTTCTCTCTGTTTGTTTTTACACCATCTTGGATTACTAAGTTACTTGTCATCTCTTTACTCAAAAAAATTCAGGCTGTGCTTAAAGATTTTGCACCGGGACCTGGAACCTAGTAGCGATTTCTAAAGAAATATTCAACCTGTGCTATGTGGTAATATACTGAACCTGTTCATATAGAAAGGGGGCTTCACAAGTCTGTCTTTTCTTACAAACTGCTGCAACTGGCTCCTCCTTGGCTATTTTATTTTTATTGTAGCTTCTGACATAATTCTTAATATAATTTCTTCCATCAACTAATTGCCTAATTTGGGTACATGACCTCTTACTCCTAACCCACCTCTCACCCCCACCACCCAGTTGCATTCGATCTCTGCTCTCTGCTCAAGTTAATTGAAATCTGCACATCAGCCCTTTCCACTCCCGCAAGCTGGGGTTGTGACTAATCTTTTAACTATCTACTTGGATTTTGCACCTTTCTTATATAGATTACTTTCTTACCTGTCTCATGGACCACAAATTTATAGTTACTACATTGACTAGAATTACCTCCCTGGTGGTGTATGCTCTCGAGTTGGGACAGTAAATCATGGTGTCGTGACCAGTGAGCAGGCATTTGGCCAAACAAAGTGGACTTGCTTCAGGACTTTGAATGTTGAACAAAAGCAAAAAACTAACTAGCAGCAGTTCCCAAAAAAACTGGCAAATGTTTCCTGCTACTGAGATCTCTTGTTGCTGGTTGGTTTCCAGCCCCGTTTTCAGCCTTTCCTTCAGTTCTTTGAGCTACTTTCTTATCCTTCCAGTAAATTATCCTCTCTGTTGCTTTACAACCCCAGACCCCCAACCGAAAGAAGTAGCCAAGGGGCAGTTGCACAGATGACTTATGGGTGCACTTAGCACAGGGAGGGTTGGAGGCCATGTTCATGCTCCTCAGATCAGTCACTGTTATCTTTCTGCAGGTTTCATTTGAAGAAGGGAATCTAGTACTAAAAGATTTTGAAATCTTCACATCTGTGACTGTGAGGTTTCAGTCATTAAACCTAAATTAGGAGAATTTCAAGGACAAATTAGAGGATAAAAACAATCACACACACACACACACACACACATACACACACACACAAAATCTCTGAAGCAAAAAGAAGATGGAGCAGATTTCAAATTAATGAGGCATCAGAAAGAAGAAAGAAATCAAGATATATTTCTTTGTGAAAATCTTCAATGCCTAAAAAGTGAAGACTAAGCTATGAAGGCAAATAATAGGAAGCACAAAGAGAAGGCCAAGAGAGTCATGATGAAAGGTAGGAGGAAAAATATGGGATCAGTGCTTCAAAATCCCTGAGGGAGATGTGTCACACAGGACGTGGACTCCAGCATGAAAAATTACAAGGACTTTTACAGAGGAATTGATGGAGATAAAAGTGAAAGATAAAATTTTGTACTCGATTTCAACTAGAAAATGTACTTTAGGCTCCACCAATGAGACACACAAACACAGACACCTGGACCAGGGATACAAGGAAACTGGAACTGCGAGGAATTGTTCCTAGAGGTGATGTTTGTGTCACAACATCAGTTTCCAGGGTCAGGAGTGCTGTTGTGGCCAATGACAGGTGTGTATAGAATCAGCTAAAGAATCTAAGACTCAGCTGTAAGGTCACTGATGTCCTTAACAAATCAGATCTAGGGAGACATTTCCTCTGTGCTTCTGACTACTTGACTTCCCTTTGTTTCTACCAATTTTCTAAGTTTAATTCTCCAGGGTTTTTTTTTATAGGCTTTCTTGTTGCCAAATTTCTTCCTATTTTCTGAGCTTGATTTGCCTGTTCTTTCATTTGTCCATTAACAATTAATTCTAAAGGAAAACAGGGAAGCACTAATATTTGTCATCTGGTCTGATGGGTGCTTGAGCAGCCTGTGGCATGTGATGACTCTTACTACCTGTGGTCAATCTTGAGAAACGGGCCTATTAATGGCAAGCTTTGAAAGGACCATGTAGCTACTACTATAAGCAGAACATAGAATTCAGGCATTATGGAGTGAGTGACTCTGTCTTATTGAGAATGACAAGCCCAGATTCCTAAGTCTTTGGCTAAAGATACAAACTGAAACTGAATGACTATATATAGGCTATGCCAAAAGTGTTTTTGTCCCTTATAGCTACAGAACAGAAGGAGCCAGAAAGAAAAAAGAAAAGAAATTTTTTTATTTCCTTTATAGGAAAGAAGGAAAGGAAGAAAGAAAGAAAACAGGCAAACTTTGTCATGTGGCTTGCCCAATGTCAATCAATGCACAGCCTTACCAAGTGACTTATATGAGAATTAGGACATTGATTGGGAAAGAGACCCCAGAACTGGAATGTACATATGCAATCAGATTCGGAAAACCTGGAATACTCAAATCCTCAACCTACAACTCAATGTCCCTTAAGAGGCCCATCAGCACATACTCTCCTGAATATGATGATGATGATCTTCAGCCCTATAGTACAGTCAGATTTTAGCCTTTGATACTTAAAAGAAATGGGGAATGATTTATGTAATATGTATAGAAATGCACTTCCAGGGTGAATATAATTTAGCCGGACTGAATTTATTGAGGTGGGTACACTTGTTACGAATTCTTGTTTCTATAGACCATGAGTGACTCAGATAGCTAGAAGAGGTTAAGTTGTTCAGTTCACTGATTTAAGGATCTCTTCATTGTTGTCTATGATAAAGGAAGTTGAGGTACCAGAAAATCCTTGGTTTAATGTCGGGGGGAAGGACTCAACAAACATAAGGAAATAAAGATATTGAAGGATTGGGTTTTATTTCCTCTTAATCCTAGCACCTCCCTAATTTTGTCTTCTAAGGAGAGTCTAGATACTGTCTTCTTCTCTAAGGACTCAAGGCATACATTGAAAAAAATCCTTGAAAAACTTGGAAACGGTTTCCATACGTAGGTTGTGAATACTGATGGGAGATATAACAATTCAAATGGTTTCCACATTTTCAAAAAAAATAGTGTGATCATTTTGCATAGTATCCAAGCAGTAGCACATAACTACCAGGCCAGATAAGCTTCTGGGTAGCATGGCAAAAGCTATACTATGATCCAACTTATAAAAATATTCAGCAGATAGGAAGAATTAATATTGTCAAAATGGCCATACTACCAAAAGTGCTATACAGAGTCAATGCAATTCCAATTAAAATCCCAATGATGTACCTTACAGAAATAGAGCAAGAAATTATGAAATTCATCTGGAAGAATAAAAAACCCAGAATAGCTAAAGCAATCCTTGGTAGAAAGAGTGAAGCAGGGGGTATCGCAATACCAGATCTTCAACTCTACTACAAAGCAATAGTAACAAAAACGGCATGGTATTGGTACCAAAAGAGAAAGGTAGATCAATGGTACAGAATAGAGGACACGGACACAAACCCAAATAAATACAATTTTCTCATACTAGACAAAGGGGCCAAAAATATGCAATGGAGAAAAGATAGCCTCTTCAACAAATGGTGCTGGGAGAATTGGAAATCCATATGCAACAGAATGAAACTAAACCCATATCTCTCACCATGCACAAAACTAAACTCAAAATGGATTAAGGACCTCGGAATCAGACCAGAGACCTTGCATCTTATAGAAGAAAAAGTAGGTCCAGAGCTTCAACATGTCGGCTTAGGACCGGAGTTCCTCAACAGGACTCCCATAGCACAAGAAATAAAAGCAAGAATCAATAACTGGGATAGATTCAAACTAAAAAGCTTTCTCTCAGCAAAGGAAACTATCAGCAATGCGAAGAAAGAGCCTACAGAGTGGGAGAAAATCTTTGCCAATCATACTTCAGATAGAGCACTAATCTCCAGAATCTATAAAGAACTCAAAAAACTCTACACCAAGAATGCAAGTAATCCAGTCGACAAATGGGCTAAGGAAATGAATAGATACTTCACAGAAGAAGATCTACAAGCAATCAACAAACATATGGAAAAATGTTCAACATCTCTAGTAATAAGAGAAATGCAAATCAAAACCACCCTAAGATTCCATGTCACCCCAATTAGAATGGCGATTATCAAGAATACAAGCAACAACAGGTGTTGGCGAGGATGTGGGGAGAAAGGTACACTCATACATTGCTGGTGGGGCTGCAAATTAGTGCAGCCACTCTGGAAAGCAGTGTGGAGACTCCTTAGAAAACTTGTAATGGAACCACCATTTGACCCAGCTATCCCACTCCTTGGCCTATACCCAGAGGACTTAAAATCAGCATACTACAGAGATATAGCCACATCAATGTTCATAGCTGCTCAGTTCACAATAGCCAGATTGTGGAACCAACCTAGATGTCCTTCAATTGATGAATGGATAAAGAAAATGTGGTATATATATATACAATGGAATATTACTCAGCCATAAAGAATGATAAAATTATGGCATTTGCAGGCAAATGGATGAAACTGGAGAATATCATGCTAAGTGAGATAAGCCAATCTCAAAAAACCAAAGGACGAATGATATTGCTAAGTGGATGATGACACATAATGGGGGGTGGGAGGGGTTAGTGTTAGGTTTAGGGAGGGGGCAAGAATGTAGGAAAGAAGGACTGTATAGAGGGAAAAGAGGGGTGGGAGGGGTGGAGGGGAAGGGAAAAAATAACAGAATGAATCAAACAACATTACCCTATGTAAATTTATGATTACACAAATGGTACGCCTTTACTCCTGTACAAACAGAGAAACAACATGTATCCCATTTGTTTACAATAAAAGAAAATTCAACAGAGCATAGAACCCAAAATAAATATTCAGTAAGGTCCTTTTTGATTCTTTTATCACTCCTATCTCAACCCATACTCTGGCCTCAAGGGAAGTTCACTATGGTTGATCACATAGAAAGCAGAATATTTGAATCAAGTGTGCAATGTTGATGACTCCAATTCTGATACCAGATAAAAGTCTTCTGCTGGAGATATTGACAGTGTTTCTGAAGGACAGTGGAAAGGGAAATCTTCACATCTTGCTGCTCAGTTTACCTGAGAGAATAGGACTGAGGTAAGAATTTGCACTGGTTCATGAATAGTGGATAAGAGTTTGGTTCACGAACCAAACTCCTGTTCAGAACAAAGTGGAAGTACTGGTGACAGAAGGCTTAGAGAAGAAATATGTGACTGTAACACTTGGGAACCTGGGTTACATTTTTTCTGGGTCAGATGAATGTATGAATGAATGGAAAGGACCCCATTACAATGGATGCTCTCAATTATCAAATGAAAAAAATGGTCACTCTGTGGACTTCAGTCATTCTTCCTAACCACCCCTGACTTTACCCATTTGTGCCTATGAACAAAGTAAAACAATGACAAAGACATAAAGTCTATAATCTGTCTTTCCTTTCACCTGTCTGTCACCTCTGCTGAGTGCCCAGTTTGCCAATGGCAGCCAAACCTGAGTCTCTGGTATGTTAACTTACCCCAGGAAGACTAGTAGCTGTGGAATAACTAGATTCTTGCCCTCATGGAGGGAGAAATGTTTTGTTCTTCTCAACTAGAGTCATACTTGAATTTGGTTGATTTTCTACCATCCATTGACTTACTGAATACTTCATTACCACCATCATTTCACATTCAACTTATTTCTTACATAGGAAATTACTTTAAAATGAAAGAAGAAATACCTGTGAAATTTTCATCTTATTATATATTTTACTATGAGCGAAGCAACCACACAATAGTGTAGAAGCTCCTAATGATCCATTACAGCGACAACCAGGAGACCACAACTTCTAAGTTTTCGGTACATATTCTTCTCAACTAAAGATCAGTTTTTGTCCAGTTTCTCCCATAGTCAGGATATATACTCTAGGAACAGAGTGTGTGGGGGGATGGACAGGGGATGGGACCTCTTACTATATTATTCATTTGTAAACATTTTTCTCTTTGTTTCCAAAAGTCTGATGATACCACTGCTAATGCTTCTCCTGTAAGCAACCTGTTTGTTGCTTAAACATCTACTGCCTCTTGAAAATGTTAAAACAGATGCCTATAACTGACAGAGCCTAGATCATGTAATTCAAGCTGTTATGACCCTTGGATAGGGAACTTATCACACGAGTAGTCACAGAGGTCCCATTGAACCCGAGGCTGAGACCTCCTCACAGCACTGGGTGAACAGACAAAAAAGTGAGTTATGTAGTTGTGTGAGTGACTGGTCCCAAATATAAAGGGGAATTGAATTTTTGCTATTGTATAGGAAGAGGGAAGACGTAGGTATCCTAGAAAATCACCTAAGTACTTCCTAGTACTGCTTAGTACTGCCTACCATGTCCTGAGACAAAATTAAAAGGAAACTACAGAAACCTCATACAGCCATAACCATCAAAGGTCCAGGTTCTTTCAGCATGATGGCTTGGGTCACCTTATGTTATACTTTGAATATGAAGTGTCCTCCAAAGGTTTATGTCTTGTAGGCTTGTCCCCAGTGCAGCAGGGTTCAGAGGTGGGGTTTCCTATCGGTGCATTAATCCACTGATAGCTGAAAGGACTACGGGGAGGAGGTGGACACTGGAGGAGGTGGGCATGGCTGGAGGAAGCAGGTCCCTACGCGTGTGCCCTAGGGGATTTGATATTGTCCTCGTTCTCTCTGCTTCCCAGTGCCATGAGCTGAGCAGCATTCTTCCACTATGCCCTTCAGCCCTGATGTACTGCCTCATCTCCGTCTCTACGCAATGGAGCCGACCATGGACTCAAGCCTCTGAAACCACAGCCAAAATAAAAATAAATCTTTCCTCCTCTAAGCTGTTTTTCTCAGGTATTTATCAGAGACAAAAAGCTCACAGATAAAGAGCTTTGATCAGCTAATATGTCGGAAAGATAAAGATCATGCATTCTAACAACAGCTTTGCAGAAATGAAAGCTATAGCATTTCCCCCTGCTTTCCATTGTCTTCTCTTTCTTGAATAATACTTTCTGTAAAAAAGAATGGCACTCCATGCTTATTTTACTGTTCAGTCCATAGTAACATAGTAGCATGATAATGAGGAAAGGGCATAATAAAACTGGAGAAAGATTTGACTTTGAAATAAAAAGAAAAACAGATTAGGCTTTGGCTTGTTCCTTAGGGTAGAAGGTGAGTGGGGTTTCGGCTATGTGGTGAATAAATTGCCTCATCTTAGGTAAAAACATTCTTTAAAGCATATCTGTGGGGGAGAGTATATGTTGACATTGCCTCTCTGAAGGATGACCTCTGGTGGATATTTGGCATCCATTCATCCATCCATCCATCCATCCATCCATCCATCCATCCATTCATTCTTGTATTTTTTTAGTGGGAGTGGAGCTTGCACAGTACATAAATTCTTTTTCTGTATTGGAGCAATTTTCTATTTTCTTAACTCTCCTGGCATCAGGACCAAACCTATTATCTAAGCTCTGCCAATGAGAAGCATCTGTCCTTGACCCTTTTTTATTTGTTTGTTTGTTTTGGAACTCAGGATTGAATCCAGGGGCACTCTAACACTGAGCTATATCCCCAGGTCATTTTATTTTGAGACAGGGTCTTGCTATGTTGTTGAACCTGGCCTTGAATTTCACAATCTTCCTGCCTCAGCCTCTGGAGTCACTGGGATTACAGATGTCCATCACAGCACCCAGCCTATCCTAGACTTTGGATCGAAAGAAAATGACACAAAAAGCATGGACAATGGAGACTTCTTTAGGAGGAAATAGAATTTTAGGCAACACAGAGTTTCCAGGGATAGCTTCAGCAGCTGTGCCATGGAGGAATCTTAGGGTCACTAGTGTGCGTGGAAAAATCTGGATCCCGGGGTTCAGTGATGACAATGGATCTAAGAAGAGCTGTTCTGTGCAGTGATTTGGGTGATGGTTATGTGTGTCTGTCCCCTCTGGTTTTTGCCTCTAACAAGCTTGGTTCTTCCTCTTTCCTGTTGAGTCTTAGACATACTCAAAATTCCTTCAATAAATATTTTCTACCTAACTCAAGCACAGTTAGCTCCTTTTAAATGAACTTATCAACCCTAACTAATAAAACCATAAAACTTCAATACTTTTCATTCAGTAAGGATTTAACTTACTGAATAAGTTTATATCATGCAGATGCTGTGCTGGAAACTAGGAAGGTGGAAATGCCTGACATAGTCCCTGTTATCTAGGTACTTAGACGTTATCTAGGTACTTAGAGTCTAGTTGGGGAACAGCAAACCAATAAATCAATTTTTAAAATAATCAGATAGGGTAAGTTTTAATAGGTGTTGTATATTAAGTGCTACGGAATTTGCATAAGGGATTCATTAATTCTGTGGGGAGTTTTGTGAAGGTACAGAGAAGAATTGATATCTGGGGGGAATCTTGAGGACAAATATAATATGATCAATCTCACTAGAGCAGAGATTCCTGGGACAGTAGTGTTAGGTCTGAATGTTTGTTAAAATTCATACATTGAGAGCTGGGGTTGGAGTTCAGTGGTAAGCACTTGCCTAGCATGTGTGAGGCACTGGGTTCAATCCTCAGCACCACATAAAAATAAAAGAAATAAAATATTGTGTCCATCAACAACTCATGTATATAAATATTTATATAATATACATATGTTGAACTGGGCACAATAGTGCATGCCTTTAATCCCAGTGGCTCAGAAGGCTGAGGCAGGAAGATGGTAGGTTCAAAACCAGTCTCAGTAAAAGTGAGGTGCTACACAACTCAGTGAGACCCTGTCTCTAAAAAAAATACAAAATAGGACTGGGTATGTAGTTCAGCGGTGGGTGCCCCCGAGTTTAATCCCCGGTAACCGCCACCCCCCCCCCCCAATTCATATGTTGAAATCCTAATCCCCAAATGGTGATATATGGAGGCAGGGCCTTAGGAAGTGATTAGATCATAAGAGCAAAGCTCCCAAGTTTGGGATTAGTAGATTACAAAGGAGACCCTAGAGAACTAGCCAGCCTCTCCCTTCCACCAGAGGAATCTAACAATGAAAAGATGACCATCTATTGGATCAGGAAGTAGGCCCTTATCAGCACTGAATCTGCTGGCTTCTTAATCTTGAACTTTCCAGCTCTCAAAACTGTAAGAAATCATTTTCTATGGTTTATAAGTCATCCAGTCTATGGCGGATGGCAGCCTGACTGGACTGAGACAAGAGAGTCGTAGGAATGAATAAATGAATAAATGAATAAGTTTGTGATGTGTTTGTATCCATAGTATGGCTACAGTATTGCAGTCATGGAGCAAGTGCCAGAATTAAGGTTAAAGTGATAATGTGAGATCTGATCATGAAGGTCTGATTATGAAGTCTGGTGTGTACCCTGCTAAAATGTTCTTTTATTCACTAATTGCCATCATAACTTGTAAAGCCAAAAGTAGCACTAAATCTGTGTTTTAGAAAAACAATGGCACAGTCGGTGTAAAGACATTAAGAACTACATCAAGACCATAACGGACCACATTTGAAACTTTACCTACAAACGTTTTTTACCTACATTCCAAGGAGAGGTGTACACAACTCAAAACTGGAACCAAGGAAGCAGGAATAGAATCCTGTTTCTAATTGACAATGAGACCGGTAACTAGCTATGTGATCTGAGGTTAGATATATAGTCTTGGAAAGATTTCCTTAGTCTTAGATTACTCATCAGTAATAGTACTAATTACATGATAACATGGGAATGATTCTCACGTTATAGGGTAGTTGTGAAGATAATAATAGTGTATGACAAGAGTCTAGCAGAGATTGATTCTCAATAAATGTAGATGCTAACTAATGGGAGCTATTATTAATACAATGAGGAATGCAGAAGGCTGAAAATTCTGTGATTCACTAACTGTGGATTTAATAAATGTCCTCTTATATTTTGATGAAATCACAATGGCCAATGTAATGTGACTTCCACTTATCTTGGAAGACAAAAAACAAGCTTAAATAACCACTCACAGGAGAGTGGGGAACTGAAGGGGACCTCCATTCTACTAATATGTGTAAGGAAAAAAAATCACCAGTTTAACCCTCAGCATAGTTCTTCCATAACTTGGCAAAAATCCTTTACTCTTTTATATGTGTAGATTTCTTCTCCCATTAATTAGGTCAGAGCCTTTCTTTTAATTCTTTTAGTGTTCTAGTACACCATGGAATCCAATATACAAAATTATCTTAAATGTTTTTGCTAAATGAAAAACTTCATTTAAAATATTTGTAAGTGATAAGACACTTGAGTACTTACTTTCACTGTTGATAAATATTGATTTTAAGCACTTACCCTGTAATTTATAGTTAGCTTCATAAAAACACTTGATACCAGATAACAGTTGCAAAGTATTATACTGAACGAATGAAAGCACCATAAGTCATTTGTTCAGTCCCCCATAGATAAACTCTGACTGTCTCCCTCCCCACTTCTCTTGTTGGGGGCTATGACATGCGGACTCACCAAGATGGCGCCTGGCAGCCAGCCAGAAGTTGTTTTGGTCACATTGGCAGTGAGGAGGTTGATTAACATAAGCACACCCAGTGGTTTATCTTTGGCCGTATTCAATTAAGTCCACGCACACATCGTGTGCACAAGTGTTCCCAAGTGCTCCTGATCATGCCTGCTCATTTTGACCTTTGCCATGATTGGGCAGCTAGCTCCTCGCCTAATCTTCGCATAATTGGCGTCAGCCCTTACCCTTCACCTCCTGGGGTTTGGAGTTCGAGTTCAAGTTCCAGGTTGGAGGTTCCAGGTTCCAGGTTCGAGAGCCAGGGTTCCCGGGTTTCCTGATTCAACAATAAACCGTTCTGAATTCAAGAGTCTCGCTACTCGTTTGTCCCCTGCGCCAAAACGACCCTGCTGGATGGCGTCATTCTCCCGCTTCTCTCTCTCTTTCTTCCCTGTGTCCTTCTAGTCTATTTCTAATGCAAATCATGATATGATAAATCTTTGTTCATACACTTTGTGAAATTTTTGAATTATCTGCATAGTAGATATCTAACAGTAAGAGTGCTACATTACGATGACATTCAAGCAGCTCTGTGGAGAGGTCAACATGTAGCATTGACTTGCCAGCCATATGAGAGAGCCATCTTGAAGCAGATCCTCTGCTTTTAGATGATGCAGTCCTAGCTGATATTGGACTGCAACTTCATGAGGTAACCTGAGCCTAAACCACCTAACCACCTTGTCAACCCACACTGTAGTTCCTGATCAACAGAAATTTCAATGATTATTCTTTTAAAACACAAGTTTGGGGGTAATTATTGTTTTCCTTTTTTTTTTTTTTTTCCAATATTGAGTATTAACTCAGGACTGCTTTACTCTGAGCCATATTTCAAGTCCTTTTTATTTTTTATTTTGCAACAGGGTCTTCCTAAATTGCTGAGGCTGGTCTAGAACTTGTGATGCTCCTGCCTCAATCTCTGGAGGAGCAGGGATTACAGGTGTGTGCCACAGCATTCAGTTTGGGAAATTTGTTAAACAGCTTTAGAGAACAAATATTTTTAAGGCTTAGAACAGTGATTCTCAAGCCAGGGCAATTTTGACCTTCGGGGACATTGAGCAATTTATGGGAACATCTTTGACAGTTCTAACTGGGGATGGTGCTACTGGCATGTAGTGGGTAGGGGTCTGGAATGCTGCTAAATATTCTATGATGAACAGTATATGTCACTAATCTCTTGTAAGCCTTCCTCAATAAGTCAGAGGTCTCACATGCTGTCTCCAGGCAGCTTTTTGGGCCTAGCCACAACCTACTCACTCCACTGCCCTGACACAACTGGGTTATAAATGTGGCATTTGGTGAGCTCTGCAGGAAGTCAAAGAAAACTCAGCACAGAGAATATGGCAGTTGGAAAGGGGAAATGTGTGTGTGGGGGGGGGGGTGAGTGGGGGGGCGATGGCAGTTATTATGGATGCCTGGAGGTCACCTTTTGCATATGGTGATTAATACCCCAAAGACTGTTTGAGGAAATACTGCTGCTAGTGAGCAAGCGGTATGGCCTACAGAAAAAGACTACAGAAGATAGCAGCAGCTGGTGGATGAGCAGCAGCTCCCTACAGAAGCAGCAATGAAGGCAGAGCCGCGAGCCCAAGTCTGTGTTAAGCAGTTGCAGGAGGAATTAAACTTGGAGCATGAAGCGCCTTTACCTCAAGCAGGGACTACAGAGGACTGGGACAAACTGAGGAGCCAGTGGCCGGAGCCAGAACAGTTATAAACCCAAAGGTGGAGACAAATAGACTATGGTCCGTGACGTTGACAATTTGCTCCTTCCCCAGCAGCATACCCAAATTCTCCATGAGAGATTATATCCTGCTGCTGAGAACTGGAGAACAACTTTAGACGCAAAGCTAGGGAAAACTTAGCAGGATGATCGATGTGTCTCACACACCTAATATAGACTTTCCAGAGTCTGCCAGAGTAACTGGCATAGGCTATGTCTTCAACAAACACTCTTCAGAAAGATGAATTCGGATACAGTGAACTTAGTTTCATTGGACATGTATGCCAGGCACAGGATTCAGTGCGTTTTGCATATAACTGGGTCAGAACTTCTTAGGCGCTGGAATTCCGAAGCCCCTTTTAGTCCGATGAATTTCTTCCCCTCACTGGAGCGACCGACCCTGCCCAGTCGCCCATTGCCCTACCCAGGGTTTCCAGGAGCCCGAGCAGGTCAGCCTGGAAAAGCCGTCCCTCACCCGAGCGCAGGCGCAGAACGACCTGCACATGCGCAGTTCTCGCGCTGCCAGCTCCTAACCCGCTCAGGGCTGAGCTGGCAGCACCGCCGCTGGGGGCGGGCCGCGGGCCGCAGGTCGCTATGGCGGACGGAGGCGGGGAAGTGATCGCTGTGCCGGCCTCCGGGGTCGCCAACGGCCTCAGTAATGGGGCCAGTGGGGCGTCGGCGCAGACCAGCAACCCTCTGTCGCGCAAACTGCATAAGATCCTGGAGACGCGGCTGGACAACGACAAGGTAAGCCGGGCGAGCAGGGCCGCGGGTCTTAGGACCCCCATCTCCGGGGCTTGGAGCCAGGCCGGGGGCGTTGTCGGTCCGCACACTCTGGCCTCTACGCGGTGCCGGCTGCGCAGGGGACCGCGAGTGACTCCAGACCCCCAGCGCGCGGCTCTGTCAGCTCCGGGCTTAACACCTGAGAAGGCAAGCCCGAGACGACCCCGGAAGAGGAAGGGGCTTCTCCTCACCCCCAGGTGTTAAGGTGTCTGGGCTGGATGAGAAACCCGTGCTCCAGAGCGGACTACTTGGCGGGGGTCGCGAAGGGGCGCTAGGAGGGGCAGAACAGTGCAAGCAAGGAGCATTTCCATCGCCGGGTGAGAACAGCAACAGTTTGCAGCGCGAAAGGTCTGCTCTCTGCCCAAGTCGTGCGTGAACTCATCTACTAATTTTTCTTGTAAGCCAAGTGCTGCCTGTGACTTGTGGACTTAACCAGTATCCGTTTCTTTACAAGGTAAACTGTCCACAGGCGTGCCCAGGGTGCTCCTGAAACTGGACTTTCCAGCTCCTATCATAGCTAGCTATCATTTCTCTATCACTCATTCGCCTGGAGAATTGGTCATGCCAAGGAGACACAGAGGAAAAAAGAAACTAGTAAAAGCGAGAACTTTATAGGTAAATATGTAAGGTAATTGGAAAACAAATTGTCAGTAGGAATTTGTGACATAACAGTGCCATAAGTTAGTAAGAAGGGCCACCAATTATCGTTAGCGCCAACCACATTTGTGCATTGTGATTTGAGCAAGTTTCTTAACTTTTCTTAGCCTCTCTTTGGGAATTGGGAATGTGCTGGTAACTTTCTCAGGATTGTTGTGAAGACTCAGAAAATATGGGTGAAGTTCTGAGCACAGTGCTCAGCACTTGCTGTTTCTTAACAAATGCCGATTTTACCATAAAATTGGCAGTGCTTAATGTGTCTGATAGTGATATTTATTATCTCACTTAATACAGCTACTCTAATGTAGATAACATTTTTCTTCTTTTTGCCCAGGAGAAAAATAAGGCATGAAGAGAGTGCAGCTAGGTTAAGTCATGTAACTAATAACTTTGTGATTCTGTCCATTCAGCCAGGCCATCGGATGTTTTAAGGCTGTCATTGTGTATGTGTGTGTGTGTGTGTGTGTTTGTGTTTGTATACAATAAGCATTTGTAGTTGTAAACATATTTTTACACTCTCAAATATTAAATTGCATTTAAATACTTTATTTTTGTCAATCCAGCCAATATTTTTAAAATTACATAACTGAAAGCGGGAAGGATAAGCCTGTTAGAATATACATTAGTTTAGGTGTAGAAATTTTTATCTGTAGAATGTCAGGTTCTTTAAGAATATCCTGGACAGAACTCAGCTGTCTCCTCCAATCATATTCTCTCTGTAGGCAAACTCCTTTACTTTTCTGATATAAATAGCAATAAGTACAATGACTCTCAGATTCCTAACGCTGTTACTGACATCTCTATCCAGCTTCAGATTTGTAGAATTAGTTGTCAGTATTATGCACCTGATTGACATTATAAAAACTTGAAATGGACAAAATTCTTGATTTTCCCCAAACTGACTCTGCTCCCACTGCTAAAAAGAACATTACCATTTACCCATCCAAGCAAGAGACATATAAATAATCTTTGGTTGCAATCATTTTTTTTTTCACTTGTGCTATCCAGCCCATAAACAAAACAATCCTATAGACTGTATCTTTTTAAAGTTTTTTGGGAATTTTCTTTTTCTCTGCACTGCTATCATCTTGGTGAAAGACATCATCAAGTCTTGCTTGGATTTTTTTTAGCTGTATTTGCTTCCGTTCTTGCCTCCTTGTCCCATCCTTTATTAAAAAGTTGGAAAAAACTTTTAACTGTATGTAACATACTGTGTTACTCTCCTTCTTGAAACCTGTAATAGTTTTCGGTAGCTTCAGTCACACTGGTTTCTTCCTTCTGCTTTAGGATCTTTGCACTTGCTGCCTGTTGAAAAGTCACCTCAGAGAGGTCTTCCTCTCAGTCCTGCTTCTCAGTTCCTAGCCTGGAGGTGACCAGTGGCTCTGATTTCTGGTACAGATGCTTCCAGTGATAGTATATATGTATGCAAGGAAGGATGTGTGTATATATTCGTTTTTATTTCATAGCAGTTGGTATTGCAACTTTCTATACCTTGTAGTTTCATTTACCATATCTCAGCTCCTACCAACTGCATAAAAAGTTTTTTTCCTTTTAAAAAATTCATGTCATAACTTATTTAGCCAATTCCTTTTAGGTAGACATTTCAGTTATTTCCAGTTTCTGTAGTTCCAAACCTTGTATTAGGCCATTATGTGTAAACTAAGTATATACCTATTGTTTTCCAGAAATAAGTTTACTGTTCAGTAATTTGAAGGTCATCTAATAGTTTTTGGATTGTTGAAAGGAAACAAATTATTCAAAAGTGATTTCAGTACATTTTGGCTTGAGATTAGGAAACCACTTAAAAATTATTCTCAATGTTCTTGTGTTACCAATTGTATAGGAGATGTTGGAAGCTCTCAAGGCACTTTCAACGTTTTTTGTTGAAAATAGTTTGCGGACTCGAAGAAATTTACGTGGCGATATTGAGCGCAGAAGTTTAGCCATCAATGAAGAATTTGTAAGCATTTTCAAAGAAGTGAAGGAGGTATGTAAATTCTTTTTGTTTAGCACTTCTTGAGAATTTACTGTGTGCTGAGCCGAGTGTTTTTTTGAATTAGGTTGAAACATTTGCTGTTAATGTACCATGTCAAATAGAAAATGACTTGCTATACTCCTGTATCTAAGTCTTTATTTGAAATAGGGTGAATTCTGAATCTGAACTCCATTAATACTGGTTCTTAGAAAGTGTAACATTTGTTCTAGGAAATTCTCTTAGGAATTTTAGTGTATTAACAAAAAATAACATTTCTCTAAATAGTTTTCCAATAGAAATATCCCCTCATTGAGTAACTTTCCCATGGATAACCACTTTTCCATGGGAGAGTAATTAGTATTGAATTACTTTTACTTCATCCTAAATTATGCAGATTTCAGAGATGAATTACCTTAATGCATAAGTAAGATTTCATCATTACTTGAGTGCTGTTTACTCCCCATGAAAATAAATTTTACTTACTGTGTTAGTTTATTTTATTTATTATATAATATTTTATTATATGTTGATACACTATTGTTATTGTGATATTGACATTTCTGTGTGAATGACATGGAAGTGTTCTACGTGGTTTCAATAGCATTTAATAAAAATATTACTTTTAGCAGTTTCATAGGATTTTATTGACTGAAGGCTAATAACCTGGAAGGGCAAAAGTAAAGCTTGGTAGAATTCATAAAAAAAAGAAGAGATAGTAGTGGTAAATACATTCAAATTGTGGTCTCTAAACTCAATCTTATCATTGCCAGAAAGTAAGGAAACTGTATAATAAAACGAATGGATAAGTATCAAAAAGACTCTGGAACTAAACT